>NC_069662.1:151592793-151896028 GCF_027244095.1 Hemicordylus capensis
AGTGGCTGTTGCTGGTGTCTATCTTCGGTTTCTTTTTTAGATTGTGAGCCCTTTGGGGACAGGGAGCTATTTTACTTACTTACTTATTTATATCTATGTGAGCCACTTTGAGAGCATGTGTTGAAAAGTGGTATATAAATATTTGTCATATATCACATATTGGCATATCCATAACCTAGGGGTGACTCCCAGCTCCTGCCCCCCACACCATTAGTCTTCTCTCCTCCTACCTTGATTTTTTAGTTCACATGACTGCCAACTGGAGCATGCACCACTCTCTTCCCTATCTAGACACCCCTCCTACCCTGATTAGGATTGTGAGAATGAGCCTGATGTAACTTCTGCTGTATAAGTGCAGGCTGTAGGAACATTTTATTTCTTTCCTTATTTAATAAAATTAAATTTCCCTCCCAGCCTTGCAAAGCCAGGGCTTTGCAGTTGGAGTGGATCCTGTCCTAGTTGGCTGTCCAGTGAATGGGAGATTGGGGTGTACACGGAACTGGCTGGCCTGGTTCGGTTCGAGTCCAGACCGGACTTGAACCAGACCGGCCAAGTCCGGTCCGGCCCCCATCGAAAAACCCCCGGTCCAGTCCAGTCTGGGTCTGGACATGTTCGCAATTTTTATTTTTGAAAAAATAAATAAATAAATTCAAAACACCTTTAGCCTCTTTGGGGGGCTTCCTGTATGCCATTTATGTGTATGGGGGGGTCTGCGAGGGTTCCCCTCCCCCTTGCGAGCCTCTTACCGCCATGGCCTGGTTCATGCTTCTGTAGTGTGTGTTGGTGGCCATTTTGGCCACTGCTGTGCATGTGTAAATGACCCCTGCAAGCCCTGGCATGATCCAGAGCCTCACAGAGGTCATTTGTGCATGTGCGGTGGCCATTTTTTGGAAAAAACAAAATGGTACAAATAACCTCTGTGAGGTCCTGGGTCATACACATTTACTCATGTGTGGTGGCAGCCAAAATGGCCACTTTCATGCAATTCAGAGGCCCGAACGGGCCAAAAATGATCAATTTCCTGGGCCATGGTAGTGACCTCAGAGGCCGGAGGGGGGAAAGGAAACCCCCATGGGCCCACCCACCACGGCATACAGGAAGCCCCCTGAAGGGGCTAAAGGTACTTTAAATTTATTTTAATATTTTTTTAAAAAAATTGCAAACGTATTCAGAGGTTTGATTATGGTCCAGCGGGAACTGGGGTGGGGTTCGTTTCGATCCCAAGCCCCCGAACTTCACGACCGAACCTCCAGACCACCAGACCTCTGGACCAGTTTGCACATCCCTAATGGGAGATGAAGCACAAACTCAGAAATAAAATGTTAAATGTTTATTTAGAGCTCAGCTTACCCATTCTGGCACAGCAGTTGCATTTGTAGATTAGACCCCCCCCCCCCAAAGAGAAAAAGATCCATAACAGCAATGACGGACATGACTACTACCCCAGACAATAACTGGGGTGGACTGGCTAACAGTCAGCTCACAATCCACAGCAAATTTAGACACTTAGACATTTACTAGTGAATGGTGATGCACCTCCCCAAGACATCCAATGGCCCATATAGAAGGTGGTGACCTGATTGTTAATAATTCGGAAGCTTTTATACAATCATTTACACAAATAAAGCTTACTAGCTTGGCCAGGCGCAGAGCATCTGCACCTCTAGTTCTCCCCCTCCCCCCCCTCCGCTGGTACTGCTGCCGCCGCTCCCCCCCCCCCGGCGCTCCTATCTTTGGTGCTGCCACCGCGAGGCCATTGTTCCTTTTGGCCGGCAGAAGGGACGGAGAGGGAGTGTGCCTCTCCGCTGCCTGCCACCACTGGTTTTGTCTGCTGGCTGGCTGCTACTGCTGCCCTCTTCTGCCTGGCAGCTGGGCCATCCTTCCTTTGGGCTGGCAGGTGGGCTGGAGAGGGAGTGTATTGCCCTCTCTGCTGCCCCCTGCCACTGCCTTCTTCCGCCCGGTGGCCGGGCCATTGAGAACTTATCTTGAAAAGTAGTATATACATATTTGTAGTAAATAGTAGTACACTCATAAGCTCTGGTTAGGCCATTGTCTGAGCCCATGGAAGTGGGGGCAGGGGGGCAGTGGGCACAATCCTGCTCCCCCTCCCGCCGTGTGACCTGAAAAGGGCTTCCATACTGCTTGGGAAATGGATTCCACAATTTTGTTAGTGTCCTGCATTTTGGAATTCTGTGGCTCTTCGTATTTCAAGAGTAAGAAATTGCTTTACCACTAAAAAAAACCCCAACATATTAATGTTGTACCTGTGAACACTTTGAACTGGGGGAGGCGGGAGGGCTTTAGGGGAACTGCAGGATCAGTTTGTGCTTCAAGTCTTTTTCTTCAAGAGCGGAGTTGTTTCTGCTTTTGGAATACTCTTCCCTGCCCTGAGTGAGCCTGCACAAATTGCTTCCGCAGATTGTGGACTCCGCAAATTGCTTCCACCTTCAGACAGACTGCTGCTGGGTTTGCACAATCAGAAGGACCCTAGTTAAAAAGTTAATCGGGATAGTGAGCCTTGCAGAGCCGATTGGGTGAAGTCAGAAACTCAGGGCAATCCTGCTCAAACTGTTCCAGTTAACCAGAATTTAACCAGAATAGATAACCAGGATAACCTGGAGAGGTTGGACCAGGATTGCCCTAAAATTCTGGGTTCACAAATCACAGTGAATAGCCTGCAGCTATTGGGGAGCAGTGTGGAAGCAGATTCTATCTTTATCAATTTGTAAAATGTCCCAGTGCTCTGCCCCGCTGCCTCTCTGCGTCCCTGTTCAGTGCAGAGACCACCCCCAACATGTGCGCCATCCTCACTGCGCATGTGCAGTGGCTATTTGGGAGGCCAGCCTGGTAAAAAACTTTGCCAGACTGACCCCTCAAGTGGCCATTGTGCACATGCAGATCTGGGCAGCAGCAAGCGGTGGTGGGCTGTCATATTTTTGAAGGTATAATCTCCTTCCTCATCCTCCTCCCCTACTCCAGCTAGTACCAGTCGCCAAGTATGAATTTGGCCTTCCACAATCAGTTAGGAACAGAACACAATTTTAGCAGAATGTGCAGGGTGCCAAAGTTGAACTTCACCTAGCATGACAAAAAGCTTAGGGCTGACCCTTTGGGAAGGGTGTGATGCCGGGATGAAAAAGGATGGTTGCTCTCCCCGTGCTAAACAGAAGAGACCACCATTTTAAAAGGTGCCTCTTTGCCTACCTAGCAGGGGTAAGGGTATCCACTGGGTGTCATCCAGAGTAAGGCTCCTTGTTCAGGAAAATGTGATGCCTCTTCTTGTGTGCCTGCTGATTTCTGATTTTAAAAATAGCTCTTGTGCAAAGTGGATCATGAGCACGTGTGCCATCTAAATCCACAAGTAAATTAACCAGGGTAGGATATGGACTGCCTGACAACCCTTTTCCTGCAGTTATTTCCACTGAAATTTCTACATACCACATGCAAACACCTACAGAGGCGTTTGTATAATCAGACCTTAATAAACAGCACAATTACCTGCATGCTACTTTACACTAGGGAAAAGGCATTCTGGGTCTGTGCTATTCATTTAGGCTTAGTTTGGGAAGGGAGGCATTTCAGGGATGTTGTTTAGAAGTCAAAATGCCTCTCAAAACCTTCCCCTTCCCCTTTCCTCTTCATTACCAGGCTGCCTACAGCTGAGAATGTTTTATTAACACAGGAGAGGAGAAGGGCTGTCGAAAAGCAAACCCTTGTCAAAATGCAAGTGGATGCTCTGCAGAACTACACAGAGGCTGAAAAGTTGGAGCACTGAGTGGACTTGGGAGAAACGGAGTGAAGAAAGAACAGCACTGCCAAATCCACTTTTGGAAATATGTCCACTTGTTGAAAGGAGTGAGAAACTGCTAATTAATAAGTAAAGATGATCCTATGCATATTTACCCTGGAGTGAATCCAATTCTGAGTTTAGTAGGACTTACTCCCAAGTATGTATGCATAGGACTGCAGCTTGAGTTTGGTAAGCAGAATTCACCTTTCTTTCTTTCTTTCTTTCTTTCTTTCTTTCTTTCTTTCTTTCTTTCTTTCTTTCTTTCTTTCTTTCTTTCTTTCCCTCCCTCTCTTGCTCTTGTTCTCCTGCCAACTGAGCAAGGAGGCACCTTTTTAAAGTGATGATTCTCTTTAATTAGCAGGGGGAGAGTAACTGGCCCTATCCGTCCCCAGCCCAGCATCCCTCCAGTGGCTGTTGTTGGTGTCTATCTTATGTTTCTTTTTTAGTTTGTGAGCCCTTTGGGGACAGGGAGCCACTCTATCTATCTATCTATCTATCTATCTATCTATCTATCTATCTATCTATCTATCTATCTATCTAAACCACTTTGAGAACTTTTGTTGAAAAGCGGTATATAAATATTCTTCATATTTGTCATATTTCTCTCTTTCTCTGCTTGGACTACAATGAGGGGATGCTAGGGATGATTCACAGCTGTATGTCCTGAATCTAACATCTCTTGATGTTAGACTTGATGATTATCCTTTGAATAAACCCTGTACCCCCGATTACTGGGCGAAGAGGCAATGTTTATAATGGTGACTCTCTGATGTTATTATAAAGCAAATATCCCTAGCAGAATATCTCTTCAGTGGTTGTTGCTGATGTCTGCCTTGTGTTTCTTTTTAGATTGTGAACCCTTTGGGGACAGGGAACTTTTGGAGACAGGAAACCTATTCCTTTCCCATGCAAATAGCTTTGAGAAGTTTATGTTGAAAAGCGGTATATAAATTTTCTTTTAATAATCATATCTGTTTCCAAAAGAGCTGGAAACGTTATAGTCCTTACGGATGGAGAAGCTGAATGCCTGCACACAAGTGGGAGGTACTGGCATATTCTGGGTGATCCACAGATAAGTCGTTTCACAAAAATCTGAAGAGAAAAACTTAGGGGTCAACCCCACACCCACACTGCCCCCATGTTAATCAATGAGACAGAAGACTGAGCGCAGTCAGATAACTGGTGGGTGGAATTAATGGAACTCAGTGGCTGAGCTCCTTGGAGGAAGAGTGGGATATAAATGTAATAAATGTAATAAATAAATAAAGAGGAAGGAAGGCAGGCAGGCAGGCTTCAGCAAAAAGAGCGGGAAATTTCTCAGCTTTCTGTCAGGCAATGCCTTCTGTCAGAAACGCAAACCAGGATTGCAGCACTCTGGACACGAGAACAATGTGCTTTGACAAAAACCAGAGCTGGAATGAGCCATACCCCCCGGCTCAGATTTTATGATTAAACTAGTGGACCCAGGCGCAGAGCATCTGCACCTCTAGTTGGGCCTAGCTGCACCCCTATGCCACATGCTGCCGCCATGTCACCCTGGGGGGACAGAGAAAGTCCATCCTGCCGCCACCACCTCCCTCCTCCTTGCTGTCCTCCTCCTCAGGGTGGTAGGGCTTTGCTCACTGCGTGTCCTCCTCCCGCCACCCGTTGTCCTCTCACCCTTCTCCTCACAGCAGCGCCGTAGCCTCCCTCTATCTCGCTGTCCTCCTCCTTGGGGCAGCGGGGCTTTGCCCGCCACCCGTTCTCCTCCCACCACCCATCCTCCTCTCACCCTCCTCCTCAGTGTGGCAACCCCACCTCCCTCCACCTCACCGTCCTCTTCCCCACCGCCCGCCATCCTCCCACCACCCATTGTCTCCTTGCCCTCCAGGGCGGTGGGGCTTTGCCCACCGCCCCAACCGTCTCCTGGCACACGTTCCTCCCTCCCACCCTTGCACGTGTCACCCCCTCTGGGCCCACCACTGGTTACGGCTGCAGTGGGGGTGGAGCTTTCCACATCCCCACACATCCTCTCTACAGGAATTAATTACATAGATGCTTCTTCTCTATCAAAAGCCCCTTGTAGAAAGAAAAATAACTTGTCAAGGAGAATAACTCTATGTTAGCCTTCTAGAGCTAAGATCAGCAGAGGAATATTCAGGAACATAATTTCCCTCATGTGAAGCCTGAAGTGATGTGGACGACTATCCCATGTGATTTCTCTGTATGTGTAGATCAGCCCTCATGCTCTAAATCAGGGCTGCACAGTTTCAGCCCCCCAGCTGTTGTTGGACTACAACTCTCATCATCCTGACTATTGGTTACTGTGGCTGGGGTGATGGGAGTTGTAGTCCAACAACAGCTGGAGGGGAAAGTTAGGCAGCCCTGCTCTAAATACAATTTCCTGTGAGCATCATTAGAAACCTCAGTTTGCTTCTCTTGGGTGGATGTTTTTTTCTATATTTTATGCCTGCAATTTCAAGAAAAGGCAACATTTCAAATTCCTCTTATATTGCAAGCATCTGTAACTTGAAAAAAACATGGGGTCATTTATTGCCTTAGCACTGGCAGGAACCTTGCCACACTGTCCCTCACACGCTTCTAATCAGGGAAGCTTTCTAAGCAGCACCGTGTGTACTTCACTGTAAATATAACTTTCGCTGGACAGCAATAATGTTGTAGGAAATGCTGAAGCTCACAATCAGTGAATTGAGATGTCCTTTCTGTATCTTTGACAAGCATTTGGCTAATTGCTTTTGCCGCATGTCAGTGGCTGAAATGAGGAGCTGCCATTTCTGCACTGGGAAACGATAAAACAAACAGAGGATTATTTAGCTATACTAACTTATCTAATACGATCACTCTAGAAGAAAAGTCTAAAAGGAGCATACATTCCAATTCTGTTTAATAGGAACAGTACCTACTTTGTAACTTAGAGATGTGCACATAACTGGTTTTGCTGGTTTGGTTCAAATCTGGACCAGTGTCGAAACGACCCAGCCCAACCTGGTTTTGGCTCTGGTCGAACCGGACTGAACTGGTTCAGAGCTCTTCTGGTAAAGAGGAATCCAGTGAGGATTCACCTTTACCAGTAAAGGGGCAGGGGGCTTCCCTAAACTTAGAGGGGGTGGGAGGTACTTAGTACTTACAAGAACTAGCAGTGGCGGCAGCATTGGCAGTGGCCGTGAGGGGGGGTGAGGGGGCAGTGGCAGCTCCCCCCACCCCCATGGCCTCTCCCAGAGTAGCCCGGGCCAGCAGTGGCCTGGTTTGGGCCTTCTCCAGCCTGGTTCGGGCCTCTTTGCATGCGTGGAGGCCATTTTAGTGACTGCACATACATAGAGGCTATTTGCATGACCACACAAGAGCCTCTGTGCATGTGCGGAGGTCACTAAAATTGCTTCCACGCATGAACAGAGGCCCAAACCAGGCCTCCGTCAGCCTGGGCTACTCTGGAGGAGGCTGGTGGGGGTGAGGGGAGCTGTTGCCCCTGCTGCCCCTGCCCCCCACAGCCGACACTGACACTAAGACTTGTAAGTACTAAATATCTCCTTTCCTGCCCTCTCTAGGTTTAGGGAAGCCCCTCTGCCTCTTTACTGATAAAGGGGAATCCTCACTGGATTCCCCTTTACAAACCGAACCGAACTCAGATCAGCCGAGGCTGGTCCGGTTCAACCCTGAACATGTCAAGCTGAGCCAGTTAAACATTGAGCCCAGCTCGAACCGAGCAGGTGTGCACACACCCATTATAACTCTGCCAGCAGCTGACTAGTCCAATCCGAAGCACCAGGCCTGCATGTGCATTGTGATGCAATGCAGAATTGCCCTATTCACTTCAGCAGGTCCATTCCTAGATCTGCAGAGGTTATGGTACACAGCTCTATCCCATTTGTGAAAAGCAGGGTAATCCTTGTGAGCAAAGAAGCCCTGTATGCATAGCAGAGCCCCTGTATCCTCAGCAAAATGCTGGGGTGGAATTACAGATCGTCTAATGTTCGAGCATAACTTCCAAGTTTAGCAACTATATGCCCTATTCAGTCTTTACATTGTACAGAACTTTAGATGTGAGCCAACTAGCTATGTCACTACCCTCGAAATCCCCAAATATAGAAGCGCGTTCTCCAGGGCACGATTTAACACCCGTCTATCTGTATTGCTGCAGGGTAGGTTCAACAATATTCCTCAAATAATAACATGAAAATCAGATGCCCCTCCCTCCCCCCAAATATAACCTCAGCCCAAATGCACTCATAATGTGGAAATGTTTGCACCTAAATATTCACCTACCTGTTCACACATTGTTATTATATGTGTGAATTATTAGTATTATTAATATATGTAAATTAATAATAATTAACATTATTAATATTTATTATCAATATTTATTATTGTTATTGTTATTACTGAAGAAACAATTGAGTAACCTGAGCAAGGAGAGGATGCTAAAAGGATGCTTGGTCAGATCCTCAGGTGACATAGTTCAAAGCAATCAACAAGAGTTCCAGTGAGAGGAAGAGCTTAGCATCCAAGGGCATTTGTGCATTTGCCTACCAAGCCACTGGCTTTGTAGCTCATGTAGTGTCACAGCAATCAATGAGAGTTTCATTGAAAAGAAACAGTTTAATTAATGCTGGCTTTGGGCATCTGGTCTGCTGAGCTCTGGCTGCACATGCACAGAATCTCATTTTCTTTTCTGAGCCAAGGAAGAGTTTTTGGGGGAAACGCCACTCAGTTTGTAACATCAGTGAGCATTATTAAAGCACCTAAAGCAGGCAGCAAGGCACTGCCAGAAGGACAAAAAACAGCTCTTCCTGCAGCCAATGGTCACACAGTGAGCTGACACCATGGAAAGGCCTGGCGTATGAATTGATAGGGGACTTTCTGTCTTTGATATTTGAACTGGGATGGCTTATTCACACATGCAAGTTGCCATTGGATGGTTCACTCACCAAGTGATCATCATGCATGTGGGAAACAAGCTACATCACTGTGTAATGGGCTCACCATATCATGGGCACAGGGGGGAAGAAGTGGTGCATGTTGGTCCTGATGGTGACATAATGAATACCAAAATAATGTTCATAAATGGGAGCTAAGAGAAAGTCTTGACGACGACGACTACTACTACTACTACAACAAATATAATATTTCTATACCACTTTTCAACAAAAGTTTCCAAAGTCATTTACATTAGAGAAATAATAAGTAAGTAAGTAAGATAGATCCCTGTCCTCAAAAGGCTTACAATATAAAAAGAAACAAAAAAGTAGACACCAGCAACAGACACTGGAGGGATGCTGTGATGGGGGTGGATAGAGCCCATTGCTCTCCCCCTACTCAATAAAGAGAATCACCACTTTTAAAAGGTGCCTCTTTGCCCAGTTAGCAGGGGATAGGAGGACCTGGGTTGAGGCTGAAATTTTGTTAATAGGTGCTTTCATAAGGAAGTGGAATTTGGACATCTCTGTATTCATTGAGGAAGTCAGACTTGGAAGGGACCCAGGAGATCTTCAGCCCAACTCCCTGCCCAGTGCAGGAGTTTCCTATGGCATCCCTGACAGATGGCTGCCAAGCCTCTGCTTGAAGACCTCAAGGGAAGGAGAGCTCACCACTGCATGAGGCAGACTGTCCCACTGTCTTAGTTAGGAATTTCCCCCCTAATGTCTAGCCCAAATCTGCTTCCTTGTCCTTTCAACACATTGGTACATGCCTTCAGAAGCCACAGAAAACAAATCTGTTCCTTCTTCTACATGGCAGCCCTTCAGATTTTGGAAGATGGCTTATCATATTCCCCAGCATTGGATCATCCCCAATCTTCTCTGCCACTAGAAGATTGTCCACTAAGTTGTGTCCCCTAGCCACACGCCAAACATGGTGACCCAAGAAATCTCACTGAGTTGCCTGTGAGCAGCTCTTCTATGAGGTGCTTTAGAACATGCCACCTGGTGATATGCACATATGGATCAGGGCAGGGGTTCCCAGCCTGTGATCCTCCAGATGTGGCTGAAGAACCACTTCCATCATTCCTAACCACAATAAATTATGGCTGGGAATGATGGGAGTGGTAGTTCAGCCACATCTGGAAGACCACAGGTTGGGAACTCCTGGTTCAGGGCATTCTAAAAGTGCAGCATCTCCTTCTTTGTTCCCAGCATAGCCAGATATGACTAGAGGCCAAAAGCCACCCCATTTGGCTACCAACAGCACCTCCACGAAACCTCCATGAAAGGTGGTGGTGATGAACTTGCATGCTTCAAGGGTCAATTGCATGGGAGTTGGAGGACAGCTCAGCAAGCATGAATTTCCCCCTTTGCTAAGCAGGGTCCACGCTGGTTTTCATTTGAATGGGAGACTATACTTATTTATTTAAATTTATATCTCGCGTGACTCCAAAGGCTGTAAGTGGTTCACAAGTGAGCACTGTAAGATATTCCCCTTAGTGGATGGGCCTCTCTGGGAAAAGCATCTGCATTCTCGCATGCAGAAGGTTCCAAGTTCCCTCCCTGGCATCTCCAAGATAGTGCTAAGAGACACACCTGCTGTAACCTTGGAGAAGCCACTGCCAGTCTGTATAGACAATACAGAGCTAGATGGACCCATCATCTGACACAGTATATGGCAGCTTCCTATGTTTCTGTGAGCGACCATATATATGGAGGGACCCTAAAGTTGTGGTGAAGATCTAGAACAGCTGAGGAGGCCACAACAAACTTAACCCATGATGTCTTTTCAGCATGTGAGTGACTCGCAGATGAGTTCAGATGTCACTGAAATGTAATATGAGGAAGTGAGTCCTAATGAATAGAGATTCTTATCCGATGAGAAACCCTCAATCAAAGTCCATCATAAAACCTGAGAAAAAACCTTTCACAGCATTTTAAGCTATACACTGCTCTGAAAAGCAGATGAGGCATGAATGAGTGTGCATTTTGTGAAGCAACAAAGAGCAATATTGTTTCATCAATATTCTTCCCATTTGTTAACACTTATAGGTTCCCACTGAACAAGATAATTCTTTCTGCTAGAGGCAAATAGAACACAAATGTGAGGCTACATTACAGTAAGGATGCCAGATAGAGTCACTGACAGAAAGCGGGTCCCAAGCTAAAGCAGTGATGAACAAACTCCACATTAAGTGACTATAATTTCCTCTAACATTGGTTTGTAGCAGGGCTGAGTTGAAAATACTGAACTTTTCTTGAAGAACATTTTCAGCAGTGTTAAAAATGGCACTTAACTGAAAGGGTTTCTTTTCTTTTTTGACAAAGCTTGCAGAAATGTTCCACTATACATTTACATTGGCTTCTCTTGCTCTTGTTCTCAGCTGAAGTCCTTTGCCCACACTGATGTCATGTCAACATCAGCCTGATTGGCTGCATAGTAGGCCTCTGCAAGATGGCAAAGGCTCCATTTGCTGACTGCCTCAATCCTTTGGAGGGCACCCAATTCAAGTGGGTGGTTTGCCAGAGCATGGCACCTTGCTTCATAAGAGAATAGGAACAGAAGAAGCAGCTTTATACATAGGTATGTGCAAACTGATTCAACCACGAATCGATTCGGGACGAATTGCAGGTGATTCAATTATTCTACCCCAAATCGAATCACGCTGAAAAAGAAGAAGCCAGATTTGGAGTAGAATAGGGGGGGGGGGAAACAGTTTAACCAAAATCAATTTGGGTGATTCAGGTGCCATTTTGAGGCCCATTTTGATGGGGAAATGGATCTCAAAATGGTGGAGAGAGCTGGTCTACTAATTGGAATCAGTGGGTAAACCAGCTCTCTGAGGCGAGCTGACACACTTAAGTCCGGAGCAGAGGGTTGGTCTACCCAGCAATCCCAATTCCAAGAGGCATACCCTCTCTCCTGCTGTTGTTCCCCTGCACATGGTAATGAGACGCATCTTGCCTCTGAGGCTGGAGGTGGTCTATAGACACTAGACTAGTAGCCATTGATAGACCTGTCCTCCATGAATTTGTCTAAGCCACCTTTAAAGCCATCCAAGCTAGTGGCCATCACCACATCCAGAGAATTCCATAGGTTAAACATGCATGGTGTGGAAAAATTACTTCCTTTTGTTGATCCTAACTTTCCTGGCCTTCAGTTTCAAGGGGTGACTCCTAGTTCTAGTGTTGTGAGAGGGTAAAAAATCTTTCTTTGTCCACTCTCTCTTCTGGCAGAAAGCAGACTGGAAAGAGGCTCAAGCTCAATGAGAGAGGGGGGAGGAAGAGGTAAATAGGTCTGCTGCAGCATTGCCGGGGGAGGAGGAGGAACAGGGTGACAGCAACCCCCTCCCCATCCAACTCTGAGGCCGCTAATCACGGCAGGGAGAAGGGCTCGGGGATCCTAACAGGTTGCTATTTAAAAGTTTAGGGGGGGAAGTATTCATTAATGAGGGTATAAAAGATTCTGATCCTGGGTGACTTGGTCTCTACTGATAGGGTTCCTGAGGGCATGGGCCCAGTTCCCCCACCTCGAATTTTTGCCATACAGAGAGTCCTTCTTCCCCACCACCCTTTTGTGAGGTTATGAATATAATCAGCTGTTACCATGTATTCTGAGAAGAGAGTGCATTGCCCGCAAAAAAGCCTCCTGCTAGACTCGGCTAAAATATGCAGCAATATGATGTGCTGCCACAGAGGTGACTGAATGATGTTTCCCCACCAGGGAAAGCATTCGGCAAGGCAAACCTCTCTTGTGATGTGCTTTGACCTCCAGCTTGTCAAATCAAGAATTCTTGATCTTCGGTCCGGTACAGCTGGGAATCAATCTGTAGTTGCTTGGATGATGGGGGAAAAGATTCACAGGCTCGTTTCCTGATATGATAAGGCATAAGCATGCATGGCCACTGGGCCATGAATGGCAAAATAAAGAAGGCGCCTTCTGATCACTTGGCGATGCACGGCTAGGAAATTTGCCCTGGTGGTTTAACAAGAAGGGGGGGGGGGACTATGGACGACTCAATGTGTCACAGCTCATCCTAGCAACACATGCTAAAAGAGTGTGAAGTTTTGTGTTTTATTAAACTATTCATTTTCTGCATGATTCGGACTTCTGAAAAGTATAAGCATGCATATGTATTCAGTACTTGGTTTGGGCCCCTTTTGCAGCAATTACTGCCTCAATGCGGCGTGGCATGGATGCTATCAGCCTGTGGCACTGCTGAGGTGTTATGGAAGACCAGGATGCTTCATTAGCGGCCTTCAGCTCTTCTGCATTGTTTGGTCTCATGTCTCTCATCCTTCTCTTGGCAATGCCCCATAGATTCTCTATGGGGTCAGGTCAGGCGAGTTTGCTGGCCAATCAAGCACAGTACACTGTATACTTTTCAGAGGTCCGATATTGTTCTATTCTACAATCCTTGTCTTCTTGGTTCCATGTAATATTCTAATTTTCTGGGATTGTGGATTTGGGGTTTTCATGAGCTGTACGCCATGATCATCACAATTATAACAAATTAATGCTTGACTTATCTTGCTTTGCATGTAATGCGTCTGTCTCATATATCAGTTTCACCTTTTAATTTGCATTACTGAAATTAATGGACTTTTGCACGATATTCTAATTTTCCGAGTTTCACCTGTAGGTGTTTCCCATAGTCTGGGAAACATACCAGTGGGGAATTGGACCAGCAACCTTCTGCTGTAAGGTGGCACTATTACTACTACTACTACTACTACTACTACTACTACTACTACTACTGTTTATATAATGCGCTCCAACCAAAGTTTTCAAAGCAGTTTACATAGAAAAATAAACAATACATAAATAAGATGGTCTCCTGGCTCCAAAGAGCTCACAATCTAAAAAGAAACATAGGATAGGCACCATCAACAGTCACTGGAGGTATGCTGTGCTGGGATTAAATAGGCCAGTTGCTCCCCTCCTGCTAAATATAAGAGGACCATCACTTTAAAAGGTGACTTCTTGCACTACAAGGTGCAGGGGTTACATACAGTACAAGAAACATGGTAAATAAGGAAAATACAGGCTGTTGCAAATGAACATTAGTGGATTATGAGAAGGTCTTGTGCAAATGGGAGAACATCTGTGCATGTGGGGTTGCTTTTCTCACTCAGCACTCATAGCAAACTGCCATATACAGAGTCAGGCCATTGGTCTGTCTAGCTCAGCATTGTCTAAACTGATTGGCAGCAGCTTTGCCAAGGTTTGAGGCAGGAATCCCTCTCAGTCCTTCCTGTTGCTAGGCATCATTTTTAAATCATCCAGGCCCCTGATTGGTTTTTTAAAAGCACCCAAACAGGGTTGGATTGTTTCAAATTGAATTCAAATTTGAATCAAATTTTCAAATGAGATTCAAATTTGATTCAAATTCAAAACAAATTTTCAGAATTCAATTTTAATTTGAGATGAATTCAAAATTTTATTTTGTGCACATCTCTACCAACAGATGCACCAACCTAACCAGGGAAGGATAAGTAAACTTAACTTCTTGCCCTTCTAAGCCTCCTCACTCTCCTTCTTTCCAGCCTCCCCACTCTTAAAATTCTTTCCATGGCAAGCCTTACGCCCGGATCCGTTCAAGCACCTGAGCCAAGTTGATTGATCTTTAATTAGGACTTCAAGCTAAATTATTGCTAACCATACTCTTGCTTATCAGCTAAGATTTATTGCCTTGCCTAACTAAATACCATATAACCTTAATACAAATTTTGAACTGTATTTCTGCTGCCTCATCTTTTCCAAGACATCAAAGTTGCTTAGATTTGATACTGGAACCAAACTGCTCCCTCTAGCCAAGCTAATTCCCCACACTAAGACAAAAGCACATTTGGAGTGTCTAGCCAGTGCTCTGGGGCAGATCTAGTAACACCTGCCTCCAATTGTAGACTGGTGTTAGAGACATAACAGGACACTTGAAGAATTTGGATTGGATGAGCTCTAGAGGGGCAAAGTTGAAAACAGGGCCCAGCTGGGCAGCTTATAAAAGTTGTTCCATCAACTTATCTTATCTTACCCCTGCTAACTTGGCAAAGAGGCACCTTTTAACATGGTGATCCTCTTTATTTAGCAGGGGGAGAGTAACTGGCCCTATCCAGTCCCAGCACAGTACTAGAGATGGGCCCGGACCGGTCTGGAGGCCATTGAAAAGGCCTCCGGACCGGCCTGGACCGGTCCGGACCTGGGTGGTTCGGATTGGGGGTGGGGGGTTGCTTTAAGAGTGGCGGGAGGGTTTACTTACCCCCCCACCGCTTTCAGCTGTGGCGCCATTATTGTAGAGTAATTGGGGTGGCAGGATACCTCCCTGCTGCCCCTTCCCCGCTGCGGCTCTGCAAAGCTCCCAGTAATGCTTTGCGCGCATGCATGTCAGTGTCAAAGCATTACTGGGAGTTTTGCAGAGCCGCAGCAGGGAAGGGGCAGCAGGGAGGTATCCTGCTGCCCCAATTACTCTACAAATTACGGTGCCACAGCGGAAAGTGGCAGGAGGGGTAAGTAAACCCTCCCGCCGCTCTTAAAGCGACCCCCCACCCCAGTGCCGGACCACAGTGTGGCGGTTCCATGCACACCCCTACAAAGTACCTCTAGTGACTGTTGCTGGTGTCTATCTTAGGTTTCTTTTTACAGTGTGAGCCCTTTGGGGACAGAGTTCCATCTTACTTGTTTATTTCTCTGTGTAAATTGCCCTGAGCCAATTTTGGAAGGGTAGTATAGAAATCAAATCAAATCAATCAAATAAATAAATAAATAATAAATAGCTTTAGGGCTGAGGGAATGTATTGGCCTCATTTTGAGTAGAAGAATTTTAGGATGGCAGCAGTGCTCCTCTGGGCATTTTGGACAACATAGTGGCCATGAGCCCTCCTAGTCCCAGAAGCATGGAAGACCACCCCCAGGTATCTGAAGCATGAGACCTGAGTCCCTGGGACCCCTGATCCACTTTTCTCTGCTTGTGTCTTTGATGCAAAACAACCATGCTATTACTGTTCTTTTGCAGCAAAGACACAAAGGGAGATAATTGGGGCTGGGGACCATCTTCACTACTTGTTCCAGGGCCTACTGCAAAGCTACTATGCCGATGATCATGGTACTGGATTTTGACAGAGTGCCAATCAACCAACATTTATATAGAGTTTTAAGCTCCATTGGCTGTTGGGAACACCTCACAAGAATGACTGAGACTTCAGTATAGCTGTCTAGGCAGGCTTCATACTTTTCTTAGTCAACCTTGTAGTGAAGACCGCAGTTTGTTATGGAGGGATGTGGCAGAAGTGTATCAAAAAAGATGAGCTGGTGTCATGGACAGAGTTTTGGACCGAGAAGATCTAGGTTCCGATCTCTCAACCATGAAACTCACTTGGGCAAGTCACACGATTGTTCTGGGCTTGGTAGGGTGTGGGGGGAAGGCTGAACTTAATTTACCTTCCCCCCAGATGACTGAACTTTCCTTCAGAGCATGCTTCCCGCACACCCACACGGACAACCCTGCTCTGTGCAGCTCCATGAAGCATGGAGCAGGGTAGAGGGATCCAAGGCCAGAACTTGCTATTCCAGTCTCCAGGCATCCCTCAATGCAATGCCCAGCACATGTGTTGCACTCGGGATTCCCCCATCAGATGGGTGCTTTATGTGCCCATATCTGCGTCTCCTTGGGCTGCACACAGCCCAGGGAATCACACGATACCCGGTAGCTGGGGTAAGTGTGCGAGAACACCCTTGTTCTCTGCAGCCCAGGCAAGGCTAGGCTGGTTGTGAGAACAGCCTCACTGAGTAACTCTGGACCAGACACCATTCCTCAACTTAACCTACCTCAAAGGATGAGAGGTTGGAATGAGATAATTCTTTGCCTTGAGAGAAGGGTGACAGAAAAGTAATTTAAAACAAATGAATGTATACTGCAGAGAAAGTAGAAAGGGAAATCTATTAGTTGCCCACACAAACAAAAGCTGAGAGCTGTCCATAGACGATAGGCAGGAGGCTGAACTGTTTTCCATCTCTAGTCCTTTAAAGGTAGAAAAATGTTCCTAATGTAAAATTTTAGTTTATAATGACTTGAGATACCACTTGAAGGGGGACGGGAGAAGCATGAAAGTATTCTGGTATTTCTGTGGTGAGGGGAAAAAAGCCCCAATGATTAAGAAGCAATCTTGAAGCCTCTTACTCCAGGGTGAATCCAGTGAAGTCAATTGAATTGCTCGGAATAAATAGTTTGAGGATTACAATGTAAATTGCTAGTGCTCAGTATTCGAATATTGAGATTTCTCACCTGAATTACATTTTTAAAGGGATCAGCACAAAGTGCTGCCTTTTTCTCTTGGTTTCAGTAATATACTATGGAATGCATTTATCTATCTATCTATCTATCTATCTATCTATCTATCTATCTATCTATTTACCACCCTTCCAAAATGGCTCAGGGAGGTTTACAACAAGAAATTGTTGAAATTTGTGATATGGAAATACATGGAATGCCTCCTCCCAGCAATCATGGAATGCCTCCTCCCAGCATGGAATGCCTCCTCCCTTCCTGGGCTGGAGACACTGGGGGACATCAGTGATCCCTGTACCAGTGGTTCCCAGATGTTGTTGACTGCATCTCCCAGCATCCCCAGCTACAATTGGATTACAGGAGTTGTAGTCCACAACATCTGGGTATCCCTGCTACAGGGAACACTGACTGACATCCAGACTAATGCTGCACTAGGGCAAGGGAAAAGGATCATCCCTTGCAAGAAGATGAGGTAGCAGAGTGGCTGGTCAAAGTAGCTCCATTGGGCCTCTTGAGCAAGCATTCAGCATGCACATGCAGGAGAGCAGATAGCTTTCCATCATTCTCTATAACAGTGTTTCTCAACCACCGGTCCCTGGACCGCTGCCGGTCCCCGAAGGGTTGAGTGCCGGTCCCTGACTGGGAGTCAACCCCCCCCCAACTGAAATCAAGGCACTCACTTACTCAATTTTGCACATGGCACGGAAGAGGAAGAGTATCACGGAGGCGTGGGACCCTTCTTGTGCCTTGCCTCCACGTGCTGCTGAGATCTTCCTACAGCTATCTTATTCCCTATCTTTACAGCTTCAAACTGTATGCGATGCGGGGGCATGGAGGAAAAAGTATGGCAGTGGGCGCCACTTGAAGGGCTGCTGGTTCTTGCATGCTCATTGTTTGCAGCCAAAGGTTGGTTGATTGAAACCCAGCTGCCTGTTGTGGTCGAGGCGCCTTGAGAGGGAACGCTGTTTCCCTCTTGCATCAGTGGGGCTTGCTTGTATGTTGTTTTCATTGGCCCCATGTAGCTTTTGAATTTTTCTAATGGCCCAACATCCCCTCTCCATTGAGTAATCACAAGCACCTCCACTCCAGACATACTGGAGACAAATTTGTTCACCCAGGCTTTTAGATTCAGGGGTTCTCAACCTTGGGTACCCAGACATTGGTGGACTTCTACTCCCATAATCCCCAGCCATAATGGCCAAATGCCATTGTTGTTGGGGGTTATGGGAGTTTAACTGAGGGACCCAAGGTTAAGAACCCCTAATATTCCATGTTTGCAAAAGATTCCAAATTTAATTATTTTAATGCTTATATTATTTTCATTCTAAACTGCCCAGAGATGCAAGTTTTGGGCAGTATAGAAGTCTGATAGACAGACAGACAGACAGACAGACTTGAAACCCCTTTACTAACTGCTGGTCCGGGAAACTGCGCATGAAGAATGTAGCGGTCCTTGAAACTCTGCACGAAGAATTTAGCGGTCCTTGACTCCAAAAAGTTTGAGAAACACTGCTCTATAACATATAGGGACTGAGGAAGAGGCTCACCACAGGTTGTGCAAAGGTTCTCTATTGCACCAGTGCAACACTAGTTTGGTATGCAAGTTTATAACTTAGCGGAACAAGCTAGCATGACATCCTTGCACTCATGCAGTGCGTCTGGATGTCAGCCACTGCCTACTAGGGGTGTTCCTGGAAAGCATTTTGCATTCTGTTCTGAGTCTGGAATGCAAAATGCTAAAAATGTTCCATCGAAACAACCCGGGGAGCCAGTTGCTGCGACGGAGCAACCCCCATCCCAACAGACTATTCTGACTGTGTGGTGACCATTTTAGAATCCAAAATGGTGCTCTCCTGGCCGCTGTGCATGTGTAGCGGCCATTTGTATGGTGTTATGGACCACACAAATGGCTGCAGTGCATGTGCAGTGGCCAGAAAGCCATTTTGGATTCCAAAATGGTGGCCAGAATGGGGTTGGGACATTCCAGCCGATATGAGGTCACACTATTCCAAGCTCAGAACAGGACCCTTTAAAAAGATCTTCGAACTCTCGGAACAGCCCGTTCTGAGTTGGAATGTCCCAACCTTGGGACATTCTGCACATCTCTAGTGCCTACCTCCCTCTGCCAAAGTGAGCAAAGAAGGACCAAGTCTGAAAAACTCTAACCTACTTGAACCTCTTGAAGTTCACTGATATCTTTAGCTGGAAATTAGTCATGAGCCTAAGAAGGAAAGAGAGCACAGGTTAGTCTCATGGTTATTGTGAAGCAAAACAAGCAAACAAACAAACAAAAACCAAACAGAACAGGAATGTTTTAGTACTCTTAAGTGGTACTATTTCTTTTGAACTGAGCCCAGTTATCAGTGACAACTAGTCAAATGTACATGCTTAGCGGAAATCAATCAGCAAGGGACACTTGACAAAACCAATGGCAATTGTCTGGGAGTGCTCTGACGCTCTTGCTACTGCAGCACAGAAGTACAGGAGAATGGGTTCTCCCTTCAGCTATTCACATTGAGGCTCCATATATCTCAATGAAATGCCGAGGTATTCCCAGGGCTGTAATGCCGAAACAGTGATAACTGAAACCTTGTGCCTCTGGGAATTACGGGGTTAGGTTCCTCAGTACTCAGTTGTTGTGTGGGAAGTCTATGCTTCAAATGTTGTGCCTATAGGAAGTTGTGAGGTGGTCTTAAGCAAGGTAAGTCTCCCATCTGCACTATGGGGACAGAATAACCTGTGATCTTCACTGGTTATTGTCACAATTACTCAGAGAGACCACGTTACTCCTTTACTGATGGAGCTACACTGGATGTCAATAGGTTTCCGGACAAAATACAAAGTGCTAGTTATAACTTATAAAGCCTTAAATGACTTAGGCCCTGGGTATCTAAGAGAACGTCTTCTTCACTACGAGCCCCACCGCCTATTGAAGTCATCTGAGGAGGTCCGTCTCCAGTTACCGCCAACTCGTTTGGTGGCTACACAGAGATGGGCCTTCTTGGTTGCTGCCCCAAGATTGTGGAATATGCTCCCTGCTGAGATACGATCCTCCCCATCTCTGGCAATTTAAAAAAAACAACACCTGAAGACCCATCTTTTCGCCCAAGTTTTCTCAGCTTTTTAAAATTGTCTGTTTTAATTTTATGGTTGATTTTATACTGTTGATTTGTTTTAACTTTTATAAGTGTTTTAATTGTTTTATGTTAACCGCCCAGAGATGAAAGTTTGGGCGGTATATAAGTTTGATGAATGAATGAATGAATGAATGAATGAATAATGAGGATTTTCTCATGACACAGCTGCCTGGATTCCCCCAGATGGCTCATGTCATCTTGAGCACCGGAAGTGGAGGGCTCCCGGCTGCTCCAGATTGCACTAGCCTCACTTTGTAACCCGGCATTTCGCCAAGGTTAAGCAAACCACTGGTTTGCTAAACCTCCGCATGTGATTGACTGGGCAATTGATGCCAGGTTAAGAGGCTTCCCCTAGGCCTGCTGCCATTTCCAGTAGTTACCTGGGGCAGGGGAAATGGCTGTGCCAAGCACGGTGGCAGTAGCATGGGGCACCCTGGAGTGCGGGCAGGGGAAAGTCCTCCTGCTCACAGCTCCTGACACCATCATGCCACCACTTGTGGGCATGCGGTGCAGTGGAGAGGTGGGTGGTCTCTGCTTGTTTGCTGAGGAAGGAAGGCTAGCTCCTGCCTCCCCCTCAGACCTTCACAGTGGCTGCCAGAGGTCGTGTGTACCACCGGAATGTATGAGATGCCTTGAATACTATAAAGCAAGGAGTTTCAGCCTTTGATCTCCAGATATTTTTGGACGACAAGTGCCTTTGGCCATTGTGGCAGGGGATAATGGGAATCGTAGTCCAACAACATTTCAGGACCGATCCGGCCTCCCAGGGCTGCCATTTGATCATCTACAGGGAGAGTGGGATAAGCCCACTCTCCCCGCAAACCCCCTTACAGCTGACTGGCAGCAGCTCTCCAAGGTTTCAGGCAGGAGCCTTTCCCAGCTCTACTTGAAGATGTCAGAGATTGAGCTGGGGACCTTCTGCATGCAAAGCTGATGCTCTGCCATTAAGTTATGGCCACATTTAAAAAAACAAAACCATCCATGGATTCAGGCACTGATTCTGCTACAGCTTTGTCTGCACTATTTCTACTCTTACCACCACAACTATTATTCTTATGTTGTCCTGAAAATTATTTCCTTTTACTCTGAAGATAAAAACCTGAAAATAATGCAAGGTTATTTCTTTCAGCTGGGCATTTGGAATGGTTTACTTATAGTAACAGGGCTTTAGAGAGATTTCAATACTTTTTTTTTTTTTAGGGGGGTGGTCTTCATTATTAGTAACTCGATCTGCCTGTAAGGGCATTTTAACCTTGCAATGTTTCCAATAACAGACTAATGACTAAAAAGCTAGAAACTCAGAGAGTTATTACATGTTTAATTTACTGCTAAGGGCACGAAACTAATGAATTATATTACACAAAGATGTCCTTACTTTGACCATAATCTTCATTTCAAGCAACTGCAGGAAAAGCATTCCTTGTTGCTGTAGGCGGTTGAGATTATACTTGGCAATATTCCTTCTCAGAAGCAATTAGAAATCTTGGTACCCTAAAATGTGTGCCCGGGAGTGTAAAAATTGAGTCTGTTAATGGCTGCACTTCATGTCTGGTGCAGGGATAACAAATTCTTATGGGTAATCAATGTGGAAGTCAGAACAGAGTATTGCTGTCACCAAGGATGCTCTCCTTTATCGCTAGCTATACTAGTGATAAAGTATACCAACATGGGAGGAGAGCTGGTCTTGTGGTAGCAAGCATGAATGGTCCCCTTTGCTAAGCAGGATCCACCCTGGTTTGCATTTGAAAGGGAGACTACATGTGTGAGCTGAGCACTGTAAGACCCCACAGGGGATGGAGCACTTTGGGAAGAGCACCTGCATGCTTGCATGCAAAAGGTTCCAAGTTCCCTCCCTGGCATCTCCAAGATAGGGCTGAGTGGGACTCTTGCCTGCAACCTTGGAGAAGCTGCTGCCAGTCTGTGCAGACAGTATTGAACTAGATGGAACAAGGGTCTGACTCAGTATATGGCAGCTTCCTATGTTCCTTTATATTCCTATACTGGAAACTGGTTTATTTCCTCATACTCAGTATAGGTAAATCCATATCTGATAAACACATCTGTCAGGGGGACAATCGTCAATACATTCTCTTATGCAAGCCCCAGGGGATGCTGCACAAGACTAGGTCTTCATTGTAGAAATGCATCCCTGGGTATGATCTGAAGGCATGGGAGGCCGCAATTTTGCTGATGCTGCATAGGCCTGGATCTGGTCAGTGCCTGGCAAGGAGACAGCCTGGGAACTCTATGAACATCACTTTGAGTTGTGTTGGGCAGCCTCCTGACCCAGCATCTGTGCTGACCCCTCACATTTGCCATGCTGATCCTTCAAATGGCCATCTTCATGTACATCAGTCAGCTGGGCATCAGGGCCAGGCAAATAAGATGCCAAGCGTGTGGGATGCTGGATGCCAACGGTGGGGTTTTTAAAATTGGACTCTGACCAACAAAAGAAAGTACCATTTCACACTGTGCATAATTAGTGGTGATGGCCACCAGCTTGGATGGCTTTAAAAGGGGCTTAGACAAATCCATGGAGGACAAGTCTATCAATGGTTACTAGTCTGGTGGCTGCTATAGGCCACCTCCAGCCTCAGAGGCAAGATGCCTCTAAAAACCAGGTACAGGGGAGCAACAGTAGGAAAGGGGGCATGCGCTCACCTCTTTCCTGGGGGCTCCCCGGTGGCATCTGGTGGGCCACTGTGGGAAACAGGATGCTGGACTAGATAGGCCTTGGACCTGATGCAATAGGGCTGTTCTTATCTTCTTCTCCTTATTGATCTTATTTTGTGTCCTAGCATCCCACTGAAGTCACGGAGTGGTCATGCTCAGTCTCAGCTTGTGCATGGATTCCAAGAACAGCCCATATGTTATGTCCAATGTAGCTGAGCTTATATGTGCTACAAGTTGGGAATTTGAATCTCAGGTTTGCAGAGCAATGGAGAAAGGATGAACGAATCTGAGCAAATTATAGGATTGTGCTGCCCACTGTTGTCATTATTTATTTATTTGTGCTGCCCACTGTTGTCATTATTTATTTATTTAAGGAGGGCGGGGGTTCCAGAGCCCCATCCAGAGGAAGCTCAAGGTGGCTTCCTAGCAATAAAAACAACCAACCAAGCCAAACTAAAAGTTACACAAAGAGCAAAAGAATCATAAAAAGAAGAAGAGCCAGCAAACAAACAGCATGGTGAAAGGCAAGCAGACATTACTAGCTGTCTGATTATTTTGTACACTACCGCTGTGGGACTGTAGCCAGATGGATACAGGAGTTGTTCAAACTGTCAGAAATTGATGGTCACGTGACCAGTCATTATAGGGATCATTGTCTGTTCTCAGCTCCTAACTGTGCTTTTTCTGTGGGTTAATTCTGCTAACAGTTAGTGGCTAACTGAATAGTGCATTGTGTCTTTCCTTAAATGCGAGCGAATGAAAATGCTTCTTTAATTAACTCTCCTGAAAATAATGCTTAGTTCAATTGAAGTCAAAGAAACACCATACCTGATGAAGTAGGGAAATCATGCTTAAACTACAAGGAGCTAAAGTTTACATGTCTATTCTGAAAATTCAAAATTTGTAGCAAACATGGTTGCAATGATTGTTCGGGGTTGTTCAAGAGTGGGGAAAATTCTCTCAGGATGTGTCACTACAAACTCATATTACCACCACTTTCTTCATTAAAATGAAGCTCATGATCTTCTGCTCGGCACAGAATATCAGAATATATCAGAATAATTGTCAAAATAATTCTTGCAGATTGCATTCAAGCCACTAATATTCAGATTCATTTGACTTGTTTAGCCAGACTTGCTCAGTCTCATCCATTTCAGCTCTCCTCTATTACTCCCACTCAGTCATAGCCAGGGTTAATGAGAAGTGGAGAAGATTATTCCAAAAAGCTGCAAAGGTTGTCATCACAGCAGGCTATTCATAGTTCCTGGTTGTTTCTTCACCATAGGCTCAGTTGCTAAGTGCTCTAAATTAAAATCTATTGAGATCATGATTTTTAGTGATACAGCACACATTGCCATGCAGCAGGATTGTCTTGGTCGGCTGAAGTTGAGACTGGCCATCAGGAAGAGTGGGAAGACATGTTAATGAAAGCTGAGTAAAGGGTTACACATTAGCGCTGTGTGTTTTGGAGGTCTGTTCAGATTCTTCCTTACTGTATTTGGCCCAGTAAAGCCAGCATGGTGGATTATGACCGGGGAGACCTGAGTTGAAATCCCCATTCAGCTATGGGACTCACTGGGTGACTCTGGACCCATGACTTCTCCCTCAGTCTAACCCAGGGATTCTCAACGTTGGATCTCCAAACGTTATTGGACTTCAACTCCCATAATCCCCCACCCCAGTGACCTTTGGTTGGGGATTATGGGAGTTGAAGTCCAACAACATCTGGAGACCCAACATTGAGAATTCCTGGTCTAACCTACCTCACAGGGTTGTTGTGAGGATAAACATAACCATGTACACTGCTCTGAGCTCCTTGGAGAAAGAGTGGGATGTAAAAATAAATAAACATTGCCTAAATTGGAGCCAGTGTGGTGTAGTGGTTAGAGTGCTGGACTAGGACCGGGGAGACCCAAGTTCAAATTCCCATTCAGCCATGATACTTTCTGGGTGACCCTGGGCCAGTCACTTCTCTCTCAATCTAACCTACTTCACAAGGTTGTTGTGAAGAGAAACTTAAGTATGTTGTACACTGCTCTGGGCTCCTTGGAGGAAGAGTGGGATATAAAATGTAAAATAATAATAATAATAATAATAATAATACCCCCAGTGAGGCACTACCTTGGCTTGGTTGTGGGGCTTGCATGCTCTGAGGAAGGTGAGAGCTATGCCAGAGGTCCAACCATACTGGACAGGTCTCACCAGAGGAGCCAGACAAAGAGTGCCTCTCCTATCAACAATATGGTGAGATGTAACTTTAATAAATCTATACCGGATCGGTCATCACCCGGGTCAACAAGGACCGCGCCAGATGCTATAATCCCTGGACATCTGGTGGCAAGTGGGCAACAGGACTCAGGATCGTCAGTTGAGCAACCAGGGCTGAAGACAGCAAAGTTACTGGAAGAAACGTCGCCTAACTGAAAAAAATATACGAAAAATGCCAACAAGGAAATAATGATCTGCTATTACAAGTCTAGTCCAACTAGAAGAGGTTATTTTAAAAGAATGTACCAAATTTGGAAAGAGAAGCATCCAGATACAGAAATAACAGAACAAAGGCTAGCAGACCAGAGAAGATTCATAATAAGAAATAAAGTATTCACAGGAGTTGAGCTGGAAGAACTGCAAAGAGCAACACAGGCTCAAGATATGGAAGAAGAATTACCACCAACTGAAGCAGTTGCTCAGGTGCAGGTGGAGGAGGTGTTGGAAATAGAGGATGCCACTGTTGCTGAACTGTTTCAAAATTAAAACCAGGCAACCTCCCCTTTGCCTTCACCTCAAAAACCCGAATGCCGTTTAACAGAAAAGCAACAAGAACTAAAGCAAAAAATAACTGAGCACATGAACCAAACAACCACCAGGGTTCGACTTCCAGCTCTAAAAACAGTTGCCAAAAAACAACTTGCTCAGGTATTCAATGCTGAACTTGATGTCAATGCTGAACTTGCAGAAATAACAACCAATAATTTGCAAGAAACAAACCAACTAATGTACAGTGCAGCAACAATAACAACACAAGAGCTCAGATATAAGATCAATGGACCTGTAAAAAAAGAAAGTAGTACATCACCTGAATGGAAGATTAGATTAGAAAATAAAATCTCCAGGCTTAGATCAGATGCTAGTAAATTGAAAGATATGAAAGACAAGAAGCTGAAGAATGAAAACACCAAACAGTATCTGATCCAAAAACACTATCTAGATTCAAGGAAAATTAGAGAAGTCCTGGAAATAATAAAGCAGCAAATAACAGCAGTGTCAGAGAAGATTAGCAGATATGAAGCCAAAATCACACAACACAGGCAGAATCTCCAATTCCAGTCGAATCAAAGACGTTTCTACCAAAGGATAGAAGGAGAAACTGCAAGAAACATAGAAACACCAAATAAAAAAGTAACAGTGCAATTCTGGGGGAAATTATGGGACAATCCAATAGATTATAATAAAAAAGCAGACTGGGTAAAAAAGGTCAAAAAATGTAACCAACAAATGCAAGATCTAATAATAACACCAGAATTAATAAGTGAAAGAGCAACGAAAATTAAAAATTGGACTGCACCAGGTGACGATGAACTACATGGCTTTTGGCTTAAACACCTAACAAGCCTTCATAAACAACTGTCAAAACAGTTCAATCACATTTTGCAAGGTGATAATGAACAATGGCTAATAACTGGGAAAACTCATCTCGTAATGAAAGACCCAGCAAAAGCTGCAGTTCCAAGTAATTATAGATCGATAACCTGCCTGCCAACCATGTTCAAATTATTAACTAGAATAATAGCAGATGAAGTAATGCAACACTTATTAACTAACAAACAGCTTCCAGTTGAACAGAAAGGAAACTGCCTGAACACCAGAGACACAAAAGACCAGCTGCTGATTGACAAAATGATTTTAGAAAATTGTAAGAGAAGAAAAACAAATCTAAGTGTTGCATGGATTGACTACAAGAAGGCCTTCAACTCATTGCCTCATACATGGAAACTAAAATATTTAGAAACAACTGGTGTCAACAAAAACATTCAGATATTTATTTAAAAAGCAATGTGCATGTGGAGTACACAGTTAGCATGGCAATGGTGAGACACTTGGACAGGTTAGCATTAGAAGAGGTATTTTCCAAGGGGACTCACTATCCCTTCTTTTGTTTGTAATCGCCATGACTCCACTTTCACAAATACTAAACAAAACAGGCCTCGGATACCAAACATCTAAAACATCAAGTAAAATAAACCATCTGCTGTACATGGATGATCTGAAGCTGTATTGAAAGTCCCAATCAGAAATCAAATTACTACTAAACACTGTCCGTATATTCAGTAGCGATATAGCAATGGAGTTTGGACTAGACAAGTGTGCTGTATTAATAATGAACAGAGGGAAAATAACAAAAACAGAAGGAATAGGACTCCTTCTCCAGGCTGATAACATCGCACACACTGAAGTTAAAAGAAAAATGGGAAGTGAATAAATCAGGAGAAAAATCCTAAAGTCCAAACTCAATGGCGGGAACACCATACAAGCCATAAACACCTGGGCTAGACCTGTTATCAGATACACTGCAGGAATAATAGACTGGACCCAGGCAGAGCTAGAGACGCTAGATTGTAAGACCAGGAAAATAATGACCATTAGTCATGCTCTGCACCCAGCAGTGATGTAGATAGGCTATACCTCCCTCACAGCTCAGGTGAAAGAGGAATGCTGCAAGTCCGTCAAACAGTAGAGGAGGAGGAAAGAGGCCTTGAAGAATATATACATGACAGTGAAGATGATGCACTTAAAATGGTCAATAACATGAAACTATTCAACACCAATGAAACAAAGCAGGCCAACAAGAAAGAACAAGTCAAGAACCGAGCAGAAAATGGAAAAATAAGCCACTGCACGGTCAATATTTGCACAATATAACTGGAAAATCAGAAATCATAGGCCAATATCAGTTCTCAGTTGTTCTCATTGAGCTCTTTGGGGGAAAGGAAATGGGCTGTAATCTAGGCCAGGGATTCTCAACTTCGGGTCCCCAGATGTTACTGGACCAACTCCCATAATCCCCAAACAAAGACCACTGGGGCTGCAGATTATGGAAGTGGAAGTCCAATAACATCTGGGGACCCAACATTGAGAATCCCTAACCTAGGCCATAGGAGTGAAGAGTTTACTGAAAAAAGTTAACACTGCCACTTAATAGATTCCCACCCCCCGGTAACTTTGGTTGTGGACTTCCATAAATATTTACACAGCTGTCTAAACTTATAGATTGAGATCTGAGCTGATTGATCATCACTTTGAGGGCCACCGGGAACAATTATGGTAATCCAATACAATTTCCTACATATGACAGTTTGTAGAGTTTTGCTGAGTGATTTCTGCATGCACAGCTCCCGTAATTTGGGCTGAGTTAAAGAACATTGTTTAGAGAAGTTAGTGATCTTGACACAGAGTCTTCATATGGTGAAAAACCCACCATATTTTAGGCCCTTGATTTCAACCCTCTTCATAAATCCTGTGTATTTATTAAACTAACCAATTATAGCATCCATCATTTATTGCCCACCATTTACTAAAGTAAGTAACCACTATCTTTACACATTATATGTTTGCATGTTTTCTGCTTCCTTGAGCAAGGAGAATATAGGAATATAGGAAGTTTCCTTATGCCGAGTCAGACCCTGCTTTACCACTGATCTATGGCCCCATCCCCTAAGCGGAATATTGTATGGCATATAGCGCTCACATGTATTCACCCAACCAAATGCAAACCAGTGCAGACCATGATTAGAAAATGGGATCATTCATGCTTACTACTGCAAGAACAGTTCTCGTCCCAAAGAGACCATGTCAAGAATTCGTCCCATGAAGAGACATCTAACAACCATTCTGAACAGTGAACTAGCAAACCTACCTAACAAAAAGAATAGTGAGCCCCTCTGTACTGGTGTCTTAGATGTTGGGAAGGAGAGCTGGTCTTGTGGTAGCACGCATGAATTGTCCCCTTTGCTAAGCAGGGTCCACCCTGGTTAACATTTGAATGGGAGACTACTTATGTGAGCACTGAAAGATATTCCCCTTATTGCAGAATTTCTTAATCTTGGGCCCCCAGATGTTGATGGACTACAACTCCCATCATCCCCAGCCACAATGGACATGACTGGGGAAGATGAGAGTTGTAGTCCATCAACATCTGGGGGCCCAAGATTAAGAAACCTTGTCTTAGCAGATGAAGCCATATCTTTGTGGCAGAATATCTGCATGCTTGCATTCAGAAGGTCCCAGGTTCATTTCCTGGCATCTCCAGGTAGGGCTGAGAGAGACTCTTGCCTGGAACCTTGGAGAAGCCACTGCTTTCAGTGTGGAAAATACTGAGCTAGATGGATCAATGGTCTGACTCAGTATAGTTCAACTTCTTATGTTCCTAAGATAACTTTAGAATTTTTGAGCAAAGACCCTTGGCCATCTTTGAGTTAGGCACATGACAGTATGTTCCCTCCCCTCCCTCCCCCCTCCCCCCCTCACACACGGAATTAATGCTAATCTCAGCTCTTTGTTGTGTTTGCTTTGCAGTAAAGAAAACTTACACTATAGCAAACATGGCCAACCTACTTCACTCCTAGGCTTCTTGATACATGCATTATTTACCACAAGGCAATTTAATTTGGCCTTAGTAATTACTGTTTCCCCATTTATCGTGATCAAATTACTCCGAGCATGTCTCCATTTTGCAAGGTAAATTACCTCCCAGTAACTCCAATCTGCGCTCTATGAAATCTGATTGAAATAGACAACTAACTTTTGATTCATGCCCCCAGTGGCTCAGAGCACCACAGCGGGAGGAGAAGGTGCTAAACGAAATCAAGAGGCAGCCCATGGAAGTAGCTGACCTCTCGGTGGCCTTGATTTGTAAAGGCAGGCCCCGCTTTGGTGAATTTCAAGCAGCGCGATGCTTGTGCAGTGTAAAAAAAAGAAGAAGTGTCAGCTCCCTTCACAGTTGGCATATATTGCGTGCGCACACAGCACGCTCCTGTCTGTCGGCGCTCCAGTGATTTCTCTGTCTGCACCTTCTCTGTGCAGGAAGGCAGAAATTTTGCAAGTTCTCGAAAAATGCTTCGCAGCGGTTATTTTTATGATTGCAGAAGCAGAGTGTTTTGCAAAGGTCAACAGAGGACACAAGGCTTTTTCTCCCTCCCATAACCACAGCATAGCAGTGCATGTCTGCTGTTTTGATTTGTTGGGCCAGCAAATGCGTACGCTGTAATTACCTTTATTCTGTGCTTGCTGTGCAGCAAAGCCAGCTCCCACTGTCTGAATGGAAGATACTGATTTTATCATTATAATTATTTATCAGATTTGCATCCCATGCATCCTCCCAGAAGTCCAAAGCAACAGACATGGGGTTATTTGTTTTATTCTCAAAACATAGGTGATAGGTGAAGCTGGGAGACAGTAGCTGCATTCTCACATAACGCAAAACCAGAGGTCCCTTCACCTCCAGTTTTGGAAGCTGTACATCTGCATGTGGGCAACTGGAGTTAAATGAGAAAATGGACCCGCGGTTTCCCTCCCTGGACTCCGATCTGAACCTTCAGTTCAGAGCAGAGTTTCCCCACCTATGACTCTGGTTACCTAGTGCCAGCATTACATCCGAACACTGGCACCAAAGTTTCACCTCTCACTCCGGCTGCTATTGGCTGCAGGGGCTGTCATTCATTAAAGAAGGAAGCCCCAGCAGCCAGCACCCCCACCTCTCTGCAATCAGCTTGACTATGGTCAGATCACTCTTCATTTTGTCCAAATCTGGATGAGAGAGTTGGGGAAGGAACCACAGGTCCTTTAGTGTTAGGTCCAAAGGCAGCCAGTAACTGGACCAGGGGACACAGTGGGCTTCATGACTTGTCTGGGATTCAAACCTAGGCCTCCAAGGTTGGGTCCCACACCCTAATTACTGCACTGGCCTCTTTAAGATTCAGGCTGTGCAGTCTCAAGATAGAAATATAGGATGCTGCCTTATGCTGGACTAGATGGGCCTTGGGCCCGATTCAGCAGGGCTGTTCTTATGTTCTTATGCCATTGGTGCATCTAGCTCAATGTTGTCTGACTGGCAGAGGCTCTCCAAGGTTTTAGGCAGGAAGCTTTCCAAAACCTGCCTGAAGATCATAGGGAGTGAACCTGGGACCTTCTGCATGCAGGCATGCAGATGCTCTTTCACTGGGCTACAATCCCATCACCTAAAGGGAATATCTAACAGCAAACTGTGTTCACATGTAGCACCCATCCAAAGACAACCCAAGATTAACTCTGCTTAGCAAAGGGAACAATTCATGCTCACTACCACAAGACTGTCTCTCCACCCCATCTATCCAATTGGCTTTCTCCGCAGATGGTTTCATTTTGCTGCAATTATTTCACTCCCTCTTCCAGTATTCTGTTTAAAGCCCACAGAGACATTTGGCCATTCCTTCTGCAGCAAGGTTAATGCAGCAGAGATGATGTTGAGCTGTACTGCTCAGAATTCTGCACTGCCTCTGCTCCATGACTGGCTTCACCAGATCTCATACGACATGGTCTCACTTGTGGAGAGCACCAATTAGTGTGCCTTCCTAACACAAGGGCTTCTAACCTTGGGTGCAGTGTTCCCTCTAACAGGGATTCCTAGATGTTGTTGATTACAACTCCCAGAATCCCCAGCTGCAATGGCTTTTGCTTGGGGATTCTGGGAGTTGTCAACAACAGCTGGGAATCCCTGTTAGAGGGAAAACTGCTTGGGTGCCCAGATGTTGTGGGACCACAACTCCCATCTTCACCAGCCACTATGGCCTTAAGCCATTGTGGATAGGATCATGGGGTTGTAGTTCCACAACGTTTGGGGAAACCTAAGCTGTAAACTGCTTCTCTGCCCCAACACTTACAGGTGAAACTCGGAAAATTAGAATATTGTGCAAAAGTCCATTAATTTCAGTAATGCAAATTAAAAGGTGAAACTGATATATGAGACAGATGCATTACATGCAAAGCGAGATAAGTCAAGCCTTAATTTGTTATAATTGTGATGATCATGGCGTACAGCTCATGAAAACTCCAAATCCACAATCTCAGAAAATTAGAATATTACATGGAACCAAGAAGACAAGGATTGAAGAATAGAACAATATCGGACCTCTGAAAAGTATAAGCATGCATAAGTATTCAGTACTTGGTTTGGGCCCCTTTTGCAGCAATTACTGCCTCAATGCGGCATGGCATGGATGCTATCAGCCTGTGGCACTGATGAGGTATTATGGAAGACCAGGATGCTTCATTAGTGGCCTTCAGCAATTCTGCATCGTTTGGTCTCATGTCCCTCATCCTTCTCTTGGCAATGCCCCATAGATTCTCTATGGGGTCAGGTCAGGCGAGTTTGCTGGCCAATCCAGCACAGTACACTGTATACTTTTCAGAGGTCCGATATTGTTCTATTCTTCAATCCTTGTCTTCTTGGTTCCATGTAATATTCTAATTTTCTGAGATTGTGGATTTGGGGTTTTCATGAGCTGTACGCCATGATCATCACAATTATAACAAATTAAGGCTTGACTTATCTCACTTTGCATGTAATGCCTCTGTCTCATATATCAGTTTCACCTTTTAATTTGCATTACTGAAATTAATGGACTTTTGCACAATATTCTAATTTTCCAAGTTTCACCTGTATGTGTGGTTCAGAACATAATACCTCCAACTGGTGTCCTATGCGGCATTCTAGTAAGGTGGTGGGAACATGTATTTAATTTTCATTCCCAGAATCATTCCTAGTCTCATTCCCAGAACATTTAATTCAAAACACTGAAGGCTGGGCATTATCTAAACATAAGCTTATATGTTTTATTCTCTCATCTTTATTTTTCTGATCCCTAGCTCCTTCACATGACATTCAGTAGTTCTCCTGCTAACTGGGCAAAGAGGCACCTTTTAAAACAGTGGCTTTCTTTATGGAGGTGCATGGAACTGGAGAGGGTAGTTCAAAGGTAGGGGGCACACCTTTAAGGGCGGGGGAGATCTGTCGGGGTGGCAAGGTACCTCCCTACTTCCCCGGTATCCTCCCCAGCTGAAAGTAAAAGGAAGTACCTGGCGTGCATGTGGAACCGCCAGTTGTTCAGACCGGTTTGGAAGCCCATCTTGCATGCTTAATAAGTCAGGTTGTCTGTCACTATTATCATTATTTGTTATTATACTTCCAATATCTTCTTGCATGCTTAATAAGTCAGATTGTTTGTCACTATTATTATTATTTGTCATTATACTTTCAATATCCAACCCTATTTATTTCTTTGATTTACTTTATGTAATTTCTATTTACATCTTCCTCTTGTACTTCTTCCTATTACCATCATCTTCAACTGTGTCCTATTGTACTTGACTGTCTCTTGTTCAGCCTCTCCAATACTATCCAATATGTGTTCATTTTCCTTCCTGTTGAACAACTTTTACACCTTCTTCTTCTCCAGTGCTGCATTTCAAAAATTGCACAATTGCTTTCAAATAGGAGCACTATTGGGGGGGGGGGAACTCCTTGCATTTGAAAAAATAAAAATAAAAAGGGTTGGCTCCACACCAGCTGTTTCCTACCACTGTGCTCACCAGTTTATTATTTCATGGAAGCTGAACTTCCACTGGCATTCTCCTTTCAAATAAGGTCCCCTGGCACATCATCTGTGCCTGACAAAACAGAGTACCAACGACTATAACTCTCATGCAGGTGCTGTCTTGGTTCATCCGACTGCCTCATTTTTGGGATTTCCTCCCATTCTCCTCCTAGTAACCAGACACCTCAGCAGTACTTATGAGCCAGGCAGTTAATAAAAGTTAACCAGAGACACTGGTTAATAGAATGTTCTTTTTGTGGTACTTAAAAGTCCCAGTCTTTTGAGAATGATGAAATTGTCTGATTAGTTCCAGGTCCGAGCCAATTTTTCCTCTTTTATAATCCCCACCCTTGCTGACTTTTGCTTGGCCTCCATTTTGTGATGGTAAATGATAACGCCAAACATGATAGACAGGAAGATGCAGGCCAGCCTTAATCCTTACATAAGCCTTTATCAGTTTTTTCGATCTCTGGTCATTAAAAGCGCCATAAAACTGGTGAATCAACGTTTAGAAAACTGAAATTATCATTCTAATAAAAGCACAGGCATTCTATCTTTTGCGTTCTGGTAACAGAGTTTTTTTTGGGGGGGTGGGGTTAATCCCTTTTGCGCAGAAGGAAAATATGGAGAAATTGATTTTTTATTTATTTTTTTTTAAACACCTCCGATTTGAGCACAAAGAATTGGTCCAAGTAGTCTGAAACTGGAAAGCAAAAGCACTTGTCAGGATCTGGGCCCCAATGGGATAAGTACACATTGTATGGAGCAGGATTCATCATCCTGAAGGACAAGATCAGAAACCAGTAGTCTCTTTGACCTCCTTCATCAAATGCAGGTAGAATTATAGCATCACCCGCTATACAGTATATTTTGCCCAGCTCCTCCTGACTCATTGCCTCAAGGTCAGCCAATCCTGTTCCTGTTGTAGCTCCTCCATGGCTCCCACCCAGGGCCACTGCCTATAGAGGAAAGTAAGCTGGTCTTGTGGTAGCAAGCATGACTTGTCCCCATAGCTAAGCAGGGTCTGCCCTGGCTGCATATGAATGGGAGACTTGATGTGTGAGCACTGCAAGATATTCCCCTCAGGGGATGGAGCCACTCTGGGAAGAACAGAAGGTTCCAAGTTCCCTCCCTGGCTTCTCCAAGATAGGCTGAGAGAGATTCCTGCCTGCAACCTTGGAGAAGCCACTGCCAGTCTGTGAAGACAATACTGAGCTAGATAGACCAATGGTCTGACTCAGTATATGGCAGCTTCCTATGTTCCTAAGCCCTCACATCCCCCTTCCCATCCACCCCGAGGCAGGTGTCCAGCCACGATATCTCTACAGACTCCATGTCTCTCCTAGATTCTAATACCTTCCCTGCCCTTCATGGGTCCCATAACTGACCACAGCCTCTCAAGTTGAGGCACCTCAACTTGTATCGGACTCCCAGCATTCTTGAGAGAAAGTGGCCTTCACTTGAAACAAATTCATAAGGGATTTGACACATTTATGGAAGCCAAATCTGCAAATGGCTACTTAGTCATGACAGCTGAATGGAAGTTCAACCAGTAATCCAAAAATCAGTAATTGGTTTAAGATGAGAATTAAGATGCTTTACATTTTCCCTCGTACTCTAAAAAAGAATGGAAATTGCAAGCTAAGGTGCCCATTGTAACTTCCATGCCATATAAGCTGTAAAGACTTTGTGCAGTCTGGCATATGATGATGGGAAACGAGGCTCCATGCACCCACATTTTGTCTTGATTAGAGATGCATCAGGCAGAAATTCATCAAGGATATCTCTAGGAAATTATTAGGGAAGCTGCATCTGTTAAATGTCTGCCTGGATGCATCCCTCCCCAGCCCAATGTCCAAAAGACCAAGGCAAAGTCTGAAAGACCAAGACAAAGTGTGGGTGCATGGACCCTCATTTCTAAAGCCATCATCATATACCAGACTGTATAAAGTTTTTACAGCTTATATTGATTGATTGATTGATTGATTGTTAAATTTATATACTGCCTTTCATTAAACAATCTCAACGCAATTTACAGCAAAATTTAAAAACAAGATTGTAAAAAAGACACAATTAAAATATTAAGCTAAAAATATAAAACAAATCTGGTTAAAAATTTAAAACACAAGCATAAAAGCAATACAGAGTACAAAGAGCAGCAGCAGAGACAATCATATAAAAGCTTGGGTAAAAAGTAACAATTTAACATGCTTTCTAAAAGCTGTGATGGAGGCTGAAGAACGAATAGCCACCGGGAGAGCATTCCAGAGTCTGGGGGCAGCAACAGAGAAGGCCCTGTCCCGTGTGCATAACAGCCGAGCCTCCCTCATTGTCAGCACCTGGAGCAGAGCCCCCTCAGATGACCTCATCAAGTGGGCAACAACCCTTGGGAGCAGGCGGTCCCTCAGGTATCCCGGGCCCAAATCGTTAACTGTTATATGGCATGGACGTTAAGGTGGGCACCTTAACTTTCAATTTCAATTCTTTTTAGAGCATGAGTGAAAATATAAAGTATCTTAACTCTCATCTTAAACTGAAGTTTTTTGGATCACTGAATTTGCAGGTATTTTTAAAAGGAAAATCTGATTAGACACTATGGGGAAGAGCTTACCCAAACCACAAAGTAAGAATTTCCTGATGCTGAACACCAAAAATTTGGTAAAACTTTAAACTAAGATCAAGTCACATCCCCCCCTCACCTGCCTGAAAAAAAACACAGCTAAATAAAATTAGTGGATTCAGTAATAGAGACAGTGATCCCACCTCATGATTATTCAGCAATGAATAAGGACACAACCAGAAGCAGGGAATTTGTGTTCACTTTAAATTTGTACTTCAACTTCTCTTTTTCTTAAAAACGCACAAGAAACAAACAAAAATTATCATTAAAAATAACAAGTGCTTTAACAACCATGTCCAAAACTAAGATTATCTTCCCAGAAACCTCACTTTTCAGAAACCTCACCGTTCTACTTGATTTAATTTACTTCAGGATGGTATTATCAGCAAAACAGTGATAGGCCTTAAGCCAATCGGACTGAAAGAGTAGGCCTTAACCCTCTGAATTGCGCCCTTTTTACCATATATAGTGACTCATAGATGTTGTTCTCACAAGCAGCCAAACTGAGGCTTAGGCAGCCAAACCTGGACTTGGCGGCCCATGAGAACCACCAGAAGCCACATGGATTCCAGTGGTGCCATAGCACCAAACCCAGCACCAAAGCCCAGCTCTTAGCCTGGGTCAATGGAGCAAGCGCACTGTTAACATAGGCTCCAGGATTGTGTGCCAGCACAGGTTGCTTGCAACCTGCTCTGACACAGAGATGAGCACCTTGGCTTAGGCAGCTAAACCTGGGCTTGGGTGCCCACCACTGGGATTCATGTGGATCCCAGCAGTGCCACAACACCAAATCAGCACCAAAGCCCAGCTCTTAGCTTAACCCACTTAAACTTAACCTTAGCTAACCTTTGCTTAACCTTAGCTTAACCTTAGCTTTGCTTAACCTTAGCTTTGCTTAACCTTAGCTTAACCTTAGCTTTGCTTAACCTTAGCTTTGCTTAACCTTAGCTTAACCTTAGCTTAGCTTAACCTTAGCTTTGCTTAACCTTAGCTTTGCTTAACCTTAGCTTAACCTTAGCTTTGCTTAACCTTAGCTTTGCTTAACCTTAGCTTAACCTTAGTTTAACCCAGGCTCCAGGATCGTGTGACAGCACAGGGTGCTTGCAACCTGTGTTGACACAGAGACAAGCGCCTAGAGCACCCATCTCCTGGAGGAATCCCCCAGTGCACTGTGCTTGTCGTGCAGTGCATTGTGGGATTTATCCATTCTAGACCACCGTGCCAGTCGCCGCCATGGCAATCGTGTGTGGCACAGCTGGGGCCAGTCTGAATCATCCGTGAGGAAGGTAGGTTTAATCTTGCCTTCTCTCTGCCCGCCCACTCACCTGCACGCATGATTGTGTGAAAGGCCCCATATCCTGCTTTATGAGCCCCTTAAAGAACAAAAGCTCCCCCAATTCTTGAAACCCCAACTCTTTTAAGGGATGGAAACCGAAAGGAGCCCTTATATATACTTCTTTTTCTGCTTCCGACCTTCCTTCACCTTTCCAGGGCATGTTCTCTGGCTACAGTTGAGTTCTGAGGAGCTGATAGGAGCTCTTCTGGCCTTGGCTAACAGCCTACATTTTGTGGTGATACCTATAACAACAACAATATTGATGACAAAATTCAGCCATCCCAGGTACTTGGGAAGGACTCAATGTCTGGCTAAAACAAACCAGTCAATAACACCTGTTTGACTGTGCAAACAAGAAATAATAATGATCATAATAATAATAATAATAATTAAAGTTGTGACATGTTTTAATGATACTTATTAGTGTCTGTCTCTTTTCCTTCTGTCTATAAAAGTTGTACACAAGTGATGTAGCCTCTGAGCATAGACAGAGCAGATTTCTTCCTTTTAAGCCACTGGTCTCCACTTAATGGTTAATGGCTGATAGGATAATGGCATAGTCAAAGTAGTCTCATTGAAAATAACAGGACATGAGGCATTCCTTAACATGTTCTTTTAATTTAAATAGGATAACCTTGTGTAATGTTCCTCATTATGCCAGTTACTATCTCTTTCTTGCTGTATTCTCTATAAAGTACATAGGCATTTTTGTTTTAAATATACCAACAGATCTTATGCCCTGTGAGATGCTTTGGCTACTATCAGATTCTTTGGGAACAGTCTGTGTGCTGGGTGGGGTGCTCACAGAATTTTTATATAGTTTTCCACTAACATTTTTAATAGGACCTTTCCATTGTTCTCCCCTCCCCAAGACCATTTTCCAGGGATTGTTTAAGTGTTCCCTCATTATATGGCAGAAGGTCCCATTGACTTCAATGGAGTTTGCTTCCTTCTAGGTATGCACATAGAATTTCAGGTTCCGTTATCAAAATGCTGCTGGAAAGGGGATGTGTACTCCAGCCCAGCATCCTCTTTCTCACAGTGCTCAGCTACATGCTTCCAGAAAGCTCTAAAGAAGTGCAGCAAGGAAATCCCAGAAACCATTTCCAGCCAGGGCCAACAAACTAGTATTCTGGTGTAGACTGCCCTTGAACGTGGAGGTCCTACATGAGAGCCAAACCACCTATGAATATGGAGGCTTAATTTGTTAATTATGGCCAAGTGAAGCTTTCATATTCACTGGCAGTTTGGCTCTGATGTCGAAATTCCATATTCAAGAGCAGTCTACAGCAGAATGATGGGTTCTTGCTGCTGGGCAGGAATGGGTTTTCAGGATTTCCTTGAGGTTCCTACTTTGGAACTTCCTAGCATGGGGTCCTTGGTCCCACTACTATATATTCTGACTCAGAAGTAAGCCCCAGAGAAATAAATTGGTTCCTCGCCTCAGAAGGGTCCCACCCCACTTCAATGCTTTACGGAGGGGCTAGGAGGAAGGAAGAAAAAGATAACCCACATTCTTGCGTAGGATCTACCTAGGATCTCTGTTGGTCCTAATTAAGATGAGGTGAGTCTCACGATCAGTGAGACTTGCCGAAATGAGATCTGCAGGGAGAGCAGGATTAACCTGCTCTCTTCACAGACGATCAAGGCTGCAGCCCTGGGTGGCTGGATTGGCCGCCCATGCGACTGTCAGCTCCGTCATGGAGCCGGCAGGGGCTGTGGGGATCAGGGGCCACGCGGCCCCCCAGAAGGTCAAGGATGCTCGGCATAAGAGCGCGGGGCATGCTGAAGAGACCCCTGAGCCCGGGAGTCAGGGGAGGAGGCAGGGGTCTCCTGGTGTGTTGCTGTGGCGTGGAGCTGTGCTGTGGCAATACACGACTGGAAAAACCAATCGCTTGCTCCGCTAACCTGGGCTAAGAGGAGGGGTAATTAAGTGGGTTACCCACTTTGGGGAAACCGGGCTTGCCTGTGAGCCCAGTGGTTCCCACGGTCTGTGGAAAGCAGGCTACTAAGCTTCCTTAGCCCGCTATCCACTGATAGTGAGAAGTGCCTCTATGTGTGTTTACTCCGAAGTAAGCTCCCGTGGAATCAATGGACTTACTTTCTAGTAATTTATTCCAAGCTTTGCTGAGGGCCTCTGCCTCCCTTCTTTGGTGGGGATGAGAGCAAGGAGGCAGAGGGAGAAAATAAATGCCAATGGAAGGGAAAGGACAGGGAGGAATGTTGTTTAACTCGACAAATGCCAGAGTGCTCATATAGACTGTCCTTATCAGGAAGTCACTCACTAGAAATTGCTAGGACTTGCCCCTCCCAACTTTGTCCTCGGAATTCTCAATGGGAGACTTAGTTATGCTCTTAGCTAAGTTTCCCTTCGGTTCCCCCCCCCCACCATTGTTAAGAGGATTTCAAATAATAATTACTCAAAAAACCACTAGATTGATGTTTTTCAAACCAGCAGAAGGCACCAGTCTTGTATGGACCTGAATTTGGGGGGAATGTTAAAAAGACATCAGACATTTTAAAATGTATTTTATCTGTGGTTAAATAAAAGGGGGTGAGGTTCCAACACTTTGAAACTTCTTTTTAGGATTTAAAAACTTAAACTGCTGTATCTCGGCCATTTTGCAATAGATTTGCACCAATTTCACAGGAGTGGTGTCCCTTGACCCCTAGATGATGTGTGCACGATATCAGAGGGATTGAGTGGATACCTTTGACTTCATAAGCAATGGAATGTTCAGGACTTATAATGGCAGAATATTGAAAACCCTCCTCATCTTAACTATACTGTCACAACTGTGCCAGTAAAATAAACCAAAGTAGAATGCTTCTGAGGACCAACTGGGGACAAATCACAAAGGGAAGCCACGATTCATGCTCTGTATCATATCTTCTCTGATCCAAAGCCATCACAACATTGCCCCTTATGGCAGCCTGCTGTACTGCACAGCCATTTTTTTTATTCTCTAGGATGTAGGCAAGCCAACACACGGTGGGATCACGCATAGGTTCTCTCTACAGCATAAAGTATAAAAGACTCGAGTCAAGCCTTGCTTCTGTAGAAGGTCCTCTTGTGCTGGTGTGTTTTTCCTATTACTATTCCTGATGGGCTGCTTGGTGTGATCCTTGGCTCCTGGCTCCTGGCTCCTGTTCTGCCTGTTCGGCTCTTGACTGCTGCTCAGCTTGACCCTTGGTGCATTCTGGCTCTCAACTTCTTTCTAGCTTCTCTACCTCCTGACCATCTACCTGGCTTGATCCCAGTCTCCCAATCCTTGCTTTGTCCCTTACTGACTGCTGCCTGTGGCTCAGCTTCTGACAACCTATGCCATATGGTTGGGCAGTGTAGAAAGCAGCCTACTAGACTAGATGGACCTTAATCTAAGAAAGCCTGGTGGGTCTCATCTCTTGGTGGGAGAGGAGAGCTGGTCTTGTGGTAGCAAGCATGGCTTGTCCCCTTAGCTAAGCAGGGTCCGCCCTGGCTGCCTATGAAAGGGAGGCTATAAGTGTGAGCTCTGGAAGATATTCCCCTCAGGGGATGGAGCTGCTCTGGGAAGAGCATCTGGGAAGAGCATCTGGGAAGAGCATCTAGGTTCCAAGTTCCCTCCCTGGCGTCTCCAAGATAGGGCTGAGAGAGACTCCTGCCTGCAATATTGGAGAAGCTGCTGCCAATCTGTGAAGACAATACCGAGCTAGATAGACCAATGGTCTGACTCAGTGTACGGCAGCTTCCTATGTTCCTATGACTTTTTTATTATATGTCATAAAGGTGAGGTGGGCAAACCTTCGTGCTTGTGGGATCTACTAGAGCTTGTGGGATTTTATGAGAACCTCAAGGTTCTGAGTTCCTTTGATTGTTTCTTTTAAAAACCCAGTACTGACACCCAATACTGTCTGCTGCACAAAGACCTGACTAGGGCAACCAATTAATAATACTTTTATGTTACAGAGAGGGTCTATTTAAGAGAAAGTCTTCTTCACTATGAGCCCCACCAACCATTAAGAAAATCTGGAGAGGTTCATCTTCAGTTGGCATTGGGTTGTCTGGTGGCTACTCGGGGATGGGCCTTCACCATTGCTTTGGAACATGCTCCCTGCTTAAAAAAAGGAGCCTCCCTATCTCTTACAACTTTTAATAAGACACACTTGTTCATCCAGGCTTTTAATTAGATACTCTTTTAATAGTTTGATGGTTTTTAATAGTTTTAACATTGTTTTAAATTTTAAATTGTTGTAATGTTTTAACCTTTTTATTTGTTGTTTGTATTGTTTTGTTATAAACCACCAAGAGACTTGTGTTTTGGGTGGTATACAAATACATCAAATACATACTTATGTACAGATGAGGGACAATCAGCATTAGAAAGGGGTGGTGTCATAACCCCCACACAGACTAGTGACACTGAAGGGGCAGGGCTAGCACTGGACCCACCCTTTGGTCCTGATACCACACCAGAAGATAAGAGAGCTCCAGAGTTGGAGCCCCACTGAAACAGAACCCCCAGGGCCTGAGACCCTCCCCCAAAGTGTCATCTTGAGAATCTGAGCACCCTGAGGAGCTGATCCCTCCATGCCATCTCACTCCCTGATATCAGGCTAAGCAGAATCATGTAGAGAGGAGGAGGGGTGCTGGCCTCCAGGCCAGAAGGCCACCTCTTTAAGGCTTCCACTCTCCAGGCATGACACCAGAGTCCTGGAGGGGCAGCCTGAGATACTTAAGGGCTCAGTCAGCCTCTGGCTGCTACTGGAGCAACTGGTCTCATGGAGCTGTCTGTGGTGCTGCAACTCACTCTGTCCTGCTGCCTGCCAGACATTGTTGACTTCTGTCCATGAGTTTGGACAGAACAGCTGATTAGCACACAGCCAGCCATGGCTGAGAGTTCATGTGTGTTTTTATAAAGTTGCACTATTACTTACCATTGTTAAATACCCTTTAGGAGCCAGACACCCTTGCCATGTACTGCAAATCGCCTAAGGCTGCATTCACGCTATCATTATGATACTTGTTAAAGAGTTAATTGCTGAACTGTAAGAAGCTGATTGTGAGAACCTAGAATTTCTGGTCAAACCAGTGTGGTTAATTCATATTTATCTATCCTGGTTAAATGGAAGTTAACCATGGTGGTTTGATCAGGATTTCCTGGAAATTCTGGGTTCTCACAATCAGATCTGCAGGGGCTAGTGATCCTGATTAACTCTTTAACCAGGGATGTCAAGCTTTGTGTGAATTCAGCCTAGATCAATAAAAGTAGATCCCCAACCTCCCTCTGCACACCCCTGCATTAAGTAATTCAAACTGCAATTTGACTGAAAGAGAATAAATGCAGAACTCTTTCTGAATCTATATTGTGTATTTAGAGAAACCATAAATTTCATAGATCCATGAGCCTGCCCACAAAGGCTGGCCAACTGTACCATCTCAGGAGATGAATGCACTTAGTGATGTTTGGCAATGCCTAACCCCTCTAGAGATGGAAAATAGGTGATAGCATTGATGTAATTACAGTGTTCTTTGTGTTATCATCTTCATTCCTACTCCCAAACAATTGGGGTAAAATTGCAGTTATTCTTGCACAGAGGAAAGGGTTATGGAAACAATGGGGCTATTCTCACGACCAGCAAAAATCGGGCTAGGAGAGGCCGGTGGTTTACAAGCGGGTAACCCGCATAATTGCCCCTGTCCTTAGCCGAGGTTAGCGGAGCGAGCGCTCCGCTAACTCCATCTTTGTGCTCGTGTGTTGCCACGGCGCAACTCCACACCATGGCAACTCATGAGTAGACCCCCAACTGGAAGGATGAAAAACAGCCTCCTGGCTCGGGGGTCTCTCCAGCATGCCCTGCGTGCTTGTGCAGGGCATGCTGGATCTTCCATGCGGCCCCCCGATCCTCGCAGCCCCCGCTGGCTCCGTAACAGAGCCGGCAGTCGTGTGGGCAGCTAGTTCAGCTGCCCGGAGCAGTCTGCCTTCTCATGTGTGGGGAGAGCGGGCTAAGCCTGCTCTCCCCAATAACCCACTCCAGGCTCTTCTCACTGATCATGAGAAGAGCCTCAATGAGTAAACTGTTGTACGCTCTCCATGGAGTAATCTTTGGAATTCATTCCTGCCAGTTTTCATTTCCAATACTCTGACAACATCAACGAAATTTGAAGTTTCATCCCCCCTCCCCCCAAAGTACAGTTCAAATAGATTCAGATTCTATTCTAATCAAATCAAGTCTCAATTAAACTGGCCAGTTTAGGGCTGATTTGATTTGTGTTCAGATCAAAACAACGTGTTTTGATTCAAGCTCGCATCGAATCACGATTTTCAATTCATGCACATCCCTAGTACCAACACCCAGCTGGCTCATGCACTAAATGCATCGTTGTGGAGGGATTAAAAAACACCATGATTTGTCAGGCAACATTGAACACAATGCTGAAGTATTTCCATATCCTCTAAAAGTGCTCAGATTTAAAAAAAAAAATCTTGCAAGGCAATCTCTAATTGTTAAGGCAGTTCTAAAATCCAAATAAGCCTCCTTGAGCTATACATAAGGGCAACATTCTTGAATGGTCACACTTTGTATTTGCTGGTAATCCCAATTGTGTTCTGTGGCAACAGATGCATCAATTTCCCAGTCTCGGAGGCTGATGGACTGCCAAGGAGGGATGTATTTGGTCCCCTTTCAGTTCCCATTTAACCTTGTGGAAAAGTACATTTTGTGCTGACACATCCTTCTTGATTGTTCTCCTTGTACTTGAGGCCACTACAGGCTGTCATTCTGTCTCTGTAGGGAAAGGTAACAGGGACTATACACACACACACAGACACACACACAAACTACCTCAAGCCAAAATTATTAATAAGATTTTTCTACTCAGTTTGGGGATCTTTAGTAATAGATTCTTCAATATGACCTCATGCTTCATGGGAGAGTTCAAGGTTCCTGAACTTTCTCAGTATGTTATCTATCTATCTACCTATCTACCTATCTATCTATCTATCTATCTATCTATCTATCTATCTATCTATCTATCCTGTTATATATACCGTGTGTGTGTGTGTGTAGTGTACATAATCCAAATTACAATAAAAATAAACTAACAAAACACTTTTTTAAAAAAAATCACATAAAACAATTTCACAGTATAAAAGAAACTGTTTAAACTTAGTTTTAATTAAAAGCCTGAGAAAACAGCTTGTCTTAAGGGTCTTTTAAAAAGCAATCAGAGTTGGGAAGGCTCTTGTTTTGACAGGGAGTGCATTCCAAAGCCTTGGGGCAGCCACAGAGAAGGCCTAGCCCCGAGTCGCCACCAGATGAACCAGCAGAAACCATAACCGGACCTCCCCAGATGATCTTAATAGGCAGCAAGGTTCATGACAAAAGAGGTGCTCTCTTAAGTACCCTGGGCCCAAGCCGTTGTGGGCTTTATAGGTAATAACCAGCACCTTGTATTTCGCCTGGAAACATATCAGCAGCTAGAGCAATTCTTTGAAAATTGGGGTTATAGTCCCTTTGGGTCGCCCCAGAGACCAACCTGTCTGTTGCATTCCATACCAATTATCGTTTCTGGACTACATACAAAGGCAGCCCCACATAGAGTGCATGACAGCAGCGAAGCATGGAGGTTACCAGCATATATATACTACTGTTTTAAGGTCATTTACCTCCAGAAATGGGTGTAGCTGACGTATCAGCTGAAACTGATGAAAAGCGATCCTTTCTTCCTCTCTCTAATATTCCAGGACTGATCCCTGGTCTTGAAATGGGATGGAGCCAAAGCTCAGTGATAGAACCTCTGCTTTGCATGTTCAAACCCTGGCATCTCTGAGTAGGGCTGGTAAAGACTCCTGCCTGAAACCTTGGAGGAGCTGCTACCAGTTAGTGTAGATTAGGGCCGCACAATTTAAGCTCTCCAACTGGTTTTGTACTACAGCTCCCACCATCGCCAGCCACAGTAGCCAATAGTCAGGAATTATGGGAGTTGTAGTCCAGAATCTTTAGGGGGGCCACAGTAGTTCAGCTCTGGTGTAGACAATACTGAGCTAGATGGACCAAGGGTCTAACTCGGTATAAGGCAGCTTCTTATGTTCCTATGTCTTCACTGCTGGATCTTGACAATTCTGCTGTACCCTTGCCCAACTTTCAGAAGGATTGTCCAATCTCCCTCAGGGATTATTAATTTTTAAAATGCTGTAAGCTGTTCTCAGCCTATCGGAAAGAGTGGAATATAAATCTAACAAACAAATAAATATCTCTTTCTCCAGTTTTCAGGTCTTGGGGTTAATATAAATGATATTCATGTACATTTTAATCATATGACCTTCTAAATTCTGTTTCACAAAGGATTTGATAATTTTGTTTCCCTCCTCCATGTGGTCTCTACAGGGTGGGTTCTGAAAAGGAAGGAAGGGAGGGAGGGAGGATATAATGCAATGAAATGGCTCAAAAATTGAACACTAATTAAAAAACTCAAATTTTATTTTTCAAGCATCTAATGATGTTGTGAAGAAAGGTCTTTCAAAACCACACGCCGTGTATTCTTTTTGTCCTTTGCCCTCTACATAATGATTGGGGGCACATAAATATGCATTTTATATATACCGAATATTACCAATGTTAGGGGTAGGATGTCCTTTCTGATTTAGAGCTTTTTGTCTGTTGTTCCCCTGCCTTAGGAAACCCCTACATCTTGAAGTTCCTTTCCCCCCATGGGCTGAATCTTCAATCATAGCTTTGAGGGTGACATTTTGGGTGAAATCTGTAATTTCCCTTGGTAACATCCTCATTTCCTCAAAATGTTCCAACCAGTGATGTCTGATCATTTCCTTCTCCCATCAGGATTGTGATGTCTTCTGACCTTGAAATGGCAGAATAAATAGCCTGGCCTCATTGTCTAAAGGTTCGCTTCAGTGCTGTGGTTTGCTTTCTTCTTAGTGTATGAACATCATTCTCTCTCTCTCTCTCTCTCTCTCTCTCTCTCTCTGAAAGAAGGAAGACCTACACAGCCTTATTTAGAGATGAACAGCAACATGGCCTGAAGTCAAACCAACTAGTTGTATCTTTATTTTTTATTATATATTCCATTTTGCTTTTTTACTTCAGGCAGGAGCTAAAACAGATACATTGAAATGTCATGGAGGTGGGGATTAGGAAGATGTCTATGTCTCAAGATATGTGTATACTTTGAGGTAGTTTGACTCAATTTTTTGCTGCTAGTGGATTGCCTTGATTGCATTTGAAACATTTTAAATATTTGAACCTTCTGGAGTTATTTCCATACCACTTCTATTATTGTTGTTGTTGTTGTTGTTTACACAGTCAGACAGGTGTTATTGATTGGTTTGTTTTATCCAGACATCGAGTCCTTCCCAAGGACCTGGGATGGCTGAATTTTATTATCAGTGTTGTTGCTGTTATTATTATAGATATCGTCGCAGAATATAGGCTGTTCCCAGTAATGTTGCTTTTTGTAACTGGCTGATGGTGATTTTTGTGGCCCCTATGGTGTTGACGTGCTCTTCAAGGTCTTTTTTGGTCTTCTTCTGCCACAGCCTTTCAATTTCAATTGGTAGATCTTTGTATTTTGTGATTTTTCATATTTTTTCTTCTTCTATTTTGCTATCCCCTGGTATTGCTATGTCGATTATTTTAACTTGTTTTTCTTTCTTCTCGAGTACAGTTATATCTGGTGTATTGTGTGGCAGATGTTTGTCTGTTTGTAGTCGGAAGTCCCATAATATTATTTTGCATCTTCATTTTCTACAACTTTTTCAATTTTATGGTCCCACCAGTTTTTGGCTACAGGTAGCTTGCATTTTTTGCAGATGTTCCAGTGTATCATCCCTGCTACCTTCTATCTATCTATCTATCTATCTATCTATCTATCTATCTATCTATCTCTCTCTCTCTCTATCTATCTATCTATCTATTTATCATCATCATCATCAATTATTAATTTGATTTCTATACCGCCCTTCCAAAAATGGCTCAGGGCAGTTTACACAGAAAAATAATAAATAAATAAGATGGATCCCTGTCCCCACAGGGCTCACAGTCTAAAGGAAACACAAGATAGACACCAGCAACAGGTACTGTGCTGGGGTCGGAGAGGGCCAGTTACTCTACCCCTGCTAAATAAAGAGAATCACCACGTTAAAAGGTGCCTCTTTGCCAAGTTAGCAGGGGTTAATACACAGGCCTTTTGTTATACTTGGGTTTTGTTTCCAAAAATGTGGGCTGAAAGTTTGAGGAAGGCCTCTCTGTTGCAGAGAAATTACTTACCCTCTATAAGTAATTGAACAGGAAGCTACTTTAATGGAGAAAAAAAGAGTTTTATATTTATTACTAACTAAACACAGGCTAAGGAAACAATAAACAGACTAACAGGCTCTTATGCAGGGAGAGGGAGAACCTCTCAGTTAAAAATCAAGGCAACCAGTGAGGAGCAAACTGACTCCACCCCACAAACCAGGGCATAGATTTATTCCAATAGAGAAGCATGCCCTGTATCAAGGACTGAAACAGTATCTGCAGTGTAGCAAATCCCAACATTCTCAATGTATTCATACCGGTATAGATCTACCCAGTGGCAGCCAGTGTGACTGGGTCTGAAGGGTGGGATAGGCAGGTGCAGAACACACCACAGCCACATCTCTCTTTCGCTCTTCCTGCCCACAGCAACAGTCTTCCAGCAACAACCATATATTTTTTCTTTGTCAATAGGCCATTTTGGAAAATTCCACCCCACTGCCATACCAAATCACCTGAGGAAACACATGCACACACATGTCTCCTCCCCACCCATCCCGCTGCCACACAAATGTGTAGTGGGTGGGATATCCAAACCACCTCTTACCATTTGACTGAGCCCCTACTTTAAAGTAGTAGTAAATCATGCAATGAGGAGCATTTTAGACATGCCACCTGCCCATGAGATTATGTGAGGGCAGCCTGGCACACCATGTGGGGAAGAGACATGGATACATACAAGTATCTCCTCACACAGTAGAGGGCCTGTTCAAGCTGGCCTATAGTCTTCAGGTGGGTATAGCTTTGTTAGTGGTATCTAGGAATTGAATTATTATGGATGGAGGAGAATTAGTGAGCCTGCCCGAAGCTTAGATCTTACATCTTAATTATCTTAGACAGAGCATGAAATCTTTGTATTAAAATGGTATTTTTGTTACCACATTAAATTCAGCTGTGTTCAATGATTGCCTCACTACACTAAGGAAACATGGCTGCTAATTTTGCGATAAGTGAGTTCTCTGGGAATAAGGTTCTGAAAGGGTATTTAGATTTAACAATTATATAAAAGTCATTTATTTCAGTGGGGTTTTCATATTCACAGTGAGCAGAAAACCTTCTCCTTCTGTTCCTATTCATGAGATGTACATTTCATTTAAGATGGCATGCATTAATATTGTTTGCTGTTTTTGCAGAAATGAAGCAGAAATGTTAACTAAACACAATATGTTGAGCTTCATTTAAAATTCTAGTGTGATCATCCACATTATGCCTGTGATTTTTCATATTTCTATGAAACATTATGACATTAGGCATTTTTAAATTACTTTGGTGCAACCATGTTCAGATAAGCGGCTGAACAATGTTCAGATAAGCACCTAGAGCACCTTCCTTATGAGGCAAGGCTACAACACCTGGGGCTATTTAGTTTAGAAAAAAGATGACTGCGGGGAGACATGATAGAGGTCTATAAAATCAAGCATGGAGTGGAAAAAGTGGATAGAGAGAAATCTCTCTCTCTCTTGCATAACACTAGAACCAGGGGTCATCTCATGAAATTGATTGCCAAGAAATTTAGGCCTGCAAACAGAAGTATTTTTTCACACAATGCATAATCAACTTGCAGAATTCTCTGCCACAAGACGTGGTGACAGCCAATTACCTGGGTGGCTTTAAGAGGGGTTTGGATAACTCCATGAAGGAGAGGTCTATCAAAGGCTACTAGTTGGAGGGCTATAGGCCACCTCCAGCCTCAGAGGCAAGATGCCTTGAATACTTGCATCAGGGGAGCAACAGCAGGGCGTGGCCTCATCTCTTCCTTATGGGTATCTGGTGGGCCACTGTGTGAAACAGGATGCTGGACTAGATGGGCCTTGGGCCTGATCCAGTAAGACTGGCCTAATGACAGAGAGCATGCCCTCTTCTCTTGCCTGTGGGCTTCCTAGAGGCATCTGGTGGGCCCCTGTAGGAAACAGGGTGCTGGACTAGCTAGGCCTTGGGCCTGATCCAGCAGGGCTGTTCTTATGTTCTTATAAATATGCAGAGGGCTGTTGATTTATGGCCTGATCTTGTGATCCAATGAGACAGACCCCTGTAGAATCAGAGAATGAAAAGATGTAACACAGACAGATCAAGTAGTGACATACAATTAACAACATTAATAATTTAATGAAGGGAGTCCTTAGTACAGCAAGGCAATGCAGACTGAAGTTCTGTTCTGCTGCTGGTTCTCTATCTGCCTTGCTCCCAATCTGTAACTAAAGCATTACCTAAGAGCTGGCTTGGATTATGGAATGGATTAATCAGAAACACTACAACCTCCAACAGATAGGATCAAGTGCAAAGTCTTAAGGTCTTGCTAGAGTGAGCACATGAACATGATTAGCATATTTTTCCAACCCTTTCTCCAAAGAACTCAGGGCAACATATATGGGTTTCTTTCCACCCATTTTATCCTCACAACAACCCTGTAAAGTGGCTGTTTGAGAAATAGTGACTCGACTCAGATCATTTATTGAGTCTCATGGCCTAATGGGAATTTGACTCTGGTCTTCCTGGGCCTAGCCCAACACACGAAACACTACATCACTACACTACTGATTCTCAAAGTATGAAGCTGCCTTCTACTGACCATCAGTCTCCAGCTCACTACTGTCTACACTATCTGAAACTCTGAAAAGTCACTTCGTGGTAGTGAAGACTCTACACTGCCAGGCAGTGACTTTTCAGAGTTTCATATGGGGGGTCTCCCGTCCCTATGTGGATGCCATAACTGTATACATGGCATCCCCGAGACCTTCTATATGCAAACCAGATATTTTACTACTGAGATACAGCTTGTCATGGAGTCATGGATGACTCTTCCAAAATCCAGACCTGTAGTGTGAGTTCTTCAATCCATGAACTCCAGTCAGTTCTTAGAGTTGAGGTTCTGAGATGAAAGGCTGTACACACAATTTGTGTGTAGAGCCTAACCAGGCTCTGTGGGGGGAGCGGGCTTAGCCCACTCTCCCCACAGACGAGTAGGGAGCTTCCCCTTGGTGGCCGAATCGGCTGCCTACACACAATTATGGCTCCTTCACAGAGCCGGTAGGGGTGGCGGGGATTGCGGGCCACCTGGCCCCTGGAAGTTCCAGCATGCCCCATGTGAGTGCACATGGCACGCTGGGGAGACCCCCGAGGCCAGGAGGCTTGCTGTAGCCTCCCGACTGGGGGTCTCCTTGTGAGTTGCCATGGCGCGGAGCTGTGTCATGGTGACTCACGATCGGTGAAATGAGGTTAGTGGAACACTCACTCCACTAACCTCGTTTAAGGGTGGGGGCAGTTAAGAAGGTTTGCTGCTGGGAGCCACATGGCTCCCGTTGAAGCACACAGCCTCTGAAAACTGGGCTGGGCTCCCCTAGCCCAGTTTTTGGAGCTCATGAGAATAGCTTCAGACGTGAGAATAGCCTCGGACAAGAGCTTGAGATAGAGCCAGATGTGAGGAAGGCAGAAGATACTAGATTCTTGACCAGATAAAGGCCATAGGAGGCCAGGATCCAAACATTTTTTTACCTCTGGCCAATCCAGAGGTCTGATGCTGGCTGCCAAGCATCGGGGTCAACATTTGATACTCCTATTTCCTTCTGTGTCTCTTAGGTTTTGTGTACACATAATCCCAGTTTGGCCACTAGACTGGATCCTAGAATTTCTACACGTTATGAAGAATGTAGTTGATGGACTGGTTGAATTCTGAACTTGACCATTTCAGACTTTTGCTCCATGTGCAGAAGTTATATTATTGAATACACCTTCAAATCAAGGGTGGCCCAAAATATCATGGCACCCGAGGTGAAGTGACAAATACTTATTTGCCCCATGACCCTAATGGGGGCCAGCTCCCTTTCAAAACCAACCCTTGCAAGTTTTGAAGACGGCACTGAGGACAGTAAGGAGGGAAGATTGCCAGGAGCCCTCTCCTCTCCTCTCCTCTCCTCTCCTCTCCTCATGCTTCTTCCAATCTTGGCAAAGAGTGTGAGGAAAGGTACTCCTTGCAAAGTTTGCAAAGGTCAGATTGGTCCCAAAGAGCTGCTCTGGTGGCATCTTGCCACCCTGATGGCAATCAAGTAATCCGCTACCTGAGGTGAATGCCTCACCTCGCCATGTGAAAAGGCCACTTTTGCCTCGTATAAAAATCACCCCACTTGGAATAATCCAGCACCTCCTACAGTATGATAAACCTTCCTTGCTTGTTTTCTACATGGAGATAATTTCTCCTTCTCCTTCTCCTTCTCCTTCTCCTTCTTCTCCTTCTCCTTCTCCTTCTCCTTCTCCTTCTCCTTGAGTATTAAAATATGCAGTCCACCACCTACAGTCAGAAATGGTGTAGCTGAGAATTACACATTCTATCACTTTTTTTCTGCAGTACGAGAGTGGATCTAAAGTCATTTCTCAGCAACCCCCAATACTGTTACCAGTACTGTTTAATATGTGGTCTGACTCCTGAAATGTGCCAGTAAAACGTCTTTTAAAGTGACTGCTTAGCACACTAATAAAACCAATGCTTATCATGTACATGCATTCATGCTGCTGTACAAACATTAACTAATCAGCAAAAGCGAGAGCAATCAAAACGTCAGGCATTTGCTGGCTAATGTCCTGCCTCACACATCCATAATAACAAAGATATGCTATCTCTCTGGTAGAGATGAGGAAAATGTTGCCTTGACCAGCATATGTTTCTATGGCTTGTTAAACATTCCTAGGTGTCCTTCTCCTGTAGCAAAGAGAAGGATAATCTCCATGCAACACCTCCATCACCAGTCAGAAGACCACCTTTAGGTTCATTAGGGGGAAGGGATTGAAAATAAACCTGCTAATATTACAATGCCTTTATATAGATTTATGGTGAGGTCCCATTTGGAGTATTGTGTGCAGTTTTGGTCACCATATTAAAAAGGTCATTGTAGAACTGGAAAAGGTGCAGAAGAGGGCAAGCAAGATGATCAGGAGCCAAAAAAGGTGACTAAAGGGAGACATGATAGAGGCTTATATAATTATGCATGGTATGGAGAGAATGGAGAGAGAGATTTTTCTTCCTTCTCTCTCACAAAACTAGAACCAGGGGTCATCCCATGAAACTGAAATTTAGAACCAACAACAGTACCTTTTGACATAGCTCATGATTAATCTATGGAATTCTCTGCCACCAAATCTGGTGGCAGCCACCAGCTTGGATGGCTTTAAGCAGGGCTTAGACAAATGCATGGAGGACAGGTCCATCAATGACTATTGGTCTTGATTACTGTAGGCTGTTTCCATGTTCAGAAGCAGGATGCCTCTGAATACCAGTTGCAGGGGAGCAAGAGCAGGAGAGAGGGCATGTCTTCGTCCTGTGGTTGTGGGTAGCTTCCCAAAGGCATCTCATGGTTGTGTGAAGCGGGGTGCTGCATTAGGTAAGCCTTAGATCTGATCCAGCAAGGCCATTCTTAAATTATGTTCTTAAGGGCTTGCCTGACTGCTTAGGGCCTCCCACCAATGACTCCACATGCTTTAAATCAGGGCCCTCTTCAGCTGCAGGAAGGGGTGGGGCTTCTGGCTGCCATATAACTCCTCCATTTGCAGCCTGTCTTTGCTGGTTCACCTGCTTTTTCCTTGAGTTATTGCCTCCAGTTGTTTCGCTGGAGCTCGGTACAGACAAGGTAGTTCTTACAATAGCCCCATTCACACCCTATGGTCAACACTTGTACAATCTGTATACAGCATACACTGGAACAGATCTGTACACAGTTATGGTTGTTCACATTATACTGAACATAGGGTGCAACAGTACACTTCCTATCTTACCATGCACCTGAGGGGGGCCTGAATTTGAGGTTCATTTTTAACATGAATACAGGTACAGTAATTCACACAAATACAGTAATTCACACACGTACATACAGACGTCTAAACGCAGGTACAATATGATGTCTGAATAGGGCTCCTGTGGCTACAAAAGTGAGGGGAAAGACAATGTGGACCCTGCCACTAGCCAAATGACCAAAGGCTGTGGAAAGGTTGTGCTCCCTTCCTCTTTCCCAGCAATTATACTAGCAAGGGAAAGATCAGCCAGACCCAAATTTTAATGCCTGTTACAAGTTCTCTTCTGGCATTCTCAGACTGATCTCTTTCCTCGGCCATTTCCTTCTGCTGCCCTTCCCTTTTATGTCTGATAATCTCTTATTTGAAAATATCTCTTACCAAGCCTGAGATCTGAAGAATTTGCATCTTTGTTTTGATTTATGCATAACCCTGGGTTTCTGTAGGTGCTCTACAAACAAGGGCTCGCATACTGAGGCTATTCTCATGTGCAGCCTAACCCAAGCTAGGGTCCATACCAGCCTGGGTTAGGCTACTTGTGTGGTGCACCAGGATTGAGGGCGATCCTGGTGCTGCCGCCCTGCCTAACCCAACGTTTTACCCTGGCCTTTAGCCAAGGTTAAGGGCATGCACACACCCTTAACCCTAGCACCAGGATGGTGTGTATGCTCAGGCTGCACTCAGCCCGAGCGTACGCAGAGCTGGGAGGCAAGAGCACCCAGCTGAGGTAGGGTCCCTCATGTTGGAAGTGAAGGACTTTGCGCTGTCTCCTGTCTCAGTGACAGAGGGGGACAGACTAGTGAGTCAGAGGGCTAGAGAGGTCAAGACATTGGTCATCCCTTCTCCTCTGCTCTGACACTATCCCTTTGGTATGTAGATTGCTATTTTTAGGGACTAACTTCCTTCCTTCCTGCCTGCCACTTCCTCTTCCTCCCCCCCCTTCTTCTCCCTTACAACATGCAAGCTCCTCTCTCCCTGCACCGTGTGTGCAGAGAGGCATCCATGTGCATCCAGCTAGCTAGCTAGCTAGATTAGAGATCCTGTCTCTCCACTTTACTATCTAGAATGGAGTTCACTAATAAATACACCTTATATTGATTTGAGACCATGAACTGGCTCCAAGTTATTTTACTCTTAGCATACATTCATGCCTGGGCAGACTCCACTGTGTTATGCCTCTGTGCACTCTGCTCTATTAGAAGGGTATCTCTTACCAGAGAGAATTCCCAACACCTCAATGTACCACACTCCTTTTGTAGTGCATTGAGGGATGCCGGAGGACTTCCTCCTCTGGCTCCCTGCTCTGCCACTCACTACGGCATGCTCATGTTCCGCACAAGCAGCAGAGCCTGTTAGGGGGAAAAATGATCATGTGTGGGGAGTCAAGCAGGAGACTTCCTCTCCACCAGCCCTCCATCCCACCAGCATTTTTGGCCATGTGCACAGCCTTGCTGTGTGAAGCAATGTGGGTGGTCAGAGCACCTCCTGCATTGCTGCGCATGTGTAAATACTGTTGATGCTATTGCACACCAGGGCAGCTCCACTCTGGCAAAAAGGTGCGCAAACATGATTGGCTCTGGAAATAATAGGGGTCTCATTTGTTCAGCTTTATCCTGGAGTGAAATTGCCCTGGTGAGCAACAGTGTCGATGATGTTCAATCAATCTCTTTATTTCGGTCAGCGACCAGCATGAGGTTAAAATAAATGTAAAAGAGAAGACAATCAAACTTCTATTACAAACAATAACACCAAATAAATTTTAAAAAGTCCTCCTCAGCATAAATCAAGGTACTGAAAATACTACTAGAGTAATTGGAGATAAAAGAGGCAGCAGTATTTCCTACTTATGAGGCTATTGCACACAAATCAAAACTCAACCAGTTGCCTTCTCGACTCCTAAATCTGGGAGGGGTTAAACAATTCAGGTGCTCTGAAAAATATTGTCATTAGATTTACTGCTGCAGCTAGCCACCTGCGGCTAGCCACATTATGGCTACAAGTTGCTCTGGCCTTAAATCCATCGCCTATTTCCCCATTATTAAGCTCTTCCACAAGCGGAGGGCTGCACTACAAAATTTGGCTACCTGTCTGGTGGCGCAGGAATTACTTCCTTCCAACAGCCTGTCAGTCATCTGAGGAAAATCAAGACCTGGGCATTTATCTATGAAAGGGTAAATGAGATCCCGGCGCAGGTCTCTATAGAACAAACATTCCAATAGCACATGGGTGACTATTTCCACTTGACCCTCACCACATGGGCAGAGCCTCTCCCCATAGGGAATCCCTCTATATCGGCCCTCTAAGAGGGCTGAAGGCAGGGCATTGCATCTTGCCAGGGTAAAAACTCTTCTAAGTGGGAGCACTTCCAAGTGAGGTAGGATGCTGGGGCCAAACTATATCTGACTGATTCCTGGCTCTGAAAGTCAGGTACCCTTGCTATATCTGTTTGTCTCTCAATATCCTCAATTCTCTGTTTGATGAGCTTCCTAGCTGTCTCCAAACTTTGCGTAAGCAGGGCAGACTGATCAAGGCCCAAAGTGGTCATCTTTTGGTTCAGAGCACCCTTCCAGGTCGACTGATCAGAATCCTCTAATACTAAGCGGCTCAGCCCTGTGTCTGAGGAAAAAACTCTCAGCCAATAAAACAGCACCATTTGCCAACATCTGGCCTCAACTCTAATGAGACCCGCCTCCAATCTGAGCCTCGCATTAGAGGTACACTTGGGTGTCTGAAATATTGCTCTCAAGAACTTAGACTGCACCACTTCTAAGGGGGACAGATCTGGGTAAGGACCCAATTGGGCACCATACAGTAACTGTGCCAATGATTTCACCTGAAAAAGTTTTAAGGCCACAGGGATAAAATACCCTCCCTTGGTTCTATAGAACTGCAAAATAGCTTCGGCGCTGTTTTGGGCAGCCTGGGCCACATGAGAGGCATGGGCCCGTCTTGATTCCGATGAGTGAACAGCTACCCCCAAGTATACAAAATTTTGGACCTGCTCTATCCTTTGTCCATCGATTTTCCATACCCGTCTCTTGAGTCTCCTAGCAAAGGAGAGCACCTTTGTTTTCTGGTAATTAATACTCAGCCATTCTCTCTTACAATAGACAGCCAATGCCCCCAAGGCCCTCCTTAGACCGACTGGGGTTCTGGCCAGAATGGCCGCGTCATCTGCATACAGCAACACCGAGAAACTTCTTCCAGCTAGCTTGGGAGGATGGAAATCACAGCTATCTAGATGGGTCACCATATCATTAACAAAAAGATTAAACAGCAAGGGTGCCAGCACACATCCTTGACGGACCCCCTTTCCAATTGGAATAGCTCTGGTTAATCCTCCCTGTGGATTGCACCTAACCCTCATGGTTGGCGATACGTGTAAGGCTCTAATTAGAGCTAAGAGTCGCCGATCAATGGAGGAAGCTCTCAATTTATCCCAGAGCCTATCCCGTGGGATTGAGTCAAAGGCAAACCTAAGATCTACAAAGGCAACATGCAAGGACTGAGCATATTTCTGTGCTAGATGGTGTAGAACAAAACAATGGTCAACGGTAGACCTCCCTTCTCTGAACCCCGCTTGCTCTTCTTCGAGAATGTTATCCTGATCCATCCAATCCCTCAGCTTCCCATAAAGGTGTTTAGCGTAAAGTTTGCTAACTGTACTCAGAAGGCTGATCGGCCTATAATTGCCTGGCTCACTTCTGCACCCCTTCTTATAGATAGGTACAATGATGGAGAGGCCCCAGTCTTTCGGTATGCACCCTGAGCTATCAATGGCAGTAAATAACGATGCAAGCACCGGCGCCCACCAGTCCACATTGGACAAAACCAACTCCGGTGGAACCAGGTCAGCGCCGGGGGCCTTGCCAGGCTTCAGTTGGCATATTAGGTCAGAAACTTCTGCTGTGGTAACGGGCGGCCAGTCAGGTAATGGCTCCTCATTGAATGTAAAGGGGCCTGGCAAAGTCCCTTCCTCCCAGTACAACTTTCTGGGAAAGTGCCTCTCCCAAAGCTCCGGATGGATGTGGGCATTGGGCGTCAGATGTCTTCCAAGCGGAATCCCTGCCACTGTTCTCCAGAAAAGGGACTGTTGTCTTGATCGGATTGAATACAATAACAAATCCCAAGAGGATTTCATATAGACTCGCTTTTTCTGTAACATTAGTTCTTGGGCTGATGTTGAAGTGGGATCTACCTTATAAGCTTGGAATCTGTCCAAAAGAAGATGTCTACACTCCACACAATCTTGGACAAACCATGGTTTGGAAGGTCTCCACTGTCCTTTAGAGGATTCATGCTGTTTAGAAATAAGATGTTTTTGCAATTCCAAGGTAATGGAGTTATAGACTTGTAAGAGTTGAACTGGGTCCGAGAAATTGAGCATATCTTGGCTCAACTTCTGTAGATGATGCGACTGGAGAAAAGTGGAGATTTTATCAGCCAAACTCTTGGACCATCTGACACGACAGCAGTTATCCTCTGTCTTCGTAGAAGGCACTGACTCATACTGTTTAGGGCCCAGCGGGTTTTGCAACAGCAGAGTAACTGGGTGGTAGTCACTTTCCACTTGTGGGACCACCTCCAGACTTGGGGAGTCGATGATGTTTACATGCACATCGCAGCACAGGAGCAGGGGCGTAGCAAGGTTGGGGTGGGCCCAGAGACAAGATTTTAAAATGCCCCCCCCTCACTGAAGCTCAGCTCATGAATAGTGGTAACAACAAGCATAGTAAAAAATTTATTTTTATATTAAAAATGTAAATTTTAAAAATTAAAAATATGAAATTTAAAAAAAATAAATTAAAAATGTATACTATATAAAATTATTCATTTTAATATTAAAATATATATTAATATAATATATATTATTTATTATTATGTATTTATTACATTTAAAACCAATTAAAATACTTTTAAAAACAACACACACACACACACACGTGTGTGTGTGTTGTTTTTAAAAGTATTTTATATCTATTTATATGTATTTTATATAGATGTGTGTATCTATATCTATATCTATATCTATATCTATATCTATATCTATATCTGTCTATCTATCTATCTATCTATCTATCTATCTATCTATCTATCTATCTCCTATGTGCTACAATAGAACATCATCCTAAATTATTTTTAAAAAGATTTTGTAAATTGTGGACTATGTAAGTCATTTAATGGTACTAGAGAAAGACATGCTGCTCTGGTTGCTCCAGGTCTTAACACTCACATCAATTTCGGAGGATGAATACAACTGAAGGAAGCCCAGTGGGTACGTGGTTGGGGGAGTCAGTCATGTGACTTGCCTCTGGGGGCCCCCCAAGGCAGTGGGCCCATAGACAACTGTCTCCCCTTTCCCTATTATAGTTATGCCCCTGACAGGAGGAGGACATAAGAACAACATTGTTGGATCACGTCTAAGTCCAGCAACCTGTTTCCCACCACAATGGCCCACCAGATGCTTCAGGAAGCCACTCAACCAGAGAGCATGCTCCCTCTAAGCCACATAAGCATCTTGTCTAATAAGTAGGCATTATGTGCAATTTGCTTTTGCCTGGGCTATGATTAGCTATCCTCCATTCAAACTAACTCTCTGATTGGCCAGATTGCTCAAAGTCAAGTTGCTAACTCAGGCCAGCCTCCAGACCTGGACTTGTGAGCTTCCATCTCACTCTCTCAACTTCAGAAATCTCCCAGTTTCTTTGCAAGCAACCAAACTATGCATGCCATGACCCAGCCCTCCTACTTCCACCATCCTGGCTTCCAGGTCTTTGGCCTGCTTTGCTAACTGTTACTATGATTAATGATCACTGTTTGGCTTCAGGACGATGAGCACTATTGCTCGCTTTTTGAATTAATGACCACAGAATGGATCTTCCTTTCCACATCTCAGCCTTGGGATGTACTTCCAGCTGCCAGCCAGCCAGGTGCTTAACCGTCTCAAGGGTCCCTTGCAATCATTTACATGCCTGTCTCTGGCTGGGGGTTTCGTGACTGCACAGAGTAAAATTGTACTCTTAATATTGTAAGATGGCTTTCAGGAATGTGGGAGTGGATGAAGAGTTGTAGGTAATGGTAAGTGTTTTAGTTTTCTTTGTTCCTCTAATTTTATGCCACACAAAAAAGCTGATTAGAAAATGAGTGCATTAATAGTGTGGTGTTGTTTATTGTTGTTTATTAAAACAACAAGAAATGCCCTTTACTTCATATTTTTGATAAGATGGTCAGCCAGCTACAGTTGACAAGTTGATGAATTGTATGTTTTAATCAATCAATTAATGCATGTATGCATAGATAGATAGATAGATAGATAGATAGATAATAAATATGGAATTCTTAAGCATAATCACGGGTGTCCATGCAAGCTGTGGCACAAAAATGCACATACACATACAGGCCTCATTCATGTGTTCAGACCTAGGTTTAATGTGTTAGGAACATAGGAAGCTGCCATATACTGAGTCAGACCATTGGTCCATCTAGCTCAGTATTGTCTTCACAGACTGGCAGTGGCTTCTCCAAGGTTGGAGGCAGGAATCTCTCTCAGCCCTATCTTGGAGATGCTGCCAGGGAGGGAACTTGGAACTTTCTGCTCTTCCCAGAGTGGCTCCATCCCCTGAGGGGAATATCTTACAGTGATCATACTTCTAGTTTCCCATTCATATGGAACCAGAGCAGACCCTGCTTAGCTAAGGGGACAAGTCATGTTTGCTACCACAAGACCAGCATGATTGTGTGAATCAAGCCAAGGTGGTTTATGGTCTGTGATGAATCTGATATTCTTGCCTTGGTGTGGGTTCACACAATCATGCTGATGTCAGTAACTCACATTAAACCTAGATTCGAATGGTTGCGTGAACTGGGCCAATGTGTTGAATTCTCTTGGAGTGATAGGAATTTGAAACACTTTGGAGTTTTGTTCAGCTGAGGGCTCCATTCTCCATTCCAACAGCAGAATATTACTGTTGTACCAGTCTGGAGATATATTGTAGCCATAGAAAGCTGATGTGCACTGATAACTCAACTGCTTAGGGCTTCATTTCTATTCATCCAAATGGAGACAGAATTCCTATGCATGCAAACAAATGTGTATGTGGAACTGCGTCCTCCATTGACGCAAATAGGAAACATGCATGGATCAGTGCTCCCTTCTCAAGCTGTGAGTTGTTTAACCTATGCAATTCTTTTAAAGCAACTCACTTTGGGGGAAAAAATATTCAGCAGCTTCTGTCTAAAGCATCCATGATCTTTGAAGGGGAAGAGACAAAATAGTTTGTTAAAACCTTGGTGCTGAGCCAGCATAACTTCTACCGCAAAACCTATTTATTGCTCCATATATTTCCTATCAGGATCATCTTCCCCTTTTAATTCTGTGCATTGTAGCAGTATCTTAGGATCAGGAGCTCTTAGCATAAGTTTTACATTGTCTTCCCTGTATTTTTCGAGGCTATGAGTGATCATGTGGACTTGGGAATAAAACAGTGATTATGTTTATTTTACAAACATCACACTTTTCAAAGGGCTCTGAACATTCATTGGAAAAATGCTTCATGGATGTCAATACTGTTTAAGATCTTTGCAGTATAACTCTCCCTGTTAATCCATTTGTTTTGAATTAATCTCCTGATCAGGAGGAAGAATAGAACAAGCAGGTGAATGGGAGAAGGAATGCCATTAATTCCTCTAAGCCAGTAAATTAGTTGTGGGAAGTCAGGTTGCTAGACGCCTCACGTGATGAGTAATTAAATATCTCTTTTACCCAATAAAGCAGCTGTAATACCAACAAAGAGAAGGCACGGGTTGTTTCAGTATTAAATACACCAAATGAAAGGAGACTTCTTTGATGTGACAGAAAGAAGGAGATTTCGGAAATCATATTATCTCCATCTGAAAAGAGAGAGCCTCCTCCCCACCTCATTGAAATGTAAGAAATTTCAAGGAAGGATAACAAAAAGATGGAGAAAGAGAGTACAGTACAGTGGGACTGAAGTAAGGTGCATCTATGGATATAACTGTGAAGGATTATAATATAAAGAGGCAGTTCAGAGCTGCAGATGGGAATACGTCTCAGAACGCAAGCGCTTCTCTCCTTTCATCCCCCCCACCCCCCGTTGCTGGTGATTAAAGCTTATGAAAGAAATACAAACAGCAACTGAAAAGATAACAGAAGGGAAAAATAAACTGTGTGATGGACAGGAGCTTGGCTGCAGAAAAGGATAAAGAAAAACGAGGAGAGGCCGTAGGTTAGCTAAACATTTGCTTGATTTGGATTGAACCTAAACTTCGTCTTTGATACAAGGATGTGCTTTACTTGAAGGGTGGGAGGGAGAGAGGGAGAAGGAGGGAAAGGAAGGAAGTGAGGAAGGAAAGTAACGTGCAGTTCAGTTCATGTCCCTTGGCCTACTTTGCTGATGTAAAACCTAGGAGACTGTTGGCGGCAGCAGTGGCTTGTCCTAACAAGCCACTATGAGTTGTAGCTGCCTCTGGTTCCCAGAAGCACCAGATCTGCTTCTCTTCTCCATTCTACCTCACCCTACTTGGGCGTTAATAAGAGCCATTCAGCCTCTAGGCTGGCTATTCATCAGGTAGAACTCTACCACCCTGCACAGCTCTACCTGATGGTCAGTCTACAGGCAGTGCGGCTCTCATTAATGTCAGGGTGGGGCAGGATGAGAGGAAACATAGGAAGCTGCCATATACTGAGTCAGACCATTGGTCTATCTAGCTCAGTATTGTCTTCACAGACTGGCAGCGGCTTCTCCAAGGTTGCAGGCAGGAATCTCTCTCAGCCTATCTTGGAGAAGCTGCCAGGGAGAGAACTTGAAACCTTCTACTCTTCCCAGAGCGGCTCCATCCCAAGGGGAATATCTTTCAGTGCTCACACATCAAGTCTCCCATTCATATGCAACCAGGGCAGACCCTGCTTAGCTATGGGGACAGGTCATGCTTGCTACCACAAGACCAGCAGAACAGGGGCTGCTGTGAACCAGAGGTAGCTGTGTCCCATTTGGTCCCCTCCCCACCAGCTCTTTAGGACAAGGTGCTACTGGTTGTCAGATCAAGCTGGCACTCAGTCTATACATCTGTGCTGGCATATTCTTGTCCATTTATTTGTTTATTGTAATTATATACTACCCCATATAAAATCTCTTGGTGGTTTACAATTAAAACCTTAAACCATATAAAACAAATTAAAATAACCATCAATAAATCTTAAAAACATTATAAACTGAAAGCCTGATCAAATAGGTGCATTGTCCCCAGACCCAGGTCCCAAGAAGACACAGACAACCGATTAGTGGGTAAAAAGGGCCACAGCTTTATTGAATAACTACTGAACAGGGTAAGCGGACTGGATGGGGTAAGCCCCCCTCCCCAAGACAGTGCAGCATCTAGTAATAGCTGGGATCGGACTTCCCCGTCCTCCCCGCGCCTTGCTTGGGCGACACACCCTGACTCTGGAAGGTAGCAGGTGAAAACCTGCTCCCTCCCCTTCACAGCCAACCCCCAAAGGGGGTCTGTATCCTTCAAGGTCTTCGCACACCCTGGACTTTGCAGCCCAAGGGTTAGTGAAGTCCTGAAGCAGGTTTCATGGCGAATCGTCCTCCCTGGGCTGCACAAACCACAAGGGAGCGATTGACCAATCACCAGCTTAACTGTCCAAGGGTGCTCACTGATGTTCCATTCCATCTACTTACGACCCAAACCCGCACTGTCCCTGCCAAGCCGTGACCTGACTAACTAACAATTCCCCTAAGGAAACAGAATGGAGTAGGTGGGGGAAAAACCCAACAAAGGCCAATGTGTTGAGAGCCAAAAATTCCTACTCGGCCCCCCAAAGGACGACCAGCCTCTAGGCCCGCTCTATTCCTAGGGAAGGGAAGGTGGGGAAATCTCAAACCGGACTGGTGAGCTGGGGCGGGGAGACACCGAAGCCTTAACCAAGCCCCGCCCCTAAACCTAAAGGCCCAATAGGAGCCTTCCTAGGGCTTCATGCAGGGGCTGGGACAAATCGCCCTCCCCTCGCACTAGGGAGGGGAGGGGGCATTTTCAAGGTTGCTAAAAATACAGCCAGAGATGGGGAGCTTCTGATTTCATTTTGGAGCATGTTGCAGAGCCCCAGGGAATCCTACAGAAGGGCTGGTTTTGAGTCACCACCAAATGACTTAGTGGCAACTGCAACCAGACCTCCCCCAATGATTTTAATATCTGCTTGCAAAAAATGCCATTATGCTCCGAACCCCCCCCCCCCCAATATTATGCTTCATGATGCTGTGCTGATGTATCAACCATCAGGGTGCTCTATCTGAAGCTTTTGTTTGCTGGCACAACATCTCTCAGGATTAACTATATATACATCACAAGAAACACTTGCTTAGTGCTTCTGTGTTCATATCTTTAACATAAATTGCAGGTTGGATTCTGATCCAGCTTTGGACTACAGTCGATTGGAACACAGTGCAGATTCTCGGGTGTTACATCACTTCTTCATAGTGAATCCCTACACTGTGTGAAGATTCTTGGATGTTACACAATTTCTTATAGGGATTCACTATGAGAAAAAGTTAGTTAACATCAGATAATCTAAGATACATAAAAAATTCCTTTAAAACCAACAGTGTGCCCCACTGCCTTGTGGGTTGGATGGTAGTTGGCACTTATGGTGCCCTATCCCCCAACCTGCTTTGGAGAGTCTAGGAACTACTCATGGGGAATAATGGGGCCACTTTGAATCCCCATTATTCCCTATAGCAGAAAAAGCAAAAACCAGGAAAAAACTTTAAAAATGCTTAAAAATCATCCGTTTGCTAGATTGCTTTGACATTTGGGTGGTAGGCAGCACCCATGGTGCCCTGTTGCCCAATCTACATTGGTGCCCCCTATCCTTTTAAAAATATATTCAAATTGATTTGAATTTGAGTCAAATCAAATCAAATTTTAATTGAATCTGCCTTGATGCAAGGATGCTGATTTGGGTTCAAATCAAACTCAAATTGAATCAGAAACATTGATTCATGCACATCCCTAATCCAAAGTAAAGGGGCCACAACTAAAAAGGCCCTGTCTTGTCTCATGGTTCTCTTGGGTGCTGGGAAAAAGAAAGTTCCCATGGACTAAAAAAAAAATTGTGCAGAAAATATCTATGTAGAGCTCTTAAACATCTTGCAACAGGAATCATTGCACAAGTTCCCACACTGTAGGGCTTTTCTCACTACATCACTAGGGTAGGAGAAACAGCCTACCCAAGTTCAGGAGCTACGGGTGTTCATGAGCCATTTGATACTGAAATGGTTCGCCTCGATCCGGGCTGGTTTGGTGGCTTGATCACGAACTCAACTGGAGGCAGTTCAGTCCATGATCAAACCGAACCGAGCCCAGTTTGGGCGGACTGGTTCAGCACTGAAGGGGTGACAGAGGGTGGGGAGTAAGAGAAGTAGTTTAAAGTTCTTGCCAGCCCAGCACAGCTGCCAGCACCGCCACTTGCCTGCCTGGTGCAGCCCAAGCATATGGCAATTTCTCTTCAGCAAGCCTCCTGTGTGGTAGCAACATGGTTCCAGCCTCTGCACGGAGGCAGAGGTTCACCACACAAAGAAAATTTTCATGGCCTCCACACTTCCGCGTAGGCTGGAACCACATCACCATCATGTGGGTGGCTTGCTGAAGAGGGATTGCTGCATGCTAGGGCTGCACCAGGAGGCAAGTGGCAGCATTGGCAGCCGTGCCTGGCTGGTAAGAACTTTAAACTACTTCTCTCCCACACACACCCTGGCCACCCTATAGAGGATTCCTCCACCCCTTTGCTTGTAAAAGTGAATCCTCATCAGATTCCCCTTTACAAGTATAGCCCCTCAAACCACCAAACCAGTTTGGTCAAATAGACCAAACCGGCCAGTTGGTTCGACTGAACTGGTTTGGGGACAGGCAGTTCGATTCAAATTTGGTTCAAATTCAAACAGAACTGCAATTTTCGGTTAGTGCACCCCTCTCTCAGGAGCTGGGTGCTCTCCAGATATTTGATCATCAGCAAGGGGGAAATAAGGTCAGAGGCTCGTTCTGTGTTGAGGTGGTAAGCAGCAGCTAGGTCGAAGAACTTCTGCTCTTATTTCATTCAGCAGCTAGATATAGCTACTGGGTAGGAAGGAGTCCTCCAACCCAGCTGCTGCTTACCACACAATCATGGAACGAGCCTCCAACCTTGTTTTTTCCTTGCAGATGATCAAATGTTGGGAGCGTGCCAAGCTTCTCCTACCTATGCTACTAATGGCATAATGAAAGCAAAAGGTTCAAACACAAGTGATTTGCACATCTTCTGCTGGGAGTGCATGTTCACAATACCAGAACATTATTTTCGAAGAGACCTGAAGGACTGTGATAAACACAGAAAAAAAATACAGAGGTGGTTATCCGGTGTCAATAGGATTCTACTTTTGGAATTCACAGCAGGAGATTTAGTTTCGGCTACCAAGAGAATAAGAATGACACAAATTGGATTTAGCTACCAGTTTCATAGGAATTTATGGGAACAATAAAGCAAGTAGAGTCCTTCTTGATAGTTTTAGAGGATTGAAACAAGGGAGTTTCAAGGCAAAAGCTATATAAAACATACACTTAGAGGCACAAAGTTCGCCAGAAAACAATGGAAATATGTGCACCTCCTGAAGGAAATTGCTAGCACTTTGGTTGGACATTCTTCATGAAGACATTTATAGAATTTTGTCAAATGATGGGTCACTGTAGTGGGCATTTTGCATAAGCAAATTGTCTCCTAAATTCTGCCCCCCCCCACACACACACCTGGTGTTTATTCTTAACAGCCGCATTTCACATATTAAAATATGCCAATTGAGAGTGCTGAATAAAATAGACATGCCATTATGTGATGCTGTTGAGTTAAAGATGGAGGTGTAGCTCAGTGATAGAGCATCTGCTTGCATGCAGAAGGTCCCAGGTTCGATCCCTGGCATCTCCAGGTAGGGGTGAGAAAAATTCCTGCTTGAAGCTCGGAGGGCTGTCCATGGTGCAGAACTTTTACCTAAATTTCTTACTTGGGGAGGGGTTCCTGGGAACAGCTTGCCAAGGTCCCATTCACTACCGGAGATCAATCAGAAATAGATTACCCGGACAGACCCAATTTTTTGAATGGAATACTTCTAATAGGCAATTATAATTGGATTAAATTCCTTTCACCGCAACTATTGAACTCTAACAAGAGAACAGATCTCCTGTACCTATAAGAGATGCAAAGAAGAAGGATTTTCAGCAGCTGCAGCTTGTCATCCGGTGAGGGGTGGCTGTGGGGCGGAGCAGAACCTGCTGAAATCCCTTCTACTGTCTATCTATTAAAGGTACAGGAGACCTTTCTTCTTTTCCATATGGCAACTCTAGCTGCAGCCCTCTCTTAAATTATCCCCTGACACTGCTATTAGTTTTGCCTTCTGCAAGCATCATTTTTTACATCAGCTGTTCCAAATCTCTTTCCAAGCCTCCTCCTCTCTCAGGCAGGAGTGCTGACCTTGTGGCATCTGCAAGACAGGGCTGAGGGGGACTCCTGCCTACAACCTTGGAGAAGCTGCTGCCAGGCTGTGTAGGCAATAGGCACGTGCACAAAAATGGGTTGCCTGGTTCAGTTCCAGTCCGGACTGGATTGAACCAGATTGGGGATGTTTGGTTTTGGACACCCCCGAATATCCCTGAATACCCCACAGTTCAGGGAGTTAGTATTATTTATTTATGTATTTATTTATTTATTTAAAAACATGTGTCAGTTATAAAATTCACCGCCTTCCACTCTGGGGGCTTTTCCGAGGCTGTGTGGGGGAGGCTCTAGAGGTTCCCTCTCCCTCGCCCAGCTTCCATTTATTCACAAATCGACCGATTTGGTCAGTTTTCAGCCTATTCCGGGCCTCGCCTCCATGGCAGTGGCCATTTTGGAGACCGCCATGCATGCCCAGTGGGCCTCTGCATGGCCTGGGTCATGAGGGAGGGAACTTGGAGCCTCAGACACTCTTCCCAGAGCAGCCCCATCCCGCTAAGGAGAATATCTTATAGTGCTGACACATGTAGTCTCCCATTCAAATGCAAACCAAGGTGGACCCTGCTTTGCAAAGGGAACAAGTCATGCTTGCTACCACAAGACCAGCTCTCCTGTCTAAGACTCCTCCTACAGCTCTCTTCCAAAAGCAGGTGAAAAGCTGGCATCGAGCAGCCTTAATTCAACCCAATATGGCTATTCTTATATTTACATTGCAACATGAAAAGGTTTTACAGGGGCTAGAGTTGATACAAGCTATTTTCCTGGTAGTTAATATGATTTATTTCAAGTTCCTGAAGGGGTCGCTGCACCCTGGCTCTGAGCAGTTCAGTGCTCTGCTCTTTTAGAGTATGCCTCAGAAAGTGCTTCCTTCTAACAAGGCCAATGTCATATTATTTTTCTTCTTCCATTGCAAAGCCTGCCTTTTGCAAACGCTGCAGAGATTTCTCTTTCCACAGCAAACTAACCTCAAGGAAGCCAACTATGAAGTCAGTCAAACTAAACCATGAAAGCTAAGGCTACTGGAATCCTTTTTTAAATTTTTTTAAAGAATTCACATGTCACTAGGTTCTGTGCAACTGGAGAAACACTGCAAGATTCATTACAGCTCTAGAAAGTGCAGAGAAAAGGTCTGGCGTTAAAACAATTTTTTATGCTTGTCCAGAGAAATAGAAGTCATTTTTTATCTCACATGTTTCTCTCAGTATTTTTCTTTTAAAAGTTTTCATAGCATGGAAGACAAGAAATTAAAACTTGTGAGAAATTAAAACTTGTGAGGGGGTTTCCTAATACAGTCACATAATCTCAAGATGGTGATTAAGAATAAAGTAGGATCTATCTATCTATCTATCTATCTACCGATCTTTACTGAGTGCCACATTAATTGGTCACATGATTGGCCCTGGTATGCTTGCCTTTTTTTGTGTAAATATAATGCATGTTGGGCCTGAATTTGGTTAAGGAGCATTGCCAATCAGCCATGAAAAGCAATAACATTGTGGCCCATTGCTTAAGACACATAAACCGTATCCAACAATATTCTCAATGCACATTCAGTCTGGGTATGATGTATACCCATATAGAACTGTACTCATTTATACTTATGCAAACATGGGTTTACATGATGCGTAGACCTCTGTCACCAGAGGGTTGCAGATCCACAAGAAGCCTTCAGTGTCCTCTGAGCAGTGCTCTGGGCAGGGAGGCGGAGCGAATTTTATCTCTCCCTCCCTTCAAAAACTCTTTCCTGTATAAATCTCTTCCAAGGGGTTGCATGACCCTCACTAACATATTTATACAAGCAGAATGTGTCATGGCCACTCAGAGGACAGCAGCCATTAGGACAAGAGTTCTCAAACTTGGATCACCAAATGACTACAACTCCCAACAATGGCCTTTGGGCATTGTGGCTGGGGATGATGGGAGTTGTAGTCCAACAACATCAGGGGACTCATATTTGAGAACTCCTGCATTAGGACAAAGACTTCCTTATGGTAAAAGAGAAATAGGCAGAATGAGCCCAGGAATTCTCCCTCTGCCCAGCCCCTGACTTTAACCAAGTAGGGATGTGCAGAACATTTTGACTGTGAAACATTTCAACTCAAAATGACCCATTTTGAGTGTTTCAAGCTCAAAACAGAACACCCTTTAAATAAAGGGCCCGTTTCAAGCTCGGAGCAGAACAACCCCATTTTGAAAGAAACATTTTGATGTTCTGAGTGCCATTTTGGAGGCCTGTTTTCCCCTCTCTAATTGGCTTTCTGGCACTGGCTTCTGATTGGCTTGTGATCTCCTTGTTCTCCGTTGGCTTGTTATCATAGAAATCAAGTGTTGTCATGGGCAAATGTGATCCCATTGGCTGGGGGGAAAGAGAGGAGGGAGGGAGAAACATAAAATGAAAAAAAATTCAAAATGAATTCAAAGGGACTGGTAGGCACAGAGAGAGAGAGCCCTTATACTGTGCCTCTCTTGAAGAAGATGATACATCTGGAGAGGAGGAAAAAGGTTTGATTTTGTGATTATCTCTTCTCAACACTATGCTGTACTATTGCTGCCCAGCTATCTAGTTTTTCTGAATCCCAGATAGAGAAAGGCAGAACTTGTGTGTCTTCCTTCCTTGAATTGTAGTTAGTTTTGTTTGTGAGATAGTGTTGTGGTGAGAATTAGACCGCAGTTTCTCACTCTCTTTCTATGTAATATTTCTTGGTGATTGCTGTAAAGAGATTCATGTCTAGCCTTGAGACTAACAATGCTTCACTCACTGCTCTGGTGTGGCTGAAGTTGCTCCAGTTGAGAATAAAGGCTATGCTTTCTGCTAAGTAAGGGTGTTGCTGTGGTTACTGTAGCAATGTTAGAAAGCAATGTAAGGAGTCATAATTGTATATGGGAGAGCAACTTGTGCCAATGATGTTACTGTGCAGCACAGGGAGGCTCTGTGGCTGGCAGCAGTAGATTCTGGGTCAGTGATTCTTTCTTTGGCCATTTTTGGACTGTGTTTGAAATGTGCGTTCTGTGTTGTGAGGGACAGATTCCCTTTTACTGTGTGCTTCTGTGGCTTTCTTCAAGGCAGGGTTGCAAAATGCATTGCAAATTGCAATGCAGAACTTCTGTGTGCAGTTTGTGAGTGCAGCTTGTTTCAGCCATAGGGAACAATGAGGAAACTGGAAACACCCCATTATTCCCCATGGGTAACTCCTAGGGACACCAAAGTGGGTTGGATGGTAGGGCTTGATGGGTGCTACCTACTACCCAACCCCTCAAAAGAAATGGGCAAGTGGGCAATTTTTAACTAATTTTTAACCTTTTCCCCAAATCCCCATAGTATCTAATGGGGGTTTGGGAGAAAGGTTATTTTTAGTCTCTCATTCAAATGAAAACCCGGGTGGACCCTGCTTAGCAGAGGGGACAATCCATGCTTGCTACGAGCAGACCAGCTCTCCTCCTTGCCTGGGCCTCCAAGTCATCCCCTCACCATTGACCCTTCCCCCCACTATACTTCCCACATTCCTCCTTCACCATGGAGGCTGTGTTCACTGCTACTGTGTGTCAGTCACATTCCTTCTCCCTGCGTCTTCATGAAGATGCAGTTTTCCTCACCCTCTCCAGTCAATGAAGCAAGTGCTTCTGGGTAGAGTGCATGAGGGACTGCCATGGGTTCCTTCCCAGTGCCAGGCACGCCCCCTGCATCAATGTGATGAAGCAAGGTGAAGGGGTGTGGCCACTCGGTGACCCCAGCAGTTTGTCCCCAGCCTGCCAGCAAATAGGGCTAGAAACGAGGCCAAACAAAAGGCTCTTCAGATATTATGGGGGCCTCACTGAGGCTAGTAAGCCAAGCTTTGAAATATCCAGGATGACTGGATCTCTGGCATGAGTTTCAAGCCATCACTACACACACCCCCAACAAAAGAAAAACACCCTCTTATGATTTTACACCACTTAGAAATCTGACCTCCAATTTTCATTCTCATAACTCTAGCAAATGTTATTAGTGCATTTTAAAATATAGTCAATTCATGATACATGTTCTTCCAGCATGAGCAGTAAATAAAAAGCCAAAGAATGCAAGAGCTGGGTGTTATTTATGTTTACCAAGTTTACCAATTAATTTTACATTTAACATAAATATCAGAAAAATATTTAGTGGCGCAGTCAAGTTAGCGAGCAGAAATGATTTATTAATCCTGGAAGTCTTTATAAAATCGATACTGTTTTCTGTTTATTTTATTAATAACAATGTCACATATACTTATTTTAATTTGGTATTCATCTTTGCTTATTAATTGCCTTCCAAAATGATATTTAAGTAGTAAGCAAACTGCAAATCAGATAGCTTGTTTGAGGTCATAAATCCTACATAGTTGGGGTGGGGGGCGGAGTACATAAAGACTGAAATAGAGAGGCATTGATCAGACAAAGCCATCGTCTACGGCATTTTGCAGTTTGAGTGCTGCTTCTTCAGAAACCAATTCAGTGAGCTATCCAGTCTGCAAACCATGAAGCAAGGCACAGCCTCCTTTCCAGGAGATGGTTGTTCTGTTATTTCACCTCACCCTTTAATTTTAATAACATGTGACTTTATGGCCAGTTTGGACAGTCCAATAAACCATGGGTTTTTTGAACATGAACATGGATTTTTAAACCCACCTATCATCTATCTATCTATCTATCTATCTATCTTTCTATCTTTCATATTTTTGTACTGCCTGATATGTACATTTTTAGGTGGTGTACAAAATTTAAAATATTTAAAAGTCACAAATTAAAATACATGACACAATAAAAATAGAATAAAATAGTTATTCAAACAAGTTTTTAAAATTATTAAAATTAATTATAATTAAAAGCCTGCAAAAACAGGTCTTGAGGTTCTTCCTGAAAACAAACAGAGAAGGAGATGCTCTTATTTCAGCAGGGAGCATATTCCAAAGCCCTGGGGCAGCCACAGGGAAAGCCTGGTCCTGGGTAACCACCAAACAAGCCAGTGGCAACCATAATTGGACCTCTCCAGAAGATCATAACAGGTGGCAGGGTTTGTGACAAAGGAGGTGCTCTCTTAAATAGCCCGGACCCAAGCGATTAAGGGCTTTATAGATAATAACCAGCACTTTGTATATTCCCTCCTTCCCTTGTGTGCTGGCTGCAAGGGAAGGTATATAGCTCATCCTTTGCATGCAGAAGGCCCCAAGTTCAATCCTGGGCATCTTCAGATAGAACAGGAACAGGATGCTCTTAAATGGAATAGATTCCATTTCATCTGTGATCTGCCATGGCATAATTAATTTGTGGAATTCTCTTCCACAGGAACTGGTGATGGCCACCAGCTTGGATGACTTGAAAAGAGGCTTAGATAAATACTTGGAGAACAGGTCTATCAGAAGCTACTAGTCTTCATGACTGTAGCTACCTCCAGGTTCAGAGGTGCAAGGCCTCTGAATACCAGCTCCAGGGGAGCAACAGCAAGAGAGGGGACATTCCTTCAGGTCCTGCTTGTGGAATTCCAAGAGGCATCTTTTGGTCAACTTTGGGGAAATAAGATGCTGGACTAAAAGGCCTTCTGCCTGATCCAGCGAGGCTGTTCTACTGTTCTTAAGACCTTCCTGAACCCCTGAAGAGCTCCTGCTGATCATGGCAGACAATACTGACCTAAGTGAACCAATAGTCTGACTCTGTATAAGCCAGTTTTATATGTTCTGGGTCATGAAATCGCCACTCTGAGTATCATCCCAGACTTGAGCACTATGGTTACAAATCAGGATATGAAACTGGAATCGGATCCCAGGTTTGCATATCCTCTAGCATTTCACCAATGAAATCAGGAACATTCCTCTGAGTATTGAGTGGGGAGAGGGGGGTGACCATGCAAAGTGGAGGTGTGACATGAAGGTCTAACTACAAGCATGCCACCAATGGAAAGCAGTAGGTAATAAAGTGCATGGAGAGCACATTGTTCTAGATTACCAAACAGATGAGCCAAACCGATGCTCTCCAACATTTCACCACATTACACTTTTGCTACAGCAATACACTTGTGACAACTAGCTTTCATACAAGGATGAATGTCCAGCCCTCCCCACCTCTCTTACACATTGCTGAAGACTGCATCCCTCCCACTAGATGCTGTGCACTGCAGAGTGCTTCTGTCATGTGCACCCATGGACTAGAGACTCAATGCATCCACCCACCCACTTGGAGACTGAATTTCTAAGGACTGGGGAATGAGCAGAATCCTGAAGAATGACAACTCTAGCAACTCATGGGGGGGGGGGGAATGAACCAGGCACCTTCAAGAAGCAAATGGTCTGACTCAGTATAAGGCAGCTCCCAATGTTCCTATGTTCCTAATGATTTATTAGGGCAGATTCCAGAAAATAGGGTCCGTCCCTGGTAATTAGGTACAGCTGGAGCCTATAGTTTTGTATCCTGGCTTGTAAACTTTAGTTCAGTTACAGCTCCTGAGTTAAGATGACACTGAGGCTATTCCCACAATCACTAGGAAGCAGGCTAAGGGAGCTTTGCCCACTTCCCAGTGATCATAGGAACCACCAGGCTCGCAGGTGAGCCCAGGGCCCCCAAGGTGGCTAGCCCGCCTAATTCCCCCTCCCCTTAAATGAGGTTAACAGAGCGAGCATTCCGTTAACCTCATTTTTTTGCTCATGTGTTGCTGCGGTGCACAGCGACACATGAGTAGACCCGTGACCAGGAGGCTATGGGCTCAGGGAGTCTCTCTCCAGGATGCCCTGTGTGCTCATGCGTAGTATCCTGGGACTTTCGGGGGCTGTGTGGCCCCTGATCCCCATAGCCCCCACCAGCTCCATGATAGAGCTGGCAGCGTGTGGGTGGCCGATCCAGCCGCCCAGGACTGCACTTTGATCATCTGTGGGGAGAGTGAGCTAAGCCCGCTCTCCCCACAAACCTGACAGAAGCTCTTTTCACTGATTGTGAGAAGAGCTTCACTGAGAGCTGTGGTTTAACTAACTAGGATTCCCTTGTCACAGCTCCATGCTAGTGTTGAGAGGAAAGGGAAGTGGGGAGGCCTGGAGCTCCTTAAATTGCATTCATGATCCAACAAACCATGGTTAACTGGATCTTCAAAACCAGGCCTATCTGCACCCCCGTACAGGAGAGGAGAGATATACATCTTTCAAAGGCTGCATTCCATAGATAGAATGATCACAGTTAAAAGAGTTAACTGCAGTCTGCCAGCTCTGCACACTCCTGTGGAGTGTGTCATGAGAACCTGAAATTTCCAGGCAATCTCAGTTAAAACATGCTGCAGTTAACCAGCATTGAATTAGGATTGCTAGCCAGGATCAGATCCTGGTTCAGTTCTGCTAAACTGCAGTGATTTAACCAGGATAGACTGGAAATTCTGGGTTCTCATGACACACTCTGTGAGAGTGTGCAGGGCTGAGCAACTGCAGTAAACTTTTTAGCTGTGATCATTCTGGTCATGAGAATGCAGCCAGAGCGCTTTTTAAAAAGACACTTCAAACAATTCATGAAATGGTGAGGGGCGGAAGTAAACAGTGACAGAACTTGCATATCTTCCCCATCTTTGCAAAAATGTTGCCATGTAAGTGCTGGTAGAATAGGGAAGCCATCATCACATAGTTAAGAAGTTGAAAAATTGATACATGCATGAGAAGGGGATGAATTTCATTAAACAGAGTTAGTTTTGTTACAGTAGAAACCAAGACTACAATCCTATGTGCGGCGTGCGCTTTCTTGGAAGTAATTTCCACTGTACTCAGGGCAACTTGCTTCTGAGTAAACATGCATTGGATCAGGCTACACCTTTCAAGGCAACCCACAAATATATACATGTCAGAATACTCGCCTTTTCTTGAATCCAACGACAACAAAAATGATTGTGCATAGCAAAAAAGAAAGTCAGTTTTATTAAGAATCAACTGAAAGAGGTTTTTTTCTTTCTTCCTTCTGAGCTTCCTAATCAAGCTGTAAGGTGGATCTTGTCACTCAGTGGACAACATTCATTGAATTGCAATCTAGAGCCTGATTGCTCCTTATCTAATCTTCAAAGATAAATAGCAGATTGGATTTTTAAAAACCCCTCACATTCTGCTATTGTTATGGCTCTCAGAATGTGAGAATGGGGTGTGAGACATTAATACAGGTTTACGGGCCCCAAATGATACTGAAACCTTCTCACATTCTGCTTCAACTTGGCATGTCTACTATGAGATAACTGCAGCCCTGGATTAACCATAAGGTAAAACAAGCACATGCTTAGGGCATCAAGGAAAGGGGGGGGGGCACCACAGAATTTTTCCCCTAGCTATCATGCCCTTAACTCTTTCACTGAACATAAGAATATAAGAACAGCCCTGCTGGATCAGGCCCAAGGCCCATCTAGTCCAACATCCTATTTCACACAGTGGCCCACCAGATGCCGCTGGGAACCACAGGCAGAAGTTGAGGCCATGCCCTCTCTCCTGCTGTTACTCCCCTGTAACTGGTACTCAGAGTCATCCTGCCTTTGAGGCTGGAAGTGGCCTACAGCCCTCCAACTAGTAGCCATTGATAGACCTCTCCTCCATGAAGTCATCCAAACCCCTCTTAAGGCCTTCCAGGTTGTTGGCTGTCACCACATCCTGTGGCAGAGAATTCCACAAGTTGATTATGCATTGTGTGAAAAAGTACTTCCGTTTGTTGGTCCTAGATTTCCTGGCAATCAATTTCATGGGATGACCCCTGGTTCTAGTGTCATGTGAGAGGGAAGAGAATTTCTCTCTATCCACTTTCTCCATACCATGCATAATTTTATAAGCCTCTATCATGTCTCCCCACAGTCGATTTTTTTCTAAACTAAAAAGCCCCAGGTGTTGTAGCCTTGCCTCATAAGATAGGTGCTCTAGGCCCCTGATCATCTTGGTTGCCCTCTTCTGCACCTTTTCCACTTCTACCATGTCCTTTTTTAGATGTGGTGACCAGAATTGTAAGCAGTACTCCAGGTATGGCTGCACCATAGTTTTGTATAAGGGCATTATAATATTAGCAGTTTTATTTTCAATCCCCTTCCTAATGATCCCTAGCATGGAATTGGCCTTTTTCACAGCTGCTGCACATTGAGTTGACACTCAACGAGCTGTACATCATGACCTCAAGATCCCTCTCCTGGTCAGTCACCAACAGTTCAGATCCTATCAGCATATACTTGAAGTTGGGTTTTTTGTCCCAATGTGCATCACTTTACAATTGCTAACATTGAACCTCATTTGCCATTTTGTTGCCCACTCACCCAGTTGAGAGAGATCCTTTTGGAGCTCCTCACAATCAGTTTTGAATTTCACTGTCCAAAAGAGTATGGTATCATTTGCAAATCTGGCCACCTCGCTGCTTACCCCTGCTTCTAGATCATTTATGAATAAATTAAAAAGCACTGGTCCCAGTACAGATCCCTGGGGGACCCCACTTCTTACTTCCCTCCATTGTGAAAATTCTCTATTTATCCCTACCCTCTGTTTCCTGTCTTTCAACCAGTTTGCAATCCACACATGTACTTGTCCCCTTATCCCATGACTGCTAAGTTTCCTCAGGAGTCTTTGATGAGGAACTTTGTCAAAAGCTTTTTGGAAGTCCAGGTATACTATGTCAACTGGATCACCTTGATCCACACACTTGTTGACACTCTCAAAGAACTCTAAAAGGTTTGTGAGGCAAGATTTACCTTTGCAGAAGCCATGTTGGTTCTCCCCCAGCAGGGCCTGTTCTATGTGCTTTACAATTTTTTCCTTGAGGATGCTTTCCATCAATTTGCCTGGAACAGATGTTAAGCTAACCGGCCTGTAATTTCCTGGCTCTCCCCTGGATCCCTTTTTGAAAATCGGTGTTACATTTGCTACTTTCCAGTCCTCCGGTACAGAGCCTGATTGCAGGGATAAGTTATAGCAGATAAGTTTAGCAAGGGATAAGTTTAGCAAGGAGGTCGGCAATTTCACATTTGAGTTCTTTCTGGACTCTTGGATGGATGCCATCTGGCCCTGGCAATTTGTTAGTTTTCAGTTTTCCCCGAGAGTTTAGAACATCATCTCTTGTCACTTCTATCTGACTCAGTTCTTTATCCTCCATCCCCAAAAGGTCTGGTTCAGGAATAGATATATGCTCAGTATCATCTGCCATGAAGACAGATGCAAAGAACTAATTGAGCTTCTCTGCAACCTCCATATCCTCCTTAATAACCCCTTTCACTCCCTCATTGTCTAATGGTCCAACCGCCTCCCTGGCAGGTTTCCTGCTTCTGATGTATTTAAAGACGTTTTTATTATTCCCCTTGATACTTTAAGCTAAATGTTCCTCAAACTCTCTTTTCGCCTCCCTTATTGTCACCTTGCATTTCTTTTGCCCCCTTGCATTTCACTGCCACACTCAACTTTAGTCAGTTTTTTTGTAATTGCTTTTATTTGCTGTGCTCGACTTTACTCTGCATTGTTAAAATAACATTCTCTTTGGCTCGGTGAGCGACTAAAGTTTTGAGAAACTACTAAACTATGTATCTGAATTAAAAAGTCATTGATTTGCAAAATATTACTGTCAAGAGCAGTACAAAATATTCACGTAAAAGATGATCGTCTCTTATGATGTCTGACCTTGAAGATGAAATATTTTTCTCAATCATTCCTTCTGTTGCAGCTATTTATCTGAAACTATAGGCAGTGGAACTGTTTTGTTTTACCTTAAAAAATCTAGAAGAAAACTTTTAAAAATTTAAATAAATATTAACGTATAAGTAAATAATTTGCTTGAGTCTTAATGTCTTGTCAGTTAAGCAATGGAGGGGGCCAAGGGGGGGCACCATTGTTGGGCTGTGCTTAGGGCATCAGTTGCCCTTAATCCGGCCCTGGATAACTGCTAAAAAAAAAAAATCATCTCTTGGTAGGGAAATAATGATAAGAATTGAACCTCAGTCATGTTATTTTTCTTTGACTTCATTCTCTTGTTATGGAGTGAGGCCAGGTTTTTCCAGTTTTCGTCCATTTGTCTCTCTGTCTGTCTTGTCTGTCTGTCTTTCTCTCTCCATCTTCCATATTGATCTTAATATGTATTTTTCAGCAGACTTGATGGAGTCTTGCAAAGTGCTGATGTTTACTAGAACTGAAACAAGAGTTGTGAACCACAAACTAATCAACTACATTCTCAAACTGCTAACATTGTTACGGGGAAACAAACCTGCCTTTAAAAACAAACAATATGGTAATTAAATTGGTGAATTTCAAAATCTGATATTCAAGTTTTAACTTCCAAGGCATTTTTTTCAGTTGTATGGGTAAATTTTAGTTTAGGAGGGGATGCATTAAAATGGATATGGATCACTGAGCTCTCATTTCGATGCAAAGACTGAGTTTTGGGCAAGACACTGGAATATGTCTCCTATTCAACTCACTGGCCCTCCTCCTTGTTTATTTCAGTTAGTGGCTACCATTTTCCCTCCCAGTGCCCCTCATAATGCTACTACTTGGTAATGTAGTGTTGATCATAGGCATTCTGTGGAAAAAAAATGGCAGCCAGCAGCTAAAAGGTGCTCAGAAGAGCATCAGTGAGTTTTCCCCTACCAAATGGTGCTACTCCAAAAATTGCCTCACTGCCCCACCAACTTTAACAAGCCACAAAAGTGAGGGTTTGTTTTGGGCCACCTCCAAAAGGAAACATCATTTTTTATAGCTCCATTAACATTAAATCTCACAAAGTGTACATATAATGGTGCCCTTCACATACAGCTACAACCTCAGTGGTGCCTCTTTTCTGTAATGTGGTCCAATGTCACTGGAGATCACATGTGAATGATGTAACCAAGGTTCCCTCTAACAGGGATTCCCAGATGTTTTTGCCTCCCATGATCCCCAAGCAAAAGCCATTGCAGCTGGGGATTCAGGGAGTTGTAGTCCACAAATCCCTGTTGGAGGGAACACTGGATGTAACCACATTGGCAGGGCTGATCATGTGGGTCTTTGCCAAGAAATGGGCACTTTGCTTGCAGGAACAGTGCCAATTGCACGAAAACCTAACTGTCCTGCCTGCATGGATGCATCATTCACCTAAATGATGTGAATTCTTCTTAATGAACCCCATTCTGGAACACACTCCCAAATGACATCAGGGAATCTCCCCATCTCGGATTGTTTTAAAACAACTTTTGGAAGGACACCTATTTTATCAGGCTTTAAATTTATGGTATTTAAAGTTTTAAAGTTTTATTTATGGCAATTTCAATCTGCTTTCTATTATTTTTCAGTTTTACTTGCTGTTGGCTGTTGGTTTAAATTGTAAACTTCCCTGTGATTTTATATAGGGCAGTAGTTAAATGTGATAGATAGATAGATAGATAGATAGATAGATAGATAGATAGATAGATAGATAGATAGATCCCAGAGCCATGCAGGATTGCATCTCATGCAGGGGCATAGTGAGGTTAAAGGTGACCCCTCTCACTGTCTACATTCATAGTCCCACCATTGTCACATGCCTACTTGCACATGCCTACATGCCCACCAGCACTTCTGTCAATTGCATGCACCCACCACCACCAGCCTCCCTTTTCCTGGCAGTGCTTACCTGTTGGGGCCACACCGCATGCAAGAACAGGCCTGCCTTAATGGGAGCCACCTGGTTTTGTTGGGATGGGGCACCAAACTTGTTCTAGGCCCAAGCGAGTGGCCAGCAGGGAGTGGCAAGTGCACAATGTGAGAGGTGGGAGGGGGTGGCAGGCACACGCCCCCCGGAGACCCACGGCCTTAGGCTTTTGCCACCCCTAGTCCAAGGGTGGCTAGACCACTGATCCTATGTGCGATGGCATTTCAGGTGACATCACAGCTCCCCCATTGCTAGGGCTGCATGTTAAGGACAGGTGGGATGTACTCAGCCATGGTTGACTAACACAAACAGATACATGACATTATCCATGACATCCAAATTAAAGATTGTGCCGTCGAGTCGGTGTCAACTCCTGGCGACCACAGAGCCATGTGGTTTTCTTGGTAGAATACAGGAGGGGTTGACCACTGCCATCTCCCATGCAATATGAGATGATGCCTTTAAGCACCTTCCTATATCGCTGCTGCCCGATATCGGTGTTTCCCATAGACTGAGAAACATACAAGCGGAGATTCAAACTGACAACCTCTTGCACCCTAGGCAAGTTGCTTCCCTGCTACGCCATGAGGTGGCTTGACATCCAAATTACTGGCAGAGAAATCAAAAGCCTTTCCATTGGCCACTGTTCTCCATTTCATTAAAAGCGAGACATGCCAAAAACAAACTTTGAAAAAAAGAATAACTTAAAATAAACTCAAACCAGATTAGTTCCCCCAGATCAACAGTCATTACTCACAGGAAACCTGGAAGCAAATCTTGCTTTGAAAAGATCTACAGGTGTTAGAGATACTACCCACAGTTGCAAATAAAGATTATGCATTTGGGGGGCCAGAGAGGGATATGGAGGATTTATTACTGAATGCAAAATAAAAATGTCTGCTGGGCTTCCTTAGAAAAGGAAGTTCCCCATAGATGTATAAAAAGTCTATACAATATCTGGTTAATCTCCACCTGTGGTAGTACTGAATAATAACAATAATAGCAAGAAATAATCTGCATTCTCTTTTCCTCAGAAATGTGATCCTCTGTCTGCAAAGAATTTGAGATGCTCACACTTGTCTTCCAGGCCAATCTTAGAGGATGAGTCAGGGTTCTCAAACTGGAGTCCCCAGCTGTTGTTGGACTACAACTCCCATCATCCCCTGTCATAATGGCTGAAGGTTGAGCATGATGGGAGATGTAGTCCAACAACATTTGGGGACCCAAGTTTGAGAAGCCCTGGAACAAGCTATTGCTCATTACTTCCCCCAGGTGCCCCACTCAAGAGTTTTGCTTCATCTCTGCTTTCTCCCGTCATTCTTCAATTTATCTAGATAAAATTACTTCCTCCCCCACCCTTTTAATCCCTCACATCTGGTATGCTATCCTGTACAGAGGCCTCTGCATTTGATTAAAAAAAAAATCTATCCACATTTTTTAACATTGCATTACTAAGTAGCATTATCACATTAGCTGTTTCCTTAGGGGAGGAACTACACACTGTAGCAGCAAATTACGTTGCTGAAACCCCCAACCCACCCTACCCCACATGTTTCTCAGGCACAGCAGATTAGATTTGCTCTGCCAGTCTTAATGAAGCATGAGGCTGGTGGGGCTCAACAATTGGCTCAGGGTTGTGGGTGAGCGGCATCCCTCCTGCCAGGGGTGTAGCAAGGTTGGAGTGGGCCCAGAGACAAGATTTTAAAATGCCTCCCCCCCTCCCACTGAAGCTCAGCTCATGAAGTAAAGAAATTTTAAATGAGGCTGAATAGTGGTAACAAAAAGCATACTGTGTGTGTGTGTGTGTGTGTGTGTGTGTGTGTGTGTGTGTGTGTGTGTATATGCATGCCACAATAGAACATCATCCTAAATTATTTTTTAAAAGGTTTTGTAAATTGTGGACGATGCAAGTCATTTAACGGTGCTAGAGAAAGACATGCTGTTCTGGTAGCTCCAGGTCTTAACACTCACATCAATTTTGAAGGAGGAATACAACTGAAGGAAGCCCGGGTGGGTGCACGGCTGGGGGATTCAGTCATGTGACTTGCCTCTGGGGGGCTCCCCAAGGCAGTGGGACCCCAGACAACTGTCTCCTCTTGCCCTATTATAGTTATGCCCCTGCCTCCTGCCTTCCCCCGAACACAGTGTGGGCTTTGCTGATCATCCTTTGCTGGGCCAGGTAGGAATTTTATAGTTGACCTGGGTAAAGAGGTTCTTTTTTTTTTTTTTTTGCTTACCTCACACTGTTCTTCCTAGTTAGGCCTCCTGGTCACAATGGGTAGGAATAGTGCAGGTCTGTGGATGCATAGATCAGTTTAACAGCGCACACTCTAAGGTCCATGTTTCACATGATCAGGAGTTCCAGTCATCCCTTAGAGGATGTCCAGCTCAGAGAGACATGGCTGAGACTTCTCTATTCAGGGTGAAGCTTGGCCAACATTAAATGCTGCTTGGCTCTGGTGGGGAGGCTTCCTGCTGAGACCTTGACTTTATTCAGCTGGCTAAGAAGAGCACCAATTAATCATGGGGCTGTATTGATGCTCAGAGCCAGGGTGTAGTCACTCGTGAAAAATAAGACTAGAGCCTCACAGTTGGACCAGTCCATTAGTAGAGATCCTGCTCTGTAGTGTGTGTGTGTGGGGGGAGAGGGTTATGGAGTGCCAAACCCTGTTCTTTGGTCATTTGTTAACATAAGAACAGTCCTGCTGCACCATGTCCAGGGCCCATCTTACTTCTGCAGCTGGAGGTGGCCTAGAGCTAGGGGCGCGCACAGACCGATGTTTGTGGTTTGGCTCGAATTCGGACCGAACCGCAGGTCTGCAAATCAGTTCCTCTTGTTTGGCGGTTCAGCTCAAACCAGTTCATCAATTTGAAGGCCAGTGAGGGACACGTTGGGAGCGGCAACGAGAGTCACCTTTAAAAATAAATTAGCAGCTCCTTGCCAGTGGTACTGCCACTCCAGGCAACTTATTTATTTGTTTGTTTATTTATTTATTTATTTATTTATTTATTTATTTAACACATTTTTATACCTCCCAAAACTTACTAGGTGAGGAGGCGCTTCCTCCAGCAGCCCACACCACCACCTTTGTTTTTCCTGGCCTTCAGTTTCATGGGATGGCCCCTGGTTCTAGTGTTGTGAGAGAGGGAGAAAAAATTATCTCTGTCCACTCTCTCTACTCCATGCATAATTCTATACAACTCTAGCATTTTCCCCTCTTTTCCAAACTAAAAGCCCCAGATGCTGTAGCCTTGTCTCATAAGGAAGGTGTTCCAGGCCCCTGATCATCTTGGTTGCCCTCTTCTGCACCTTTTCTAGTTCTACAATGTCTTTCTTATGATATATGGTGTATTAATACAGTGTATTAATCTGGTGCATTAAAGCTTATCTCTTTGTGCGAACCATTCATAGTAATTTAGCTTCATAAGTCCAGCTTTATGTAACTGTGTTTGGGTGTTATTGTTTTTTTTAATTGTTTTTTTAGTAAGCTACTATTATCCAGCCCTTCACAGAGAACAGATTCTTGATAACATACTGGCATGTGATCAGTTCCTTGACTGGCACCATCAGCATCTGTAATTTCCATATATTTTAGAATATTCCCTGACCGCATTGAAATTATATTTATCAAGGAGGACTGAAACAGGAAGTGTCGGGCCATCCTCAAAGTGAAATTGCCATGTTGGAAGGGTGTTGCCATAAAGCCCTGGGGCTAGATGGATGCCATTAATCCTACCAGGTAATGCAGCTGCCTCTGAATAATTAGGTGAAAACAATAACACAAGGGATGTTCCACGTGCATCCTATATTCCATTCTGGGATCTGGACAGAAAGATGTAATAAAGGAGTCAACTGTAACAGGAAGCACTAATAAACCAGGGACAAACTTTCATAACCTAGAATTCTCTCAGGACTTTCCCTTGATAATACACTTGTCTTGGGTAAAGAAAGAAAAAAACCCACCCCTACTGTGTGTGATTTCTCTCCCAGCCTAGTCTTGCTTATTCGAAAGGAAAAGGTGTATTACTACAGTCATTTCTGTTTCCCCTGTCCTTCTGATCAACTGCACCCCCTGGGACCTCCAGACTTGAAGTTATTCATTCTAGGCACATGCAGCAGGGGAAACAATAAGACCGCATCATTACATATGGTCATGACAACATCATCTCTCTTGTGGAGGCCTCCAAAATTGGTGGTGTGCCTAAAGACGTTCCAGCCATCTCCCTATGGACAGGAATTGATCCTAATCCCTCCAGCAGTGAAGTTTTGATTGCTCCTAGTACACTGATCACAGGAAATGGAAAATTCCATAAATAACAGGATTTCTTTAGGTGCTCTCTCTCTCTCTCTGTGTGCATGTTCTCTCCCTTCTGAAAACCTTATAAAGCTTTACAGAAATGGATATTGCAAAGTACACATTTGATACTGGTTTTTGATAAAAGGTTGCCTAATTTCCTGATTCTGCATCACAACTGCACAACTCCTTCACATCTTTGGGTTCTGGCTGGCTGTAAAAATGTAAGTTTCCTGAATCAGTGCAAGGCTTATCTAATCCTGCATTCTGTTTCCATCAGCAGCCATTTGTGTATCTGCTGCTCAAGATAACATACACAAGTTCCCTAGGTGGATTACCTGGAAACCTTATGTATGCTACGTTGAGTTCCATGTTGGAAGAACAGTGGGAGATAAGAACAGTGGGAGATAATGGAACAAAATAAGTAAATTAAATAGGTGTGGTTTCAAAATGGCAAATGAAAAGGAGCATTATGCTATCTGAACTCCACCGGCATGAGCTGGTCACGGCAGGCAGCATAGGCCAGTCAGAGAGGACTGGTGCTGTACTAGCAATAGTACAATAGGATCAAGAAGGTCTCTGCCTGGTGCTACTCGGCCTCATTCCAGTTGGGTGTGCTTCTGTCTCTTCCTTCTGAAGAGGCGCCTCTGCCTCATAAGAAGACCTTTCCTGACCATGTCTGCAGGTTACCAGCTGAGCAGTCTAGCACCAATCCTGCATCTAGACCTGGGCTCAGTGCCAATGTTGTTCTTGGGGACCGGGCATGTGCAAAGGCCATTTGCGGTGTGGTCAGCAACATGGTGACCATGCAAATGGCATTTGTGTGCTGTCACTGCTGCTGAAAAGGTAGGGGGAGCACCGTGCCTTCGTTTAAGTGCCTTCTCTTTTAGCTTTAAAGTCACCTTTTCCTCTCCACTCCCCCACTGCCTTTTATTACTTTTGGAAGCAAATGGGAATCCTCACTGGATTCCCCTTTACAGGCACTCAAACCAGCTAACCATGCCATAGATGAACCAGTTTTGATCCAGTTCAATCGCGGAACAGACCCCTTTACCCAGGTCTGGTCTGGTCCATGATCAAACTGGTTGAATTGGAATGGTTCACTGTGGACCAGTTCAACCATGGACCGGTCTGGCACACTCCTAAACCAGGCAGAGATTAGAACAGTTCTATATTTGGGGTTAGGCCAAGGATCCCCATGTCAGGAGCCTGTCCATCCAGTGTCCAAATCAAGGTCACTGTCAAGGTCGGAGGCAGCTCCTTGAAGTCCTCCCCAGTTTCTGAGTCAGAGGCTCGACTGTAGCAGGCTCAAAGAGATTTGTTGCTTCCAGCAGCATTCACTGTCTGCTGGCCTTGATTTATAGTGCTTTGACTAATTGGGTTCCTCCTCCGATCAGTTGCCAGTGATTCAGCATTTATCTTGCTTGTTAAGCAGCCACTTGCTTCATCTGAGTGTTTCCAGCTGTCGCCGACGATGCTCATATCTCCATTGTTGGGGTGTTATTGTTTGCATGCTCTCCGGCTCTGGGCTTGGCTCTGCACCCCCTTCTCCTGTGCATCTTCTGATGCCCCCCTGGGAGCTGCAGCCTCAACTTGACCTGCCTCATTTTGTTCTTGCAGCCCGACAGATGAACTCTCCTCCTGTTGCTCTGTTGGAGGGTTGCCAACTTCCTCCTCCTCTTCACTATCCGAAGGGAAGGGCATGACACCCCAGAGCACAGTCCTCCCCTGGTGTTTCCCAGATCTGTGAGATGTAGGTTCGAGGAGAGAAGGAACCTCTGACTCTGGATTAAGAACTCTGCTCACCTTCAGCTACTCCTCTGAGGAATCCCCTGGTTCTGAGTTGGGGGGGGGTCCTTGAAAGATGCCTAATTCCCCAGTGGGGCAGGCACATCTGTTAAAATGGTTATCCATATAGCAGAAGTTCTGACAGAACTTTAAAAAATAAAATTCTCAATACCTACCAGCTAAGGAGAAAGCTATCATCAAGGTGAGTACATGCCATAGTCTTCTTCCAATTGCCTTCACAGTAACTGAAGTGCCCAAGCAGCCTTCAAAGCCAGTCCCATATAGAACACATTATATCTACACTGGAGCATGAATGATTGTGATCGATTGATTAAGTGCTGTCAAGTCAGTGTTTACTCTAAGTGACCACATAGATAGATTCTCTCCGGGATGATCTGTCTTCAACTTGGCCTATAAGGTCTCTCAGTGGTACATTCGTTGCTGTTGTAATCAAGTCCATCCATGTTTCTGCTGCCCATCCTCTTCTTCTCTTTCCTTCAACTCCAACATTATGTACTTCTCAAGGGAGCTGGGGTTTTGCACATGTGTCCAAAGTATGACAGTTTGAGCCTGGTCATTTGTGCTGCAAGTGAAAATTCTGGATTGTTTTGTTCTATGATCGATTTGTGTGTTTTCCTGGCTGTCCATGGTATCCTCAAAGGTCTCCAGCACCAAAATTCAAAAGTACAAAATACCTTTTCTACCTTACTTTTAGTTGATATACTGGTGACACGATACACATGATGGATCTACACCAAATTCTCCTCTCCAGACCTTTTTATTGCATAATATAAAATATAAGTTATATATTTGTTATATATAGTAAGCTGCAAGCAAACGTTTCAACATACAGATGTCAACTTCAGTGTTCCATGTCTCACTATTTAAGAATCCACACTCTTATATCCCAAATACTCTCCCTAAATCTAATCAGGCATAACGTTAGCACATGAAGAAAAGAGGGGAGGAGGGAGAAGGCAGAAATTTATAACTCACATATCTTACTTTTGGTAAGGAATGATGGATCTGTGAATATGTATACAGGAGGACCTTGGTATTCGCAGGGGTTCCTTTCACAGCAAGTACTGCAGATACCAAAACCGTGAATTGGCACTGGGGCAAAGGGCATTGAGGCAATGTCTCCTGAGCACAAAAGGCAGATGGAAATGACCTCCAAAATAATTTCTGTCCATCCCCTATTTTAACTCTTTCCCCCATTTTTAATGCATATACTGAGGTTGGGTCTTAGTTACCTGACTGCGGATATGCGAAACTGCAGATGCTGAATCTGTGAGTAATGAGACCTTCTGTACACACTACATGCTGTATATTGTTGAGACATAAAGTCCAGAACTTCTGCAGTTCTTTTCTTATGGCTGAAATCATAGATATGGAAGGTTTTCTACTATTCCCAGTGGAATCAGATCATTACATTCTGTTTCACCGGGATGGGATGGTTTGATTAACCTGAAATTTTGCCCTGAAAATTTGCTGGGTAGGTTTAATGAAACTCATTGCAATCTCAGACTTTGCCAATTTTTGTTTTTTAACATAAAGGATTTGGCTGTATCAGACATCATGAAAAATGTGCTGTTTTCCTAATGTGTTTTCTCCCTGTTTTTATGAAACCCTGAATCTATGTGCAAGAGGTGCAATTTATTAAATGTCATGGATGGGTCATCTGACCAGTAGTTTGAGCAAGAAATTCATATCCCATGATTTCGAAGGCTGAAAGGTTAATACATAACAGATGCTGCTTTGGAGGAAACCATTACAGGCAATGCTTTTCAATCAATGAGATGCTATTATGAGCAATAGAGCCAATTTCTTTTAATCAATGAACCTTTATTACTACATTTACAAAGAGAGAAGCTGTATGCAGTTCATATAAAACAGTGTGCAGTCTCCCCCGCCCCCATCCTAATCTCTTTAAAATGCTCTGTGATGCATACCTGGCTCCTCCATTTTTTTTGCTCAGCTGATAATGCAACATATTCTAGTAAATGGGCCCCTATTTTAATTATAAATGGATATTTGAAAACTCAAAAACAAGAGAGAATCAAGGGATTGACAGGAATGGTCTCGCTGGATCTTTCACTCTGAAGGACAAAGATTCTACCTTGCAATTGCCTAATCAAAGTGTATTGTAAGTGTATTGTTTCTTTCTTAAAGATATTTCTATTCCACTGTTAACAGTGTATCAAAGTGGCTCACAACATAGAATATAATCAAAATTGAAAACATATCACAGAATAAAACGATAAACAGCAGCAGATTAAAATACAGAAATGAATCATATCATCATCGGCAGCAGAGAAACATATTATTATTATTATTTCTTGTTTACACAGTCAGACAGGCGTTATTGACTGGTTTGCTTTATCCAGACATCGAGTCCTTCCCAAGGACCTGGGATGCCAGAATTTTATTGTCAATTGTTATAGATATCGTCGCAGAATATAGGCTGTTCCCAGTAAAGCTGCTTTTTGTAACTGGCTGATGGTGATTTCTGTGGCTCCTATGGTGTTGAGGTGCTCTTCAAGGTCTTTTGGAACTGCACCCAGGGCGCCAATTACCACTGGGATTATTTTGGTCTTTTTCTGCCACAGCCTTTCAATTTCAATTTGTAGATCTTTGTATTTGGTGATTTTTTCTATTTCTTTTTCTTCTATTCTGCTCTCCCCTGGTATTGCTATGTCGATTATTTTCACTTCTTTTTCTTTCTTCTCGACTACAGTTATATCTGGTGTATTGTGTGGCAGATGTTTGTCTGTTTGTAGTCGGAAGTCCCATAATATTTTTGCATCTTCATTTTCTTCAACTTTTTCAATTTGATGGTCCCACCAATGTTTGGCTACATGTAGCTTGTATTTTTTGCAGATGTTCCAGTGTATCATCCCTGCTACCTTGTCATGCCTTTGTTTGTAGTCAGTCTGTGCGATCTTCTTACAACAGCTGATTAGGTGGTCCACTGTTTCATCTGCTTCTTTACAAAGGCGGCACTTGCTGTTTGTGGTTGATTTTTTGACTTTTGCTCTTATTGCATTTGTTCTTAGTGCCTGTTCTTGTACAGCCTGCATGCTCGCGCAGGGCATACTGGGGCTTCCGGGGGGCGCACGGCCCCCACTCCCCCCAGGCTTCGGCGGCTCTGTCACGGAGCCGGCAATCGTGTGGGTGGCCGATCCAGCTGTCTTTCATTCAAATGAAAACCAGGGTGGACCCTGCTTAGCAAAAGGGACAATTCTTGCTTGCTACCACAAGAGCAGCTCACTTCCCTTTTAGGGCTTTCACCCTAAGGCCATCCAAGCTAGTGGCCTGGCAATCACCACATTCTATGGCACGGAATTCCATAAATTAATTACGTGCTTGATGAAAAGCTACTTCCTTATGTTGGTCCTAAAATTCCTGGCCTTCAGTATAATGGGATGACCCCTGGTTCTAGTGTTATGAAAGGGGAGGATTTCTCTCTGTCCACTCTCCCTGCTTTATGCATAAATCTATAAACCTCTGTTATGTCTCCCAATAGTCACCTCTTTCCCAAACTAAAACGTCCCAGATGCTAGAACCTTGCTTCATAAGGGAGGTGCTCCAGGTCCCTGATCATCTTGGTTGTCCTCTTCTGAACCATTTCCAGTTCTACAATGTCCTTCTTAAAACACAGTGACCAGAACTGCACACAGTACTCCTAATGTGGCCATGCTATTGATTTGTATAAGGGCATTATAATAGCAATAGCAATAGCAATAGCACTTACATTTATATACCGCTCTATAGCTGGAAGCTCTCTAAGCGGTTTACAATGATTTAGCATATTGCCCCCCAACATTCTGGGTACTCATTTTACCAACCTCGGAAGGATGGAAAGCTGAGTCAACCTTGAGCCCTTGGTCAGGATCGAACTTGTAATCTTCTGGTTACAGGGCGGCAGTTTTACCACTGCGCCACCAGGGGCTCAATGTTAGCATTTTTATTTTCAATCCCCTTCCTAATGATGGCTAGCATGGAATTTGCCTTTTTCACAGCTGCTGTGCACTGAGTAGACACTTTCAATGAGTTATCCACCACGACCTCAAGATCTCTCTCCTGGTCAGTCAACAAAAGCTTAAACGCCATCAGTGTATATGTGAAGTTGGGGACAGGGTTTGCCCCAATATGCATCACTTTACACTTGCTTACAGTGAACCACATTTGCCATTTTGAGTCAGTATCCTCCGCTGTGTGGATAGATACAAAGAACTCATTCAGCTTCTCTGCAATCTCCTTTTCCTCCTTAATAATCCCTTTCATGCCCACCTCATCTAAGGGTCCAACCGCCTCCCTGGCAGGTTTTCTGCTTCTGATAAATTTAAATAAGTTTTTGTTATTCCCTTTGACACTTTTAGTTTTATGCTCCTCATACTCTCTTTTTGCATTGCTTATTGTCTCTTTGCATTTCCTTTGCCAGAGTTTATGTTCCTTTCTGTTCTCCTCATTTGAGCAGGACTTCCATTTTCTGAACGAGGGCTTCTTCTCTTCTATAGCTTCCCTGACTCTGCTTGTTAGCCATTCTGGTTTCCTCCTGAATTTGGTGGTACCTTTCATTCTTCTTAGTATACATTCCACCTGAGCTTCTGTTATTGTGGTTTTGAACAAGTTCCATGCTTTCTGGAGTGATTTGACCCGCCTGATTTCCCCTTTCAGACCAACACTTCTATATTGGACTTCCTTGGCAATGCTCCACTCTCATATGAGCTGAATTAGATCACACTATGCTCACTACCCCAATGGTTCTGCAACTCAGACATCTCGCTTCAGGTCCTGGGCAAAACTCAAGTTTAAATCCAAGGTCATCTTCTCTGGCTGATTCCGTGACCAACTGTTCTAAGGCACAGTCTTTAAAAGATTGGTTTTTAAAATTGTGAGTTTGTAGAGTGCTCCGCAAACCCGGTTTTTAAAATTGTGAGTAGCCACGCTGCAGCTCCGCGCTGCATCTACTCACAAGGAGACCCCCCACCAGGAGGCAACTGGAGCAGCCTCCCGGCTCGGGGGTCACTTCAGTATGCCCTGAGCGCTCATAATAGAAAAAAATAGAAAAGTAATAGAAAATTTAAAACAATAAAACAAATAAAACAGAACGTCGAGTAAAACCCATTAAAACACACCCAATTAAATAGCCATCAGACTATAGTGAAAATACTTTTAAAAGCCATTCTAAACAGGTGAAGATCTTTTAAAAAAACATCCTTAGAGAGGGAGCATGGCAAAGCTCTTCTGGGAGGGCACTCCATAGCCGAAAAGGCCCTGTCTCTTGTCCCCACCAACTGAATCTCACTCAATGGTGGGGCCACAACCAAAAGGCCCTGGTAGATTCAGATGAGCGATTGCAGTCTGACAGATACCCTGGGCCCAAGCCAGGGATACAGATTCTGTCTTCTTCATGAAATCCCTTTCAAACTATTCCATCACCACCTTGTTCTGTTCTGCTCAAAAATCCTGAAAGGCTTTGCTAGCTTGTCTGCAAAATGTTTTGGATTCTTGGGTGTTATTTACTTATTTTGACATTTAAAGAGAGATTGGCCTAAACTGTTATGGCAATTTCAGACTCATTTGATTATGTGCATATGACAGAAGACACGACTGTAAACATGGAGAAGTGCCAGGTCCCAGAGAGCTTTAACTCTGGAATAATACTAAAAACAGCTTGTCATTTGTATTATTTTAAATTGCATGTTTGGAACAGATGGTCAGCAGTTTGGCGGTAATTTTAGTGGAGAACTAAATCAGTTTGTGCTGTACATGTTTTATATTTTAAGAGTTTACAAATGATCTACAATCTCCCAGGTGAGGCGTATCTTTCATGTTCTCTCCATTTGTTCAACTTTTGAGTACCTTTTTGTTGTATTTGTAGCCCCTTGTGTGTATACTTCATATGTATGATTTATCACTATCGCATAAGAAGATAAATGTATGCATGTATGTATTTAACAGATTTATACTGTATACTACCCTTCATCAAAAAGATACTAGGTGGTATGCAGGGGAAAAAAGACAAAAATACAGTCAACTGTGTACGCATAGAACTCTAATACGTAATCATTCATGCCATAAAAGCAAACAAACAATTTTCTACTAATCATATAGAAAAATTTAAAATTCAAGAACCACAGAAACATCCAGTGCTTCTTCCCACACTCAGCATACCAGATGGTCCCTTGGACAACCTGCCATTAAATCCAGCTCTGACTACATGGAGTGTAAGACAGGAGAAAATTGATGAAACACAAATTCTTCAATGGCACATTTTTGCCAAGTTATTTTAAATAATAAATGCAGTGAGTTGTGTTATTCTAGAGATGGGTTTTGAAGACGAGTTATTAAAACCTATGATCTTGTCTAAATTAAACTGGTAACATAAGTGCCCAGTGCAAGCGGGGGCGGGCAGGGAAATCTACAATTGAGCAAACATATGCAATGAACACAGTCCACCACTAGGGGAAGTCATGCCTGGTTTTCCAACTTAAAAACCATCATTTCTCCCATAGAATCAATGGGAAATTAAAAAATCTTAAAACCTCTCAAATGACTGGGCAGAGAGCCCTGAAATTTCACATGTTGTTTTTACATGATAATAGCAATAAATGTGTGGACATTCAAGGAGATCAGTCCTCCCATTGATTTTTTAATGATTTTTTTGTGTGTTTAAAACTTTTTTAAAAATTCATTAAAAATAAATGAGTGGCCTGATCTTCTTGAATGCCCACATATTTAATGCTATCATCATGTAGGAACATCGTGTGAAACTTTAGGGCACTTTGCCCAGTCATTTGAGAGGTATTATTTTAAAGTTTCCCATTGATTCTTACGGGGAAATTATCCAATGGGCTTCATGTTCAGTTCTTGCACGGAGGCCCCTTCAGAGGTTGTTAAGCCACTGACCACTGAAATAATGTAGATATACACAAAGCTTGAGGTATATATCTATATGCCACCTGGAAAATACACATTTTAAAATTTAGTTTCTGCAGATCTGAATCTTTTAGATTAATCTCACTTGCTAGAGCTAGAGTTTTTCAGCCAAATCATTAGAGCTGATACCAAGGTAAGAAAGCAGGGATTCTAACACCCAAATTGATACATATGGAGGATATGCTTTAATATTACAGACACATTATCTGTGTGCGAACAGCTAGTACTCAGACAGTGCCTGAGACTTGTTTGCTCATCACATTTAGGCTAGTGTCTACATCTGGTGAGCAATTACCTGGTTCCTAAATTAAATTCAAAAACCATATTTTCATAAATTCAAAAAGTCACATTTCTGTGTTAGTTAGCTGCTTTCAGTTCTCTGGCAAATGATCCCCCATTCATTCTAATGCCATGGCTTTAGATAACTCATAACACAGTGAATTATCCTGGATGCAGGCTTGGTTCTGCACATTTGTGGGTCTCCCTCTATGTATTGGTGCCTCATCCATTGGTGCCTCATCCTTTGATCTCTCTTCTCTGCCCCTCATCTTGCTGCTCTAATATGTATAGTACAAGTCTAGGATGAACTTTTCACCAGAGGGGCTACCATTTTCTTTCCTTCATCTATACCCAGAATGGAAGCTAAAATAAAGCCATGGATTCCCATTGTTTCTCAACATCCTCAGTAGATGGATTTAGTTTGTATGTAGTTCAGAAACTTTAGTTGGTTCAAAATACAGTGGCTTGATTGGTCTTTGGGGTCTCGGAGAGACCATTTTACGCCTGTTTTAAAGCAACTGCATGGCTGCCAATAGGTTTCCAGGCAAAATACAAAGTGCTGGTAATTACCTTTAAAGCCCTAAATGGCTTAGGACTGGGTTACCTGGGAGAGTGCCTCCTTCTGCATGATCCCCACCATACATTAAGATCATTGAGAGAAGTCCATCTCCGTATACCACCAGCTTGTCTGGTGATGACTCAGGAGCGGGCCTTCTCTATCGTCACTCCTGGGCTGTGGAATGAGCTCCCTATAGACATCTGTGGCTTAACATCTTTACCAGCCTTGACAAGAGCCCTTGAAACACTCTTTCTAGCCAGGTTTTTAATAATCTCTGAATGTTTTACATTTTTAATTGCTGTTTTATTTATTTATTTATTTTTTTACATTGTGGGAATCCTTGAAAGTTTTAAATTTTAATTTTTTAATAGTTGGGTTTATTCTGCCTTGATTGTGTTTATTTTTGTAAACCACTTAGAGCCTTTGGAGTCAGGAGGTAGATACATCAAACAAACAAACAAACAAACAAACAAACAAACAAATGTATGTGCCTTAGGTCATACATGCATGCACATTACTTGACTCCTCCCACCCATTTCTCTGGGCTGGTTCAAACACACTTAGAGGTGCTTCACACTTAGACCCGTTTGAAGTGCCAGCCAGGGTTTGGCGGGGAGAGAGGGCTTAGCATTTATATTCCCTACCATCAATTCAGATGCTTTTCAGGGGAGCCAGGTCACAGGTTCAGCCACCTGTTGTGAAATGGGAAGTGATCAAGGGCAGAGAAATCATGTGCATGCATGTGTGAATTTGATGATGACTGTGTGAACAGTTTCTGTTGAAGATCCCTGTTCAGAAAGTTCTTGCTGTGATGGCCCATTCACGCTTGCAAATCCTCGTGTAGTAGCCATCAACAGGCCTGTGCATTATAAAAAATGTCAGATCCAATCCAATCTAACTAGAGCAGAGAGAGAAATTTTTAGGAGAGCCAACATGTCCCCTCAAAACCATTAGTCAGAATCAGGTTAGGATGTTAACATTTTCCGGACATTCTGTTTGGTTATTTTCAGGGACATCACCTTGGAAATAGGGGTGTGGGAAACAAAGCTGAACCCCCAGATGGAACCCTCTGGCCCTGTGGGTCCCCCCCGGCCCCCCCCCCCCCCGGTTGCACCCAACTACATGGGTGCAGTCCTCAAAAAGCAGCCTGGGAACCAGCATAGAGAGAAATTAAAGTAACCTCTAAAATCCTAGAAATGCAAGTAAGAGGCAATTCTTAAAACAGACCAATCAAAGAGAAGCATGGAGGCCAGTCAAAGAGCTGGGGGAAGGCCTGCTCCAATAAGGAAGTCTTCAACTTTCATTTAAAATTAAACAGGGAGGGGGCACACCTAAGAAAAAGGGACAGGGAGTTCCAGAATGCTGGGGCCACTGCTAACAAGGCTAGCCCACACATTACTGACAATCATGTTTCACATGTTGGTGGGACATGCAGGGGAGCCTCTCTACATGATCTCATGAGCTGGGCAGAACTGTATGGGAGAAGGTGGTCCTTCAGGTATCTTGGCCCTAAGCCATTAATGGTTTATGTGTGAGCCAGTTCAAAAGTTCCAGTGAATGATAAGGAGCACCAGTTCCACCCCAAAGTGGAAATAATCTATGTTCCTTTTAATTATATTAGGAGGAACATAGGGACATACAGTAGTAGGTTCTTCCACTTCCAAGCCCACTCATCCTTTCCAGTGTACCACATTCATCCCTAGTGCGCAGTTTTTGACTATCCTTGCTGATACTGTCTTTGGACTGCCCTGATAGCAGGATTGCTCCACAGCAAGCAATTTCAGAATTTCATCCTTAGCATTTTGACCACATAAAAGGAAACATGGAGAATATCCAGTATTATAGAAACTGATATGAAAAGAAGCCAGTGTTCCCATCTGAATAGATGAACTTCACAATTACAATAGATAAGAAAAACAAATCAGCACTGTATGATGCACTACTTTTTTCTATTGGAAGTTATAGATTACTCTTGAACAGTCCTAGCTTTGGGTGCGATAGATGTTTGCAGCCTGCAAGTGAGTTATATTGAAATTTCCTGTGGCTGTACCGAATAACAGGGGGTATATGAAATCATCTGTCATGCTTAAGACAGGAATGACAGGCCAAGAGAGAAATTGTCAGAAAGTAATCTGTGCTTGAGAGGTAACGGAGAAACTTCTCCAGAGTTCATATTTTCAAAAAAGAAGATTAATGCAACCATCTCATTGCAAAGTCATTTATCTGTATAGAACTTATTAGTATAATGAATTACTTCCTGAAAGAAACACTGCTGTTGGACCTAAACCCATAGGACTGGGTAATGTGAGTTTTGCCATTTATTATAATTGAGGACCTGGGGATTCCTAGGCAGCATTGGGTGGTTTTCATGGAATTCCCAGAGAGATCGCCCGCAGACTTGAATTGTCAGCTGCTAGAGTAAGAGTGGCCATGCTGCAACCTGGATATTCCCTCTGTTCCTTTAAAACTACTCATCAAATAAAACAGGGGTCTCCAACCTTGAGTCTACAACTCTCATCATCACCAGCCACAATGATTGTGGAGGTGCATGATGGGAGTTACAGTACCAACAATATCTGGGGACCCAAGGCTGGGAATCCCTACAATAGGAAATGCAGCACTGGTGGTCCCCCGCCTCACACACAGTTATTTCCCCCCTCCCTCTTGTCCTCCCCGCTCCCCTGCCTCCTAGAGTCCTGCTCCTTATAACATGCAATGGGGGAGAGGTGAATAGAAAGGCCGAGGAAGAAGCAATGGGGAGAAGCAGTGGCTGCTGCTGCATCTCTCACTTAATCATTAGTTTTCAATGTGAAGAGCAGGGGTCTGGGTTGCCCCTGATAACCCAACGGAGACCAAAGAGCTAAAACAAAGGGCAACAGCCCAATGGACTATAGCAGGGATCCTCAACGTTGGGCCCCCAGATGTTAGTGGACTTCAACGCCCATAATCCCAAGCCCCAGTGGCCTTTGGTTGGAGATTATGGGAGTTGAAGTCCAATAACATCTGGGGGCCCAACGTTGAGGATCCCTGGACTACAGGACCCAATTGTTGCCTCCGCTGTCCGCCCTGGAAATTATAGACAGTACCGGTAATTTAGAGGGACATCATTTGTTCTGTTTCAGTGATAGCTACCTTATTCTAGGTGCTGCTACATCTCTCATAGTCCAGTTCTATGTTTGCAAACCCATGTGCAGCCAATGGCCTCATTCCCACCAAGGCAGCATAAGATGTTAAATAAATAAATAAATAAATAAATAAATTTATCGAGTCAGACCATGGGTCCATCTAGCTCAGTATTGTCTGCACAGCCTGGCAGCGGCTTCTCCGAGGTTACAGGCAGGAGTCCCCCTCAGCCCTATCTTGGATATGCCAGGGTGGGAACTTATTTCTAATTTTTATTTATTTTACATTTATACCCCCACTCTTCCTCCAAGGAGCCCAGGGCAGTATACATCGTTATGTCTATCCTCACAACAACCCTGTGAGGTAGGTTAGGCTGAGAGATAAATGACTGGCCCAGAGTCACCCAGTGAGTTTCATGACTGAATGGGGATTTGAACTCAGGTCTCTCCGGTCCTAGTCCAACACTCTAACCATGACACCACACTGGCTCTCTTAGAACCTTCTGCATGGAGGCATGGAGGTGCTCTTCCCAGAGCGGCCCCGCCCCCAAAGGGGAATATCTCATAGTGCTCACACATGTAGTCTCCCATCTAAATGCAAACCAGGGTGGACCCTGCTTAGCAAAGGGGACAATTCATGCTTGCTTCCACAAGACTGATTCTCCTGCTTCATTCAGGCTACAGACTTTGGCTCACATGACTAAATGCTCCTCTATACAAAAAAAATGCCCAGCACAGACAAAACTATGACTGCTACTTCTATTAATATTTATATACTGCTCTTCAACCAAAGTTATCAAGTGGTTTACACAGAGAAATACATAATACATAAATGAGATGGTCCCCTGTTCCCAAAGGGCTTACAATCTAAAAAGAAACACAAGGCAGATATCAGCAACAGCCACTGGAGGGATACTCTGCTGGGGCTGAGTGGGACCAGTTGCTCACCCCTGCTAAATAGAAGAGATTTAGCTGCTGCTGCTACTACTACTACTATTACTACTACTGATTTTTATATACCGCGCTTCAACCAAAGTTCTCAAAGCGGTTTACATAGAAAAATAAATGCATAAATAAGATGGTCCCCTGTCCCAGAAGGGCTCACAGTCTAAAAAGAAACATAAAGTTGACCCCAGAAACAGCCACTGGAGGGATGTTGTGCTGGGGTCGGATAGGGCAAATTGCTCTCCCCCCTGCTAAATATAAGAGAACTGCCACTTTAAAAGATGTCTCTTTGCTCAGTTAGCAGGGGATGAGCTAGGTAGCAGGGAGACATGTTTCATACTAGTTTTCTTCCTAACATGATAGTTTTCTACATAGGAGGACTTTTGTGCAGAAGAGCATTCAAAATGTGACTTCCCACCTGCAGTCTGAAGCCTGGATACCCCAGACATGGGCTTACCACCTTGAGAAGGACTAGGGCAGTGATTGCTGATTCTCTATTAAGATGGAATATTGGAATAATTGGGTAAATATATACAACTGCAAAAGATTGCTCCATATTAAGTGGTTAATATACAATGAGACCATGTATACTTTGAAAGAAAAACCACTTACTGAAAAACATTATTGTCAAAATCATCACTTCCGTACTTTGTGAATAACAGATTTGGCATTGGAATAGGAATATAAGAATACCAAGTCGGATTCTTGGTCTATCTAAAGTAAAGGTAAAGTGTGCCGTCAAGTTGTTTCCAACTCCTGGAGCCCACAGAACCCTGTGGTTTTCCTTGGTGGTTTTCCTTTCCAGGAGGGGTTTACCATTGCCTCCTCCCACGCAGAATGAGATGATGCCTTTCCACATCTTCCTATATTGCTGCTGCCTGATATAGTACCAGTGGGGAATTGAACCAGCTAACTTCTGCTTGCTAGTCAAACATTTCCCTGCTGCACCACTTAAGGTGGTCCATCTAGCTCAGGATTATCTACACTGACTGGCAGCAAGCTGACAAGGTTTCAGGCAGGGGTCTTTCCCGACCCTACCTGGAGATGCCAGGGAATGAATCCAGTGGCACTGTTGGGAGTGGACTTCAGGGCCCAAGGCCCTGCCCTCATGGGGACCCCCCCAGTGCCAGGAATCTCCTCCCCATGTCCTGTCCCTGCCAGAGGAAGGAAGCAACCCACAGCTTCCACTTTGGCACTTTGGGAGAAAAATACCAAGTAGGAAGCTGGCAAATAAGGAGGAATGCTGCTATGTCGGCATGCAGTGCCTGGCACAGGGGGGAGAAATGTGATGGTGGTAGCTTATCCTCCCAGGGTCCCTTCATGGCTGTGTTCTGCACTAGGGGCGTAGACGTCTCAATTTCTGGGTGGGGCATGGGGCACATGAGGGGGAGAGGTCTTGTGGTAGCAAGCATGACTTTTCCCTTTGCTAAGCAGGGTCTATCCTGGTTTGCGTTTGGATGGGAGATGACTTGTGAGCACCGTAAGATATTCCCCTTAGGGGATGGGGTCAGTCAGGGCAGAGCACTGGCATGCATAGAGCACCATTAGCTTTTCTCCTTGTTATACTTCTAATCAGAGAATCATGGAGTGAAAGAGCTCAGAGAGGGAGCCGTGCCTCCTAAGAACTTGCTGAGTTGCTACAAAGACAACACAGGACTGACTGACTTGTTCGAATGACTGATGAACTTGAGAGCTTGCTGATACTACCTGGCAGCCGGCAGGGGGTGGGGGGTGGGGTAGGGCATTGTCTCCCCCAGGAAATCCAGAGGGGGTCTTGAGCTCCACTGCCCCCACCTGGCAGCCCGGAGGGGGCTTGAGCCCCACCAACCCCACGAAGTTTACACCCCAGAAAGCAGGTCCTCTCACACACATGTGCATGGCCAGCCACACGGGGTGGGGGTGGGGGGTTATTGGGATGTGCACCGCCCCAGCAGGAAGCTGAATGCAGCAGTGGAGAGCATGCAAGTTCCCTTCCGAATGTCCCTAAAAGTGCTCGAACTGCACTTCGAATTGCACCTCCCTATTTGAAAGTTTGTCCTAACTTGTCTCATTGATTGCAGTGGTGCTCAGTCATAATTAACTCACTGGATGTGGCCCAAACCCTCTCCTGTACTTCAGGAAGCACGCAGCTCAATTGACCAGGGGTGAAGCAGCAAGCTGCCGCTGCCCCACCACCACATGGTGACGCAGGGGGTGGGGGGAGAAACGTGGCGGCAGTGGCTTGTCCCAGGGCTGCTTCACAGCTGCTTCTCTGAGCTGTGCTCCTCAAAGCGCAGGAGAGGGTTTGGCAAGGAGACACCTCCTCCTCTGCCTCCTCCTCCTCTTCCCACCAGCTGCTGAAGTGGTGGCATGACTCCTTATCTAGTGGCTTACTGACTTTACTTACTTACTTACTTACTTACTTACTTACTTACTTACTTACTTATTATTTGATTTCTATACCGCCCTTCCAAAAATGGCTCAGGGTGGTTTACATTAAAACAACACTAAAATCAATTAACCCTTCAAATCGAAAACTGTAAAAATGACACAAAACCATTATTGAAACAATTAAAAGAGTTTTTAAAACCCTGGAAAGCCAGACCAAACCGTTACGGTTTAAAACCAATTTTAAAACCCTAGAAGGCCAGGCCGAACAGATAGGTCTTAAGGACTCTCCAGAAGACTCATCATCATCATCATGATCATCATCATCATCATCATCATCATCACAACAACAACTCATTATTAGTTAATCATAATGAAATCAGATTGCGGATTTCTGCTGGGAGTGCATTCCACAGTCCAGGGGCAGGTACAGAGAAGGCTCGCCTCTGCGTCTCCACCAGACGTGTTGGTGGCAGCTGAAGACGGACCTCTTCAGATGACCTTAATGTGTGGTGTGGATCGTACCAAAGAAGGTGCTCTCTAAGATAACTCATTGGAGATGGGGTGGGGGCAGGGGCAGGCTAAGGCCATTTGGTCCAGGGTCCAAAATTACCTAGCTACACCCCTGAGTGAACCTGGGACCTTCTGTATGCAAAGCAGATGCTCTATGAGCACCTGAGCTATGACCCCATATCTAAGAGGAATATCTTACAGCATCAGTGCTCACGTGAGGACACTCATCGAGATGCAAACCACGGCAAACCCTACCTAGCAAATGGGACAATTCATGTTTGCTACCACCATGCCAGCTCTCCACATTTTGAGAATGGTCCAACGGATACTGTGTACGCCCCATTGAAACAAACAAAACTTGTACAATAGAGTTTGCTCACAGCCGCCTTTCATTTGAATGGGGTTACACAGGAGAAGTTACACGCAGATTTTTAACCTCAGATTGTGGACAGCAGGGGCAAACGTCTAAATGATAAAAGAATGGCACTTATATTTTGAGCGATGACTTTGTAAAGTTTTGAGTTTTATTCTGAATCATGGAGGGGAAAAACAGGAATAGCTTATTAATGCAAATTGCTAAGAATAAAAACAAAGGCGGGGGGGGGATCCTCAGAGCCTTTATCCTAATTTGCATCTGCACTTAAGAAGAAAAAGAAGGAATATTATTGCTTTGGAGGGGGTGCAGCTAAATTGATACCAGTTATCAGGGAAGGTGAAATAAGTGAAGCTTCTTTGCTCATTTGCAAAGAGAAGACTTCACAGTGACACAGCTGAAGTTTCTAAAGTCTTGTGTGAGAGATGAGCAAAACGCTAACAGAATGAGCTAGCAGAAGAACGGGTACTGACAAGAGACAGTTTATGTGGAATTGAATCCGTCACAAGAGGAAATTGCATGGATGAAGCAAGCCATTGACAGAAAAATGTAATAGCACACCCCACGATCAAAGACATGAGCCATCAAAATTAATGCCATGCAAGAGACCCCACCTGTCCATCTGCTGCTCACCTCGAGGCGCTGGTGGGGTTGTTGTTTTTTGCTTAAACTGAAAACACCAGAGGAAAAGTTACATGGAACTCAATACATGGATCCTGAAACAGAGCCGCACATCCTTTTTTGACAAGTGCATTCACACATCGCAGTCGCACCAGAGGTTTGTGTGAGCACCCGCGGCTCCATGGACATGTGCTTTCCCCCATCCCAGCATGAGCCTCTCCTTTCTTTCCAGGTCCCGATACGTCAAGCTTGGTTGTGGGGTCCAAACCCACCCATCTCAGCATTTGCTGCCCTACTTCTGTCAGGGAACTTGACATCTGTCACTTCAGGTTCCTTGACAAAAGGAGGGCAAAATCTTCTCTATATATATTTCTCCCAGGTGTGCCTTCCAAAATGCATCCTGGCAGCCCAGCTGATTGGCTGGGCTGCGGAGGTGCCTGATTGGCTGGCGCACCCAGGAGAGAGGACAATTGGCCGGCGGCGCAGGCCAGGGCTGCTGGCGGGCCCGGCCTGGCAGTGACGGGTGGTGCGAGGGGCGAGGAGGCGAGGAGCGAGGAGGAGGACCGGCTGAGGGGCGAGGAGGCGGCAGCGTGGCGGGCTCTGATACTGGGGCAGAAGGTGGGGATGGGGTGGGGGTGGGAGAGGTGGCTGGCCCCCAAAGAGGCCGGCCGCAAAGACTGGCAAGCGGCTCTCAGCAGGCCCGACAGGCAGCAGAGGTGGCTCTCGGCGGGCCCAACAGGCGGCGGCACTCGGTCCACTGGCGGCGGCCGCACTCAGTACTCGGCCCACTGGAGACTGGGGGGGAGAGGTAGCCGGCCCCAAAGAGCGCACAGATGCTCTGTGCGGGGTTGGCTTGTATGCTGAAATTGGTGGGTTCAGACATCATGACACCAGTCTCAGCATATCAGAACCCAGAAAGGATGTAGATGCTCACCTGGGGACTGAGTGCGGAGGATGGGCTCCCTGGGGCTGCAGATGCTTGAGTGAACCTCAGGTGCCACTATTAAGTATGGACCTGCACAAAGTGTGCTAGGCAGTGCCTTAACATTGTGCCTTTTTGTGTTACCTATAAAGACCTGCACATATTAAAACTGGGGGGAAATAAGAGATAGAAGAGAACTTGTCTTGCATGAATTTCCCCCTTTGCTAAGCAGGGTCACCCTGGTTTGCATTTGAATGGGAGACTACATGTGTGAGCACTGTAAGATATTCTTCTTAGGGGATGGGGCCGCTCCGCGAAGAGCATCTGCTTGCTTTCATGCAGAAGGTTCCAAGTTCCCTCTCTCGCATCCTCTGAGAGAGACTCCTGCCAGCAAACTTAGAGAAGCCGCTGCCAGTCTGGGTAGACAATATTGAGCTAGATGAACCAATGGTCGGACTCAGTATAATGTAGCTTCCTATGTTCCTGTCCTATGTAACCTTTATCTACCTTTCTAAGACAAAAAAGTAGTTTGTGAAGTGGGAACAAATAAAAACTTTGTGGGAAGTTACACAGAGCCCCATGTCAGGAGTTGTATGCCCTCAGACCATTTAATCATTTATGAACTTTACTTTGAGATATTGTTTGTGATTATGAGATACCAAAGGGTTGATAGAAATCAGACAGGTGGATGGATCATTTTGTGGGTAAATGCTGCCCAAGGGATGTCTAAGTTATTTTAAGGTGAGTACAGTGTTTTAAAATATTGAGAATGTGCAATGGCCTTATAATGAGTTATATTATTGGTCTATCCAAGTCAGTATTGCTTTCTCTGATTGGCATAGTTTCAGAAAGGGCTCAATCCTGGTTGTGCCTGAATGCCAACTGAGACCTTCTTCATGTAAAACAGGGGAAGGTCCATAGCTCAAGAGAAGATTATTTGCTTAGCATGCAGAAGGTCCCAGGTTCAATCCCTGGCATCTTAAGTTAGGGGTGGGAAAATCCTGTCTGAAACCCTGTAGAGCCTCTGCGAATCAGAGCAGACAATACTAAGCTAGATGTACAGACACAGGGACATAGGAAGCTGCCATATAGTGAGTCAAACCATTGGTCCATCTAGTTCAGTATTGTCTGCACAGACTGGTAGCGGCTTCTGCAAGGTTGCAGGCAGGAGTCTCTCTCAGCTCTATCTTGGAGATGCCAGGGAGGGAACTTGGAACCTTCTGCATGCAAGCATGCAGATGCTCTTCCCAGAGCTGCTCTATACCCTGAGGGATGTGTTCTCCCATTCATAATGCAACCATAAGGCAACTTCCTTAGTAACACATGTGTTTTGTCACTCAGCTACAGCCTCACCCCCCTGGGGCGGGGTGGGGTTGCTATATCTATTTTAAGTGGCAGTTTCAGAGTTTCTCCTACCTTCATTCTTTCCCGACTCTATGGTTTTTCATAAAGAAAAGATCGGTACAAAACATGTCCAGTGAAAACCTGAAACGAATCTGTGACAGACACTAAAAGGATGCTTATGAAATTGATGCCTGAAAATAAGATGCCTGATGACTGGAGGAAAAAATAGAGTCTTTGAAACGACTATGGATTATGAATGAGGCATTCAGCATCATGGAGAGAATATGATTACGGAAATCAAGGAACAAGCATACAGTGAAGCCAAACGAGCTGAATGTGGCAGGATCTTTGATTGGGCAATGCAATTGATGAAGTGAGGCAGGGGGAGATTCATCAGTAGAAAAAGAGAAGTGTGGAATTAGAGTGGAAGAGGCAAGGGAGGCAAAAGTCAATCTTTGAGGATGTCAAGAACTGTGCTCAGTCACTCAGTCTCCCTTCCAGTGTCCTCACGGTAGCAGATGGTAAGAAGCTAATGAAGCTGGGAAACTCCACTACCTGCTTCAGAGAACACCTTGCAAATTACAAGAGCTAGCAAAGGATTGTCTAGTCAGGCTCAGCACTTGGCTTGAGGCAAGACCTGCATACGTCTGATCTGGGCCACTGTTTGGCTTTCTGATCTGAAACCCTGCTCTGTACAATTCCAAGGGAGAGAGCTGGTCTTGCAGTAGCAAGCGCGAGTTGTCTGCTTTCTTTAGGAGACAAATCCTTAGTTTGCATTTGGGCAGGAGATGACATGTGAGTGTTGTAAGATATTTCTCTTAGGGGATGAGGCCATAGCTCAGTGGAAGAGCACATGCATGCTGGCATGCAGAAGACCCCAGGCTCACTCCTTGGCATCTCCAGGTAAGCCTGGGAGAGATGCCTGCCTGGAATTTTGGAGAAGCCACTGCCAGTCAATGTAGACAATCCTTGGCTAGATGGACTAATGGATGACGAGGTATAAGGCAGCTCCATGTGAGCTCTGTAAGACATTGCCCTTAGGGGATGGGGCCATAGGTCTGTGGTAGAGCATCTGAGGTTCCAGGTTCATTCCCTGGCATCTACAGGTAGGGCTGGGAGACACTCCTGCTTGAAATCTTGGAGAAGTCACTGCCAGTCAGTGTAGACAAAGCTGAGCTAGATGGACCAGTGGTCTGATTCAGTTTAAGGCAACTTCCTATGTTCCTGTACTCCACCTGGTATCTCTACCTCCTTGCCTCTGTCCTTGCACTCCTGCTGCTCCATTTCCTTCCTGTTCTAATAAGCTCTCCAAACAGAATATGTGTCCTTCATTATTACTCCAACATCAGCATCAACAATACTTTCCTATGCTTTAAGAATGATGGGCATAGTGGGAACTATGAAATACAAAATGCTGGTTATTATCTGTAAAGCCCTTAATGGCTTGGGTCCAGTCTATTTGAGAGAGCAGCTCCTTTGTCATGAACCCTCCCACCTTCTACAGTCTTCTGGAGAGGTCCATTTATGGTTGCTACCAACTAGTCCGGTGGTGACTCAGGACTAGGCATTCTCTGTGGCTGCCCCAGGGCTTTGAAATATGCTTCCTGCTGAAATATGAGCATCTCCTTCTCTATTTGTTTTCAGGAAGACCCACAAGACTTTCCTGTTCTCACAAGCTTTTAATTAGAATTTTAATAATTTTAATAATTTGTTTTTATTGTTTTTATTGTGCTTTAACCTGTGATTTTTAATATTAAAATTTGTACACCGCCTAGATATTTATATATCAGGCGGTGTAAAAATATGATAAAAAATTAAATAAAATACATAAACCTAGGGAAAACTCTAATTTATTTAGACTATCCACCATTTTTTAAAAATATATTTATGTTGTATATTTATATTCCACATTTGAACCATGAGGATTCTTGAGGCCATTACCAGTATAAAATCACTACAACAAAATCATAAACCAAACATTTGAATGTGGTTAAAACAACCAACAAATTACAATCCAGCAATAGTAACAACAGCAAATATGCAAATATGACTTCTACTGCAATTACTGCTAACTATTATTGTCATCACCATAATTATAATTGTATAATTATAATCACCATAATTATAATCAAAGCAGTTCTCCATATGACCCCTCACAAAAATCTCAGAGAGAAACTTTACATAGACCTTCTCCAGACATTTACGGAACAGTGACAGGCTTCATGTATGGTAGAGTAGGGATGTGCACAAATCCAGTTTGCCTGGTTTGGTTCGAATTTCAGCCAGGTTTGAACCAGGAGGGGGAGGTCCGGTTTTGGTTTTGTTCGAACCTCCCCCTGGTTCGGTTCAAATTCGAACAGTTTCGAACTGGTTCGAACTGGTTCATTGTCACTGGGCATGATGGAAACTGCAGTCCAAGAACATCTGGTGACCCAGGGCTGGGAACCCCTGGTCTATGCTTCTGGGCAGCAGCTCTCCGGGGTCTCAGGTGGATGTCCTCCAGGGTCTGAGGATGTCTTTCCTCATCCTCAGCACTATCTGTATCACCAGCACTAAGCTCTGTCTCAGTTTAATTATCGGTTGTATCCTTACTATAGTAGAGCTAGTAGGGGTGTGCAGAATGGCTTTGGTCTCAAACCGGTCTGCTGCAAACCAGGGCAGTTCAAGCGGTTCAGTCGTAAACTGGACCACCCTTCAGGAAAGGGGGGCTGGTCCTCAATTGACCAGAATCAAATCCATTCAGAACCAGAAGCAAACTGGTTCTCAGGTTCGAGCTGGGCTCAGTTGAGGGTGGCAACTGAGAGAGGTGAGGATGAGAGGAGTGAAGGTGGAGCTGAGGGCAGCAAGAGGCATCTTTAAAAGGAACAAAGATGGTCCCTTACCAGCAGAACCAAAGCTGAGCATGCCTAGAAGCTAGTCCTTGACTTTTCATAGTAAATGCTCCACATCAGTTCTTGCATCTTGCTGGCCAGCCTCCTCCCCAAAATATAACTCCACTAATGGACATGAGAAAAGAAATATGCTTGCTTCCCCGCTTTGACATTCTGAGGATATGTGGGGATTTATCCATCAGCTGAAGAAGCCCGATTTGTACATTCTTCCCCCTATACAAAGGCAAGATTAATTATACCTATTTCAGCACAGACAGATGGTATAGGTATAATTACTATTTTATATTCTCAAACTTCAAGTGATAGTCATTCTTGGTAGCATGCTCCACTTTCCTGCTATTCTTACAACAAGGAAATTTTCTCCTAATGTTGCATCTAAAGTTACCTTTCAGTAGATTAAGCCCATTAACTCATTTCTCAGCCTCAGCCTTCCACATATTTGAAATTGTTATTTTGCTCTTTTCTTACAGTTAAAAGTTGCTATATTATTATTTCTTCATTGATTTTTGCTTCTGAAATCCTCTCTAATCTTAGTTTATCTTTCTTGGACCATCCAATTTATCTGTATTCAGTTTATCTACCTGAACATAATCTTTACAACCAGGAAACATTGTGGCTGGGGAGTGGGGGAGGTCTTTAAAACGTTAAGTTGACCAAATTGGAAGAAGACAATCTTTTGGACAGGTGCCATTCTGTAAAGCCATTAATATTTGCAACATCTTGGTTGGTGAATCTTTCCCCAGTTCTGTGCATGTTTCTAGAAAATCCATCCAATGTATTTTTGAATTTCATCTGACTCTGTTCACACTTTGTTGATCCTTGCTGAAGTTAAGGGTTCCAGATGTTCCCACATATGCATTTTTGCTCATTAGCACAGTGCATCATAGGGTTTGTGAACTTAGTTCCATGAAATTTCTTGTACCGTGACTGCATTCTCACAATCATGGCAATCCCAGATAAAGCATTAACCAGGATTGCTGTGTCCTGGAGAGGTGATTCTAAGAATACAGATTTCCTAGGAAATCCTGGTCAAACTGTTGTGGTTAAGCTGCATTTAATCAGGATCCTGGCTATCTATCTTGGTTAAATGTGGTTTAACCACAGTAATTTGACCGGGATTGCCCAGGAAATCTGCACTCTCGCAACCAGCTCTGTGGGACTCAATAATACTGGTTAACTCTTCAACTAGTATTGCTGTGATTGTGAGAATGCAGCCTTAGAATACTTATAATATTTCACTCTAGGCCTTATGACATGATGGGCTTTGTAGTTTTAAAGCTAAGTGCCATTCATTATTTAGTGAGATTATATGACATAGTTGGGCATCAAAAGAAATATTGGTATGTATGTATATATATACTTATTTATTAATTACAGTTCTAATCTGCCATTTTTAAAAAATAAACATCTCAAGGTGACTCAACTCAGTATATTGAGAATGCAAATGACAGTGCAAGTGTTTTAAAATACCGTGAGACCAAAAAATTTCATGAGGATTAAAAATGGTGACTCCTTTCTAACGACTCAGTACTCTTGAGTTTAAGAAGGGTATGCCCCCCATTCCATCCCAGTTACCAACGACAGCATATAAAACTTTGACTTTAAAAGTAGTCTCCATATTTCATTGGAAGAATCTTTTTTTTTTAATCTTTCACCTTTTCTTTTCAGTTCACAAACCAAGACCGAATGGACAATTTATCAAAGGAAAAGTATATTAATGACAGATTGGGCTGGTTTTGCTTAATGTGCAGAATTTTCCCCAATGGGTCTGAAATGTACAGCCCTCCAAAGACCTTCCTTTTTAAAAAATTCTCTCGACCTTTCAGATTCCTTGCAACCTTCTTTTTTAATTTATAGCTCTCTAAGTTACAAGTTCCGTTCTACCAGCCCTTTTGGCATTTCCATCCCATCAAAGTGTGCCCTGAAGATTTAATGGCAGGGCAGGTGTACGTAAGAGAAACCTCCTTTCCCCTTGAGCGGCTATTGTTTCCACTTTAGCTAATGGCTGAGATTTCTGGCTTTGGGATTTGATCAGCCTCCTTGTCAAGTCAGCATTCTTCTTACAGAGCTAATATTGTGGGAGGCACTTCATTTTTATACAGAGACTGTTGAAACATCTTCAGGAGCGGAGGTCAATGTATCCTTTGCTTGTTGTAACAAATGCTTCTAGGCCAATCCTTGGGCACAGGCGCTTACATGCAGGGGCAGAGCCACCATTGAGCAGACGGCTCGGGCCGCCACCCCTCAGGGGCCGCACCTCATGCCTCAGACATGCCCCCAACATCTGACATCAGATGCAGGGGGTGTGGTTTAGCTCCCAAACAGGGCTGCACAAGGCATGGCTAAATCCTCCCTGCATCTGACATTAGATGCAGGAGGTGAGGCTAGGGGGCCATGGTGGTCGCAGAATCCGGGCCACGGCTGGCCTCCCTCCACACCTGCTTACGTGCCACTAAGCATCCCGCCCATGGAAGAGGAATGTATGTTCGCAGCTTCCACAATAGCCGAGTACTTGTCCCCACTCCAAGTGGGGACAGGAGTTGCTGTGTAGGCCAAGCATCTTCATTCCTGTACCACTCCTGCCATTGGGAATGCAAGGCTTAGAATGCACACAGCAGCCCCTATCCCCACTAGCAGCAGGGACAGGCTCTTGGCTGTTGTAGAAGCCATACATATGCATTCTCCTTGCATGCAGGCATGCTGTATAAGCCAGGGTTTATTTTCTGGATTGTAGTGGGAAGTGCAGTTCAGCACACCAGAAGATGCACATGTATTTCCTCAATCTAGATCAGGGGTGGGCAAACTTGGCCCTCCAGATGTTGTTGAACTCCTATCACCTCCAGCCATGATTTATTGTGGCTGGGGATGATGGGAGTTGTAGTTCAACAACAGTTGGAGGGCCAAGTTTGCCCACCCCTGAGCTAGAATGATGGGGGAGCATTCCACTCTCCCTTATATCCAGTGCATTCTGGGCAATGTCATTTTTTCTGGGTTTTCCTCACACTTGTCAACTGGTATGTTTTTAAGGGATTGGACATGGAATAATTATATAAGCTAAAGTAACAACTAAGTGAAAAACAACTGAAAATAAACTTTACACACACCCCGGACTCTGACCAAATGCCACAGTGCTTTTGAAGGAAATCTCACCTAGTGAATGGCGGTCACCCTCAAAAGGCACGTGTTAATCTCTGCTAGTTATGGTATATGTTTGAGAGGTCAGGCTGAGAGTTACTGAGGTCATTCACACAATCAAAAACTGTATTCTACTCGGGTTTGGGAGCTGTGTGTGCTCCCAATTTTTGGTTGTGTGGAAGCAAATTAGGAGGAAAACCTGGGTAGAAGTGATTGTGTGGAAACAAGGGAGGAGGAAAACCTGGGTAGCCTTTCCTCCTACCTTGCTTCCACACAACCCCAAATTGGGACAATTCTTGATGAGGATTTCCCCTTTCCTCTGAAGCCCACTATGTGTCACCAATGTGTCCCTGAGGATCGCACAACAGGGCAGTTCTGAAAATCTCTGTGCTTTAGTGCAACCATGTGATCTTCTTACACTAGTGCTTCAATTGTCTGGATGTCAGCCCAACTGGGCTCTGTGGGGAGAGTGGGCTTAGCCTGCACATGAGAAGGCACTCAGCCCTGGGGGCTGGATTGGCCACCCACCCGATTACCGACTCCGTCACGGAGCTGGTATGGGCAGGGGGAATCTGGGGCCGTTAAGCCTCTGGAAATCCCAGGATGCCTCACTTAAGTGTGTGGGGCATTCTGAGGAGACCCCCAAGGCCAGGAGGCTTGTTGTAGCCTCCTAGTCAGGGGTCTGCTCACGAGTTGTCATGCTGCGGAGCTGCATTGCAGCATCTCACAATCCTGCAAACAGGGTTAGTGGAGCACTCGCTCCACTAACCTGGTTTAAGGGGAGGGCTACTTTGACAGGTCAGCCGCCATTGAACCAAAGTTCTTGCCCATGAGCCTGGTAGTTCTCACAATGGGGGAAAACCGGGCTGGGCTCCCTTAGCCTGGTTTCCCCCCATCTTGAGAATATTCTTTATGTGTTTCAGAGTGAGGCCTGTCTTCTGTCTACCTAAGGTGCCATTGCACAGATGCTGCCTAAACACACACACACACACACACACACACACACATCTATCTATCTGTCTATCTATCTATCTATCTATCTATGGAACTGCTGGCACATGGTTAGCTACTCCCTATTGACAATCCAACCACCGATTGCAAATCATATCCACAAAACCTGCATGCTAATGTTATTTGTTCTGTAGTCAAAAAGCAGAGAGGTAGACAAAAATGCCTGGCCAATGAATTAATCACATCACCGCAGAGATTTACTCGCCACTGTAATTTGCACATTCTTTTTTTTAAAAAAACGTTTTGATTGGTAGCTCTATTTGTAACTAGCAATAATGTTCCTTTGTAATCTTAAAATTCCCCTTTTTTATTTCCTCTGGGTGCCTTTGATAAGCACAGTTGAGGTTAGGACAATTTTATATGGTGGTTCTCAATGTAAAAGTCAATTTGAGCACACTGGATGGGGAAATGGAAAAATGAGCGAAACAGCTACAGAGAGTGAATTAAAATCTGAAGATTTTTCTTTTCCCATTCCCTTTCTCCTAGAAGATGCGGGGGGACAGCATTTCATTCCCCCCACCCATGACAAAATACTTTTGCCAAAGACGATCTCAGTACAAAAGCCTAGAGAGTCAAATATGTTGTCTTGTCTTATCACTTCTGAACAGCCTCTGGAGTTTGAAAGGAGTTCAGAAATTTGCTTAACTTGCCATTTGGTAATATAATGAGGGAATCAGTGTGTCTTGCTTTCAGAAATGCTGGTGGCTTCAGAGCAATTCGAGAGTCTGCAAGGATAAGCAGAAATGAGATTGCAAGAATTTGCTCATCGCTTGGGTATCTGAGATGATTTCCTGATTAAAAAAACCTCCAACGTAGTGTTGCTGAGAAGTCCTATATATTGGAAACACACTTTTGTCTAGCCTCAGCGTTTATTAAAATAGACATCTAAATCGGAAATGAGGGGATTACTTGACTTACTGTGCTTTCAGATATCAGTTTATTTACTCTTAGGGTTGTCGACCAACCAGAATTTCTTGCCAGAATTCCTTGAGTGAAAATCAACAGCAATATGTTCACTTACTGTGCATGCTTCAGCTATCTGGTCTGTGCATGTGCACAAGGGCATCAGGTTACAGAATCAAAGCATTTAAGAACTGGAAGGTACCTTAGAGGTATTTTAACAGGAAACTAATATAGCATCCAGCCTCTGTATCAAAACCTTTAGGGAAGGAAGGCCCACCATTGCACAAGGCACATCATCCCACTATCAAGCACCTCTTGCCAGTAGGAAATTCACACCAAGAACCCACAGATAATGCTGTTTTTTACATGGAAGGGCGGGTATGTGTGTGATCTTTAAAGGGTGTGGGCTGTCTTCCTAAGCAAGGATGTGCATAGAATTGGCTCATAGCGTACCTCCTTGCTGCCCAGTTGCTTCGGTGACCAGAAGTCACCGGAAGTGCCGTGCGCGTGTGCGTGTCGTGGGTGGCTGCACAGAAGTCACATGCATGCACGATGCGCATGTGCCCGCCTGCAATATGTGCTCATGCGCACGGCACTTCCAGTGATTTCCAGTCACCGAAGAAATGGGGCAGCAAGTAGGTATGTTGCTGCCCCACAGGACTATTTCTACACAGAGCGCCAGAGGGGGAAGTGTGGTGGTGGTGGGGGGGGGGGGGAAAGTGCACCCACCCCCATCCTTAAAGCCGCCTCCACTTTTGAACTGGTTCAAATGTGGGGGTTCCAAACCTGTTTGGCATTCTAAGAATAGAACACTGAACAGGTCCGTGCACATCCCTATTCCTAAGTGTAAACATTTCTCTCCCTGCTACCTCCGTTGCTTCAGGGCTTGTTTGCTTGTTTGCAAGGAGGCAACATGGCTTCCGCATCCAAGCTTCCACTCCAAGCACCCCCACCCCATGTCCCCTTCCTGGAGGCTGCTGGGGATGCTGCTGCTTGCACCTGCTTTGCAAAACTCCCTGTGGAGAGCAGCTGGGAGCAGGCTTTCAAATTATCTTTTTACAAGGATCCTTCTGAGCTGCGGGATCTAGGCATGTGTGGACAGTTGCCGTGGGCAGGGACAATGCACAAAAACATGGTAATCTGAATTTGCTTTCTTGTCATTTCAGTCTGTTGATTTGGTCACACCTGGAGTAGTGAGTACAATTCTGGTCACCACATCTCAAGAAGGACATTGTAGAACGGGAAAAGGTGTGGAAGGGGGCAACCAAGATGATCAGGGGCCTGGAGTATCTTCCTTATGAGGCAAGACTACAACACTTGGGGCTATTTAATTTAGACAAAAGACGACTCTGGGGAAACATGATATGGTGTGGAGAAAGTGGATCGAGAGAAATCTTTCTCCCTCTCACATAACACTAGAACCAGGGATCATCCCATGAAATTGATTGCCAGGAAATTTAGGACCAGCAAATGGAGGTACTTTTTCAGACAACACATAGTCAACTTGTGGAATTCTCTGCCATAAGATGTGGTGACAGCCAACAACCTGGATGGCTTTAAGAAGGGTTTGGATAACTTCATGGAAGAGAGGTTTATCAATGGCTACTAGTCAGAGGGCTATAGGCCAGCTCCAGCCTCAAAGGCCGGATGCCTCTGAGTACCAGTTGCAGGGGAGGAAGAGCAGGAGAGAGGGCATGCACATACCTCTTGCCTGTGGGCTCCCCAGAGGCATCTGGTGGGCCACTGTGTGAAACAGGATGGTGGACTAGATGGGCCTTGTGCCTGATCCAGCAGGGCTGTTCTTATGTAGTCTTATCCATAGGAGCAACAGAAAGAATGTCCATTCTTTCTTCTATGGAACAGCCCTTCAGATATTTGGAGATGGTTCTTATTTCACATTAATTTTCTCTTCTCCGGGCTACATACACCCAGTTCTTTTAACCCTTGAGCAGAAGTCCTGCTTTCCAGATTCCTCACCATCTTTCTATAAAAGGAAGTGACACAGAATGTTCTCGGTCTTTTCTGCTATCTGTTCTTTGATCAGCCACCTGGGTCAGTGAGGATGGGAACGAAGTCTGCAGTCTGGCCACCTGGCTGGCTACCTGGAAATCTGTGTGATTTGTTACAATTAGAGACATAGTCGGGATTGTCTGACAACTCTGATTGTCAGTCTGTAAATTTTTGCTAGTTTGGCATTTGTTTTGGTTTTTGAGGAGTTATAAAATACAGATCAGTAAAATTATTTTCATCATTGGACAAACACTTGCAGGTATCTTGAACCTATTTGAAATGGAAGAGTGGGTTGAGGTTCTTCCAGAATTAAGGAAAAGAGGATTACAGGAGTCCCTCATTATCTGCGGTTCTGTCACCCACGGTTTCGCATATCCACAGTCTGGCAATGTAGACACGATCTCATTATCTGTGATTTTAAAAATAAGCAAAATTTGACTATCCACGGTTCCTGGGTGGCCGAAAATGGCTTCCGTTCCGATGTCATTTCTGGCCACCATTTAGCAGGACAGAAATTTTGTGGCTCTTTTGTTTTTTAAAAAAAATTCCCATGATTTTTCATGGAAAATCTGAGGAAATTGGTGGTTTGAGGGGCATTGCTGGACAGCTGGAGACCTGGAGAGCATGGTACGGTACTTTCTTTGGCTTATATCTGCCTCCTCCCCACCTTTTTAGCCCCCTTTTAGCCTCAAGAAACCCCAAAAACCCCACTTCCCATACGAGGGCCACCTGTACGTATTTCTCCTTCGCACTCTCCTTGCCGTAGGGAACTGTGCTATTCCGTAGTGGTCCCTCCTGCCATCTGCATTCGCAGTGGCGCCTGCAACACCATGTTCTGCCACCTGCCTGTTGGGCCCCATGCTGGCCACACCCCCTGCATTGATGTGAGAAGCATGTTGATGTGGGAGGGGGGCATGACTGGCCTTGAGTAAGGAAGCACTATGATTGGTCTTGCTCAGCCCACGAGGCAAGTGCTTTGTTCGCGGATTGGGTGCTGTTTTCTCTCCCTCAGGAATTTTTATTCATAAATTCTATATTGTTTTTATTTTATATTCTTCTAAATATGTGGGAAACTGTCTTGAGACTACATTAGGAAAAGGCAACCCAAAAGCATCAAATAGATAGATAGACAGACAGACGGATAGATAGAGGACACATCTACTGCTAATGGGGTGTGATTGCGGAGCTATAGCCTCCACTGAAATGAATGTGGACATCTACTTGTCAGTCTTGGGTAATTTGTTGAGTTTGGACTACAACTCCCATCACCCCCATCACAATGGCTGAAGGTTGGGGGATGATGAGAGTTGTAGTCCAAAAACAAGTTACCCAAGACTGCAACTTGTACATGAGTTTAATATAGATGCTCAATATAGTAATAATTAATATAATTATAATTATTATATAGTGCTCAAGGAGTGGGCCATTTGATCTGACAAGAACCGACCGCCACCCTTGTGTTTCCTTAAAGACTGAGTTTTTCAGAAAGAAAGCCACCATCTGGCAACAAGTTTATAAATGATAGCACCTTTGAGAAATACTGCTGTCTTGAGGCGGCAGCCATTTTGTGTCTTTTAAAATCACTTGATTGCACAGCAAGGAGAAGAACATGGACACCACTAGAGGGAACTATTGTGCTAGCCTAATAAAGGGCTTATTTAGCACTGATCCTTGTTGCATAGATGTAGAAATAAAAGCAGGCGAAAAACAAAAGAACCATCTGGAATCATGACTGGAAGATATGACCTGACAAAAGGAAGAGTCCAGAGGCTAGTCCCAGATGGACCTAGGGAGAGCAAACTGTGTTACACTAATTCAGCACAGTGGCTGATCTAAAATGTACGAGAGTCTAAATATAGGTTACCTTATAATTAGGTTAGAGTTCAAATTGTTTAAAATCCTGTCTAAACCCCTTAAAGAACAGGAAAACAGTTTAAAAGTTTGATTGATAAACACATTTGGAATAAAATCATTTGATGATTCATCCACAAGTCTATCGTAGCTTAAACATCTCAATTTCTCCCATGCAAACAATATAGTGTCCTTCTGCCTTTGCAGATAATACAAAAGGATTCCTCTGAGGGGTGAAAATCAAAAGGCACCATGATCAGCCATGCAAAGGAGGAAATGCGGTTATGCTACAAAAACAGAGAAATGTTGACATTACTGGGAATGTTTAGATTTGGGATGTAAATTCTACATTTTGCCAAGAATATCTTTGACCTAGAATAACCCACAAAAAGGTTTGTCTGACATACATCAGCCCAGTAATGTTGCATGCATGGAAGTTGCATAAGTTATTCACATTGTGCAAATGCAAAAATTGTACAAATGATGTCACATAAGAGTAAGCCCATTGGATACAATGGGCTTGTTCTTCTGCAGTGTCATCTGCACAGTTTTGCCTTTGTGCAAGTTACATAACTTGTGTGCATGCAGTGTTACTGGGCTGATGTACTGTCGCATGTGTTGTGGAGGCCGCCTTCAGACATGATGCAAAACCAGAGGTAAACATGGCAGAGGTTTGAATTTGTGGTCATCCAAATGCATGAAGCCACGGTTTCATCACCCAACCACAGCTCTGCTTTTGCCAACAAACCTGCATTTGAACCTTCGGTTTACAGTGAGTTTCGCCGCAGAAGCCTCAGGTTTCAAAGGACCATTGTACAAATTATGTACCAAATTCTGCTGCCGCTGCAACTTAGATTTTATGCTGTAGCTCCTCCCCAAACCATAGAGAGAATGGCTCAGAGCAGCCCAGAAATGGGTCCGCTCTATGCCAGTGGTGTTTCTCGCTGGCTGCTTTTCAGAGCTGGTGCCCCACTGTCTCTACACTCCTTCTTCCGGGGCTTGGCAACAGAGATGCTGTGTCCCTAGAGTTCATTCATTTAAAGGGAAAGAACATTGGAGACAGTCCACTTCCCTTGCATTTAATGGGCCCCCCTTGTCCATCAGCCTCCCAAAAAGGATGGGATGACAGGTTGGGGACAGCAAGAGAGGTCTCCAGCAATTCAGGGCTGCAGGGATTTGTGCAAAAACACATGAAGAGATGTAACACCAGAAATTTAACAACTAGGTTGTTTCCCCACAAAGTGCAGTTGCCTGGCCATGGAGACACGCATGTAGGCTGGAGGGCTGTTGCCAACCAGCCCAGTTGCTCTAATCTGCGGGTACCCTGCCCGGGATGCCCTGTGGTGGCCGATTTACATACGCTGCAATGCTGGTCCCAATCCCACCTGTTTTGCTGTGGACATAGGATCCATCTCCAACTCTGCCCACCTGAAACTGCTTGAATGCATTAAGAGGACCAGACTCCTTGGAAGTCTGGAAGGGTTGACTGGTGAAGGGAAAGTATGGAGTAAGAGCTCTATTATTAACCAGAGATACCGGGATCCCCACATCAGTAGTTGGAAGGCCTACCTTGCAGTCCAACAGAGAGCTGAAGCACATGGCGCCTCTGTTTTTTTCTAGTGGACTGGCCCTCGTGAGAGGGTTAATCCCTGGCTGGCAAACTGGCACAGGGGCAAGAATCCAAGAGCATACTTTGTTACAGTGGACCAAACCCCAAGATCCTTGGCCTGCCCTCATTTACATATTCGTGCCTAGGAAGTCATCGTGATCCCTTCCTGGAGTTACCAAAAACTAGTGCCTCTCACCACCCCCCAATAACAATAATTGTGCTTGTGTGAGACTGTATTATTATTGTTATTGTTATTTCTCTCTGTAAACCATTTTTGGAAGGTCAGCATAGAAATCAAATAAATAATATTATTATTATTTATTCGATTTCTATACTGCCCTTCCAGAAAGGGCTAGGGTGGTTTACACAGAGAAGTAATAAATAAATAAGATGGATCCCTGTCCCCAAAGGGCTAACAATCTAAAAAGAAACACAAGATAGATACCAGCAACAGTCACTAGAGGTACTGTGCTGGGGGTGGATAGGGCCAGTTATGGCTTTTATTTAGCCCTTGCAAGGGCAATGGTGCAAGTGGAGAGAGGAAAGGGTAGAATGTCTTGTCTTTGCTGAGGGCAGGTAATAGATGCCAAAAAGATGCACTGAGCACACCCAACATGGCCAATGGTTGCCACTATACTGATGTCCTGATGCCTGGCCCAGTCTGGCGATGCATGTGGTATGGAGCTTGTTGCGATGCAGCCTCGGCAGACAAGAAAGAGTGAGGGGTACCTCTGCCCAGAAGCAAGGGCTTGCAAAACCACGATTGAATGATCATCTGCAGAATGATTCCTGGCTTCTTGGATTAACTACAGGTTCGTCTACCCGAGGTTTCATGCTATGCCCAAACATGCCCAGAGTGTGTTCTGTCTGAACAGAGTAAACACCAGTGGAAGTTCAACAGAGCTTTACTTGGCACACAAAAGGCACTTAGAGGTCAGTGCAAAAACTTGCTGTTACACACCACCACTGAGAGAGGAACAGGAAGGAGAGTAACCGAAGTGTTAGAAACCCCAATCAACAGTACACAGGGAGGATCCAAAAAGGAGACCCCTTCTTTCCCTTAATTATACCTCCTTGTTACTGTGCCCTCTGACTTTACAGCAGATAAATGCTGTAAAGCATTTAAATTATACAGCAAACCATATATTATGATCCATACCACAGCATGTTGGCCAATGTCCTTTTTTAAAACTGGGTATTCCTTGCGGCTGTTTGTATGAACAATGTATGAGAAAATAGGCCCAAAAGGTTAGCCCAAAATGAGCCTATTTCAGGGTTAATGCATACAATACCTTTACAACACAGGAGGTGCGCCTGTGAGGCCCAGTTTCCCACCATACCAGTAATGTTTATGCAGAAGTCCTGTGGGATGGCAGATGTTATAGCTATATCCCATGCCAGCACTTCCTTTTCCCAAGTGCCAGCAGTTCTGGCATAGGAAGCACCAATGTCATCCACCTGTTTCTTGTGGGCCATATATAGAGAGAGAGACACTGATGCTGCTGTGGAGGGAATCTAGCTATAGAGATGCATCTCCTAAGCCCAGGAGTGGTCCTTCCATGAGGTGAGGTGGCGGAGTGGTGGCAGATTATTGGGGCACTGGTGGGGCAGCAGAGGAGGAGGAGGAGGCAGAAGTGAGCCTACATGTGTATGTGCTGGAGGAAAGGTGGCATTTGGCAAGGGATGAGAGTGTGCACAAGGAGGGAAAGTATTTGGTGTCCTGCTTCAGGTATGCTGAGGGTGCCACTGCCTATGCCAGAAGGACAAGATATGAGTTTATTCTCAGGAGGGTAACAAAGAAAGGGCCTACTGAAGTGTCATGTGGCACTTTATTTTACATTTATGTCTTGTCATTCCTCCAAGGAGCCCAGAGCAGTTTTTGTGGTTATGTTTATCCTCACATTAACCCTGTGAGGTTGGTTGGGCTGAAAGAAAAGTGACTGTCCCAGAGTCACCTCCTGGTGATTTTCATGGCTGAATGGTGATTTGAACTCGCACCTCTCCAGTCCTAGTCTAATTCTCTAACCACTACACTATACTGGCTATTCTACTGAATGCTTTTCTATACATTTTATTTAGAAATAAGGCCAGTCCACCATATTCCGTGGGGCTTACTGAAAACCTAGGACTGCAGAGCTAGTCAAGAGCTGGTGGCCTTTTGCTTTCCCTATAGTCGCCCCCCTCACTTCAAAAGAGTGGGGAGCATGCCTGAAATCGGTCTCCCTCTCTCTACACACAATGAAAACTGATAGTACCAAAATATTTATGCCGGTCTGTGTGGCACAGGAGCACCAGATGTTCACCATCAGGTGCTGGATGTGGGATATTTCCCCCCTGCGTAGCAACCTTTTTCATGCATGGGCGAGAGTCTTTATTATTATTAAATCTGTCTCAACACACTGGAGAAGAAACACCTTTCTACCGAGAAGGACTCATTCCCCTCAGTCTTTGGTAAAGTTGTTCAAGGGCAGACTTTTCTTTTTCAAAATTAATTTAATCCAAGTCATTAACTATGAAGCCTCGAGAAGTTTATAGACCTTAAAAATACAAATAACAGAATGTTCTGTGTCTTTAATTAGTAACACTCCAGATCTGAAATGGTAACCTAAAGGTATAAGGCTCCATACTCCATTACCAATCCCCTTAGCTATACCCATCTGTCAGAGCCCCCCCCCCGCTCCCAAAAGTAAGGCACAGAAAGCCCATAGTAAGTTTGCTCCTCTCTCCTCTCCTCCACAACACTTTAAAGCAGGGTGTTTGTGGGGGGGGGGTCAGTGTGTGAAATGCAAAGTATACTTAGATTGAAGAAGCTGCCTGTTTTTATCCCTAGAAAACTATTCTGTGTGCAGTAAGTATGATAATGCACATGTCTTTTTAAAAACATCTTCCAGCAAAACAAATATAAAGTAACACTTCACATGTTTAGCATTGCTTTGTACCCTGAGGTTAATTATTTTTTTCCTTCACACTGGAAATGACAAATGCCCCCTATAAGAGGAATGTATAAAGGGCTAGCAAATGAACAGATTATTTTGACAAATTGTTGCTAATCTGAAGATGTAGGAAGTGGAACTATTTTCACGTAACTAACACCCACATCCTATGGATACCTTAAGATAGGAGTGCACAAAATCTTATTTTATTATTATTTTATTAATTTTTACATTTTATATCCTGCTCTTCCTCCAAGGAGCCCAGAGCGGTGTACTACATACTTAGGTTTCTCCTCACAACAACAACCCTGTGAAGTAGGTTAGGCTGAGAGAGAAGTGACTGGCCCAAAGTCACCCAGCTAGTATCGTGGCTGAATGGGGATTTGAACCCGGGTCCCCCCGGTCCTAGTCCAGCACTCTAACCACTACACCATGCTGGCTTTTAGGCAAGTGGCAAAAAATGGTGGCTTATCTTGCCCCTGGTAGGCCACCGTACATGGCTAGGGAGCTGTGTTTAGTTTGTTAAATCACAAATTGTGCACTCCCACCTAAAATTCTAGCTTCGCACAGGGCAATGCTAGGCTTCGAAAGCAGTTCAGAGCCAGCTGGCATAGCTAGGGCAGTGCAGGCCTGTGTTTGGCCCTGAGCCCCAGTATGCCCTCACCCCAGCTGGGGCACACAACGTCCCTTCTCTCCAGGGCAGTGGAAGCCACTCTGCTGCCACTTCTGCTGCTCCTGCAGGCTGCCACATGCCACCGATACCTGATGCTGAGAAGCAGGGAGGCCCAGGCCACTCTATTCCTTTCTGGAGAGTGGACTGGAGTGGGACCTCCCTGCTTCTCAGAGCTGGATATTGGCAGCAAGTGGTGGGCAGCAGCGAGAGCGACAGCGAGGGCAGTGACGGGCAACAAGGAGCTGCGGAAGCAAGTGGGGGGGGAAGGTGGGAGGAGGGTGCAGGGACTGGTGTCTTTGGAATATGTTGGGACCCCGGTAGCACCGCCCCTATTCAGCACAAATCTTCTGACTCCTGGCATATTGTGCAACTGAGCTTTGTGCTGTCCTCCATGGTTCCCATGACTACAGGGGCGTAACTATAACAGGGCAAGGGGAGGCAGTTGTCTGGGGGCCTTGGGGGGGTCCCCAGAGGCAAGTCACATGACTGGCTCCCCCAGCCACACACCTGCCTGGTTGTATTCATCCTTCATGTATCCTTCAGTTGTATTCATCCTCTGAACTTTCTCTAGTACCATTAAATGACTTGCATTGTCCACAATTTACAAAACCTTTAAAAAAATAATTTAAGATGATGTTCTATTGTGGCACATAGTGTGTGTGTGTGTGTGTGTGTGTGTATATATATATATATATATATATATATATATATATAGAGAGAGAGAGAGAGAGAGAGAGAGAGAGATTTTTATATATATATATATATAATATATATATACATACATAGTGTTATATAGTGTTATATAGTTATTTATATAGTTATAGTTATATAGATATAACAATTTTTACTATGCTTTTTGTTACCACTATTCAGCCTCATTTAAGATTTCTTTACTTCATGAGCTGAGCTTCAGTGGGGGGCGGGGCCCATTTTAAAATCTAGTCTCTGGGCCCACTCCAGCCTTGCTAGGCCCCTGACTACAACTGACCACAAGGTGTCATGCCAGGTATAGCTAGAGGCCTCTACGATAGCTGGAGTGGCCACTGGATTTTGATGACAACAACCTCTGAGGCAAATGCTGAGATTCCTTACTACTACGACGACTATGACAAATATTTATATACCACTCTTCAATGAAAGTTATCAAAGTGGTTTACATAGGAAAATAAATAATGCATAAATAAGATGGTCCCTTGTCCCCAAAAGGCTCACAATCTAAAAAGAAACATCAGGCAGATCCCAGTAACAGCCGCTGGAGGAGGGATGCTCTGCTGGAGGTGGATAGCGCCGGTTGCTAAATATAAGAGAATCACCACTTTAAAAGGTGCCTCTTTGCTCACTTAGCAGGGGTCAAACATCAAAGAAATGTGAAGGGAAACAACAATTTTCCGTAGGGCAGGCTTTTGTCAAGTATAGTAGGCATTGATAGACCTGTCTTCCATGGATGTGTCTAAGCCCACGTTTAACCCTTTAAACATGGATGTGTTTAAAGCCATCACCATGGCAGAGGATTCCATAGATTAGCTGGGCACTGTGTGAAAAAGTACTTCCTTTTGTCAGTCCTAAATTTCCTGGCAATCAGTTTCATGGGATGACCCCTGGTTTTAGTGTTGTGAGAGAGAAGGAAGAAAACAAATCTCTCTCTCCACACCAGGCAGAAATCCACGTACATCCATGTGTACATACAGTGCATTACATAGAACTGCACCAGCAGCAGTTCAAGACTTCTGGACTCCTGAGGCAGGTTGCAAAATGCCACCCCCATACACCCTCCTCCCCCTCTTCCCCCGTTTAAAAGGGGGGGCAAAGGGACATCTTGCCATCTCACTGGTGCCCCAATAACCTAATGCCTCATGGAAGAGCCACCACTGCTCTGCACTCTTATCGTTTTCAGTGGGCAGACACTTGGATGCACATCTCAATGTGCATGGACCCAGTTGCCGCTCTGTCAATTGACTAAAAAGGCAGATCAGTAAGTACAGCATCAGACTTGGACCAGGAAGACCCCAGGTAGAAAAACAAGCATGTAGTGTGCTAAGTGATTGTTGGACTGATCATGATCTTTCAGCCTAACCAACTGAGAGGGTTGTTGTGAGGATAAAATAAGGGAGATCCATGTACACCACTAAGATCACTGGAGGAAAGATGGGATAAAAATGTAATACATAAATACATGATAAAAGCCCAATCCACATGTTATATTTGACACTTGTACAATCTGTGTACAGTGTACATAGGTACAGTTATTCACATGTTATATTGATCACAGGTACAGCAGTACACTTCCTATCTCTATTCTGCATTTCAGGGGGCTTGTACCCAGGTTCACTTTTAAAATGGATGCACGTACAAGCCTTATGCAGACACCAAAGCTAGCAATTTGTGGTTGTGTGTGGGGAAAACAGTAAAGTTGGAGGGGGAGGAAGTGATTGTCTGGGAGAGACTAACTGGGTCAGATGGCACTGTCCTACCCAGCTTTCATACCCAAGACTTTACAGAGAACAAAAGGATCGTCATCTCACCCAGCTCCTCGCTCCCGGATAATTACTTCCTCCCCCTTCAACCTTGCTGCTTCCCTTGCACATGCTCACAAAATGGGAGTTCACAGAGCTCCCGAATTAGGGTAGCACACTTGTTCTAGCCTAATAATAAGCATGTGCTGTCTTATTATGTTGAACACCCATACAATGTGTGTACAGTGTACACAGGCACAGATCTGTACTCAGATACAGTCATTCACATGCTATGTTGAACACAGGTACAGTAGGACGCTTCTATCTGTATCGTGCATTTCAGGAGGCCTGTACCCAGGTTCACTTTTAAAATGAATGCAAGTGCAGTCATTCACACAAAAACAGGAATGTGTGCACAGACATCTGAACACAGGTACAATATGTCTGAAAATGGATTCAGAGGCACACAAAACTGTGGAAAGCAGTGGAAGGTTAGGGATATTTTTGATAATTTTTACACCCTCAGCAATGTCAACTTTTGCCATAAAAATGGGATCTTGGGGGAATTTGAGGCAGTTTGCCGAAGGCATTTACCACTGCAAAAGTGGCAGATTCAGTTAGCACTGCAAAGAAGCTCGTTGGCACACTATAACCTAGATAGTCACATCATTTCACTGTTTTGCTAATTTTGCAAAACTCAAAAGGCAACTCAGTTTCCACCTGATGCTTGATTGCTGAACTTCAAATCAGAGTGTTGAAATAGCAAGGCCGCTTTGCTCTTTTCTACAGCAGCACTTCCGTCCTGGCTGTAAAACTGCAGCTCCTCTCATGCTCAGCCACGATTCTCTTGCAAACTAATGACTGATTAAGGGTAGCCTTCCTGCACCTTCCTCATTTCTTGCAAGATTACACCCAGAGAACCCGACCTGTTTAATTATCTGCTGTGCAGAGAAGCTCTACTTTCTTTGCAGTCGCTGTTGCAGCGTCTCCCCGGAGACTCCCTTTTTGCTATTACTAGACTTTCGGAGGGTTTAAGATGATGATGTGGTGGAAGGCAGGGACATGGGATGGGATAGTATCCTGTGAGGGACATATTCTTCCTCAGATGTTTGCACAACAGAACAAGGAGCCACACTGCACCACTGTAAACTGCAGACCTGGGGAATGAGCAAGGAAACCATGAAGTTTATTATTTATTTGTTTATTTATTCGATTTTTATACCGCCCTTCTGAAATGGCTCAGGGCAGTTTACAATTAAAAACAGAAAACATGAAAACTAATAACAATTAAAACAGAAATATAAATATGAACACCAATTAAAACACATCTTACAAAACAATTAAACTATCAGGACAATTAAAACCCTGAAAACCAGGTTAGCTTTAAAACAATTAAAACTAATTTAAAATCCTGAAAGGCCAGGCCAAATAGATGGGTTTTAAGGGCTCTCTTGAAGGTAGTAAGGAGTTAAGATTGCAAATTTCTTTTGGGAGTGCATCCCACAGCCCGGGAGCAGCCACAGAGAGACCCGCCTCTGAGTTGCCACCAAACGAACCGGTGGTAACTGGAGACGGACCTCCTCAGATGACCTTAACGTGTGGTGGTGATCATGTGAAAGAAGGTGCTCTCTAAGATATCTCAGACCCAAGCCATTCAGGGCTTTAAAGGTAATAACCAGCACTTTGTATTTTGCCTGGAAACATATCGGCAGCCAGTGTAACTGTTTCAAAAAAGCCATTAAATGGTCTCTCTGGGTTGCCCCAGAGACCAATCTGGCTGCCGCATTCTGAACTAACTAACATTTCCGGACTATGTACAAAGGCAGCCCCACATAGACTGCATTGCAATAGTCAAGCCGGGAGGTTACCAGCTGATGCACCACTGTTTTGAGGTCATCCTCTTCAAGGAATGGGCGCAACTGTCAAATCAGCCGAAGCTGATAGAAAGCACTCCTGGCCATGGCCTCCACCTGAGATACCAGGGTGAGGCCTGAGTCCAGGATTACTCCCAAGCTGTGCAGCTGCTCCTTCTGGGGGAGTGTAACCCCATCCAGCACAGGAAGATCTAACTCACCCCTCAGATTCTGAGCTCCCACAATGAGCACCGTCTTGCTTGGATTCAGCTTCAATTTGTTATCCCTCATCCAGCCCATTACTGCCTGTAGGTAGGCATTTAGAGAATGAGTGCCATTTCCTGAAGATGAAAAGGAGAAGTAGATTTGGGTGTCATCAGCATACTGATAACACCCAGCACCAAACCTCCTGATGACCTCACCCAGCGGTTTCAGGTAGATGTTAAAAAGCATTGGTGACAGAATGGAGTCCTGGGAGACTCCATATAACAGCTCGTGTTTTGAGGAGCAACTGTTGCCAAGCTCCACCATCTGGAATGTACCCGAGAGATAGGAACGGAACCACGGCAAGACAGTGCCCCCTATCCCCATCTCCCCCAGGCGATCCAGAAGGATATCATGGTCGATGGTGTGGAATGCCACCGAGAGATCCAGAAGAACCAGCAGAGTCACACTCCCTCTGTTGATTCCCTGGTAAAGGCCATCCATCAGGCTGACCAAGACTGTCTCAACCCCATAGCCAGCTCTAAAGCCAGTTTGAAATTGGTCTAGATGATCAGTTTCCTCCAAGACTGCCTGAAGACTGCCTGAAGTAACAGCCACTGGAGGGATGCTTTGCTGGGGATGGATCGCGCCAGTTGCTCTCCTCCTGCTAAATCAAGAAATCAAGTTTAAATCAAGTTTACAATGAGCTTGTTTTTACAATGAAATGGGAGGGGGAGGAGTTGAAGAGAAGGCAGGATCCTATCTGCCTGCTCCCTGCTAAAAGGATCCTGCCTGTACCCCTGCATTAAAAAAAAAAAAGCAAAGGGGCACCTTTCAAAAGTGGTGATTTTCTTGATTTAACAGGAGGAGAGCAACTGGCGCTATCCATCCCCAGCACAGCATCCCTCCAGTGGCTGTTACTGGTGTCTATCTCATATGTCTTTTTTAGATTGTGAGCCCTTTGGGGAACAAGGAACCATTCTATCTATCTATCTATCTATCTATCTATCTATCATATTTTTATACTCCTGATATGTACATCTCTAGGCAGTGTACAAAATTTAAAATATTTAAAAGTCAACACAGATTAAAATACATGATACACAATCAAAACTACAGTATAAAACAGTTATTAAAGCAAATTATTAACATTATTAAAATTCTAATTAAAAGCTTGCGAGAAAAGGAAAGTCTTGAGGGTCTTCCTGAAAACAAACAGAGAAGGAGATGCTCTTATTTCAGCAGGGAGCATATTCCAAAATCCTGGGGCAGCCAGAGAGAAAGGCCACTTTGGGGACTTTTGTTGAAAAGCAGTATATACATATTCATTGTATTCGTATTCCCAGATGACCAGCGTCTGCTCTGTGCTCTGCCATTGGAACGCCCACACAGTGCCACAGTGCCACATTGGCACAGTGGCAATCTCCATTACTGAAATTGGGAGCTGGGGCCTCCAGCCATTCCAAAATGCAGTGCAGGAGAAGTGGAGAGGCAACCCACACTAGTGCAGCAGCTCTGCCCTGCCTGGCCTCTCTTTCCACCTGGCTCTAAGGTTAAGATGGCAGCCAGCAGCCCAGGAGCAGATTTAAGCAGCACAGCTACACAGAAGGCCACAGAAGAAGGTAGGGCTTGCTTGCTTATCTCCCTACCTCACTTTTAACCTGTTTAGGAAATCTGGGCTACCCAGGTTTGGCACAGCTGGGTCAGGAGGGCTCCTGGTTCCCCAGATGAGAAGGCATCCCTGGTTTAACACTCTCCTACCCAGAGATCTCTGGTCGTATGAACAGCTTCTGTGATTTTAGGGCGTGTCACCATCCCTCATCCTAATAAACTCCTAAGGATCATGAGGATCAAATAGCTTAATGCCATATACCATTCCATCCCTAAGTACTTGAACCATGATTCAAATGCTCCAGGGATTTGACGAACAGCCCTAAATATTATTGGTTGACATCAATGTGTCATATTGGTAGTAATATCCATAAGAACATAAGAACAGCCCTGCTGGATCAGGCCCACGGCCCATCTAGTACAGCATCCTGTTTTACACAGTGGCCCACCAGATGCCGCTGGAAGCCACAGACAGGAGTTGAGGGCGTGCCCTCTCTCCTGCCATTACTCCCCTGCAACTGGTACTCAGAGGCACCCCGCCCTTGAGGCTGGAGGTGGCCCACAGCCCTCTTCCCTTCCCTCCAACCACCTTCCCTTTCCTTTGCAACTGCCTGTACCTCCAAAAATTATGTTCCTGTGGATCTCACAGCTGTAGCAACACAGGAAGTTGACATATTGAGTCAGACCATTGATCCACCTAGCTCAGTACTATTTATACCAGGCGTGCACAACTCAAATGACCTGGTGAGCCGAAACCAACTGTGACTTGGTTCATGGGGCCAAGGTCAATCTTTAGGGTGCTGATGATTAAAGTAACACTTAATATCAATCAATCAATTAAATTACATTTAATGAATTTAATCAAAATTTAACTTTTGAAGTTCTAGCAGGCCAAGATTAATTTAAATTAATATGAAATAAATTGAATTAAAATTCATTCTAATCACATAAAAACAATACAATCTGTAGAAAATACATAATACAATACATTTTTCTTCCTTTCCATCTCTGCCAAATCATCACACTTAACATGGAGCACATGTAAGAAAAAAAAATTAGAGAGAGAGAGAGAGAGAATGGAGTGGGAGGGGGGAAGAAAGAGGGAAAGAATGGAATGGCCCCACAGGCCAAGAAAAACGGCCTCATGGGTCATATGTTGTGCAGGCCTGGTCTACACTGACTACTGACTATTGATCCATCTGGCTCAGTACTGTCTACATTGACTGGCAGTGAGACTCTGTGGCTTCAGGCAGGGGTCTTTCCCAGCCCTACCTGGACATGCTGGGACTGAACCTGGACCTTCTACACACAAAGCAGATGCTCTGCCACTGAGCAATAGCCCCATCCCCCTCTGAACTATTGTTTAAGGAGGCACATGTGGCTATTGAGGGAAGGGAAGGTGGTTGAAAATAACTCATAGGAACATAGGAAGCGGCTATATTCTGAGTCAGACCATAGGTCCATCTAGCTCAGTATTGTCTACCCAGACTGGCAGCGGCTTCTCCAAGATTTCAGGAAGGAGTCTCTCTTAGCCCTATCTTGGAGAAGCCAGGGAGGAAACTTGTAACCTTCTGCTCTTCCCAGAATGGTTCCATCCCCAGAGGGGAATCTCTTCCAGTGCTCACACTTCTAGCCTCCCTTTCATATGCAACCAGGGCAGACCCTGCTTAGCTAGTCATGCTTGCTACCACAAGACCAGCTCTCCTCTCTATGCTGGTTTATTGTTAATCTGGATATCAGTTGCTACTGCTATTATGATAATGATGATGACGATGATGCTTTTCAACGACAAAAAATTCTCAAAAAGCTTTCCATAGCAAAATGAATGAGAAAACAATTCTTAGTTCCAAAAGCATCCACAATTTAAAATGCAGCTATTTTATCAGGCTCTTAATTTATAATATAAATTGTATCTTCACAACAAACCTGTATGGTAGTTTAGGCTGAAAAAATGGTGACTGACCCCAGGCTACCTAGTCAGCTTCTGGGGCAAGCAGGCATTTGAACCTAGGTCTCTTCAGTCTAGTTCAACATTCTGGCCACTACTGTGCAATATAATCACCAGCCAGGCTGTTGTGAATGATGAGATTCTGGAGCCAGGCTTCATCCAGTGATCAAAGCAAATGAAGATGTCAGGTAGTGGATTCTCGTGGTTTCTCATGTCACAATCTGAATTGTTAAATTTCATTGGTGATTTTGTTAATTTCGCTGCCCTACTCTACCCAAGACAAATTAGCTGAGCTAAATGGAAAAGGCTCAAAATGTATAAATTTGAACAGTCCAGTGGCACTTAAAGCAGCTCCACATTAAAAAAAATGACATATAATTGAACTATAATTTATGTAGAGGAAAATGGGTACAAAGGCATCCATGAACAAAGGGAATTCAAAGATGTCCAGTAACCCACCCCTGTGATTATTTAATTTTTTTTTAGCAATATAACAGCATCTTTTGCTTGTTTTGTTTCTGCAATCCTAGCAAAACTTTCCAAAATATTTGTCATGAACTGCCCGTTAGTCTCTCCATTTAAATTAACCTTGTGATCTTTTCCCTGCATTGAAATCAACGTGACTTAAACACAAGTCCATTTATTAAGTCTTTTTATTAGGTCTTTCATTATGCATGCTTGTAAAGATCTTAATAGAGATGTTAAGTAATGAATTTTTGCAAGTTCCCAAAATCTTCATAAATCTCCATAAATTGTCTCTTTATGAGAAACCTGCTTTCATTGTGTCTGACTTTTTTTATTCATACGCAACAAAAATGTTAATATACTTTAATTACGCTAATATGATTTATCTCTTCACTCATTATACAAGTTAATTTTGTTCTAAAGGAGTCCTGTTTTCAAATTCTCTCCAGCAATGGAGAATTAAAGTAATTAGAGTTTAGCACAGGAAATTAGTCATAAAGGTCTATGATTTCTGAAATAAATTGAAGTTTTCTTAGGGCAGATTAGGGCCTATGAAGATGAGGATTAGAGAAAGGCAATGGCTTAACTTGGTCATCTTATATGTCTATTAGAACTCATATTTTCAGAATGAAAATCTCAGGTAATGAAGCATTGCAATGAGAAGCAGTAATGTGGCATACCCAGGTATATATGGGTTAAGTGAGAGGAAAGCTGGTCTTGTGGTAGCAAGCATGACTTGTCCCCTTAGCTAAGCAGGGTCTGCCCTGGTTGCACATGAATGGGAGACTTGATATGTGAGCACTAGGCATGTGCACGGAACCAGCTGGCCTGGTTCAGTTCGAGTCCGGACTGGACTCAAACCAGACTGGGCCAGTTCAGTCCGGCACCTCCTTGAACCCCCTCCTTCAGTTTGATTCAGTCTGGTTCGATCTGGGGGGTTCGCAGACTTTAAAAAGAAATTTTTTAAAAAAATGATAATATTTTTTGTACTGTCCCCTTCGGGGGAGTTGTTGGAGGCGGCGGACTGGTGGTGTCCTCAGAGGTTCCCCCTCCCGCCACCAGACTCAGCCTCCCTTACAGTCCAAACTAGCCCATTCAACTGGGGTCACACAGAGGCCAATTGCAGGCGCAGCGGTCCCCAAAATGACCACCGCACCAGAAGCGGAAGGCCTGAACGGGCCAAAGAGCTGGATGAACAGGCCAGTTGGGGCTGTAAGGGAGGCCAGCGGGGCGAGGGGGAACCTCCGCGAACCCACCTGCCGCCTCCAACAACTCCCCCAAAGGGGGTAATTAACAATATTTATTTATTTATTTATTTATTTATTTATTTATTTATTTAAAGTTCGTGAAACCCACCCACCCCCAAACAGTCGGGGGGTGTTTGGTCTGGGGTTGGACTGAACATGGGATGATTCGGTTCAACCCTGAACCGTCGAAACGAAAACGTTTGACGTCGAACATATTCAACGTTGAACCTGTTTGCACATCCCTAGTCAACACTGTAAGATATTCCCCTTAGGGGATGGAGCCACTCTGGGAAGAGCAGAAGGTTTCAGGTTCCCTCCCTGGCTTCTCCAAGATAGGGCTGAGAGAGATTCCTGCCTGCAACCTTGGAGAAGCCGCTGCCAGTCTGTAAAGACAATACTCAGCTAGATAGACCAAGGATCTGGCTCAGTATATAGCAGCTTCCTTGAGCATGAAGTGGACAAACCCAGCCTGGACAAACCCAGGCATCTGATTGCAGTTTGCTCACGTCTCCTTACCAGATAGGGACCCTACCAAAAGCCCCCAATTGCCATGGCCTCCCTCCTTGTTCCAGCGAGGAGAGTGGCAACTAATCTTCCCAGTGCCACATGAGCTGGATACTAACTGAGAGGTGCATGTGTGCTCTGATCAGAGGCGCTCTTACCCCTGGACTTTGGGGCCAAAGTGCAGAGCCACCACAGCCCCTGGGCCCCCCAAATCTTCTTTAGCCTGTCCTGAATGGTGTGGTCACCTGGAGGAGCAAGATGATGTTTAATTTTCATGGGGGGCCCCCTCCAAAATCCTTTAGGTCCAGACTCCAAATTACCTAGGTGAACCTCTGGCTCTGATGCTTAATCAGGGCGCACGTGGGCCTCTCATTTAGTATCCTCCTTGCAAGGCACTGGAAAGTTTGCCTCTCTCCTCCTGAGGTGACTAGCTCCGTGTGAGCTGGATACTATATAAGAAGTGTGTGTGCACCCTGATGCAGGACGCACGCGGGCCTCTCATTTAGGATCCAGCTCATGTAATGCTGGAAAGTTCATCTCTTTCTTGTCAGGAGAGAGGCAAACTTCCCAAGGCAGCACAAACTGGATACTAAACTAGCAGCCTGCGTGCGCCCTGATGCTTAATCAGGGCTCAGCGGGCCTCTCATTTAGTGTCCAGTTCACACAGGGCTGAGAAGTTTGATTGCCTCTCTCTGCTCGAACAAGGAAGGAGGTGATGGAGCTCTTTCATGCTATGCATGTTGGATACTGAGTGGGGGGGGGAGGCAAAGAGTGGGGGCTGATGGGAGCGGTGGTGGTGGTTTGGGCCTGGCCACGGGCCTGGGAGAGCACAGGCTGGGGGCAATCGCCCTGCCCAAAGGACTAGCCTGTATGGAGTAGTATTAAAAATGTGATAGATAGATAGATAGATAGATAGATAGATAGATAGATAGATAGATAGACGAAACACATTACAGAAGCCACTGCCAATATGTGTAGAAAATACTGAGCTAGATGGACTAATGGTCTGACTCTGTATAAGGCAGCTTCCTATGTCCCTATATAGTCTGCACCTATTGAAAAGAAGTGACACCATCTTTCTTGCCTGTGAGTTAGGCAGATTCTTTGATTCTGTGAAGAAAAACAATGACTAGACTGATTGATAGTAAATGAAGAAAATGGGACAAGCTGTCTTCGAAAATGCTTTGAAGGTAAGCCTTCTTGCTGAAAACAGGTGGGATTTTACGATTGGAGGGACCTATCTTCCTCTACTTGATTACCTTATGGGGATATTAATTTCTTTCCCCACAGATAGCTTGCATGTTGACAGACAACATATTAGCCAGCATGTTTGGGCGCTGAAATGCAGGTTATCGTGATCGCCTGCCTGTTGTCTACCCATAATGAGAAATAAGACATTGAAAGCTAGCAGACATGACAGAATCAACATAAACAAATTGTTTCAGTATTGGCAGGCATCTTGTGCGCTACCTTTCCCTATAATTCCAGTCCTCCTTTTTCAGATGGATCACCCAGAAGCAACAATGATTTGAAGGGAAACAAAGCAGGATTCTGGGTCAAATTATACTTGATGCTAAATGAATCAGTTTTGCATCCACTATTATTTATTATTATTATTATTATTATTATTATTATTATTATTATTATTATTATTATTTATTAAAATAGCACCTGGGGGAGAGTCAGGAGGGGGCATTTTAACCCTTCCTCCTCTTACTGTGGCCCAAATGAAAATGCCCACTGCCTGTAGCTGCTGTTTGCTTTGGGAGGGAAACCCCATTGACGTCAGTGGTGGCATTTATTTATTTATTTCATGCGGCCTGATATGTGTATCTCTGAGTGGTGTACACAATTTACAACCTATTGGCCGCATTTGCACATAATGCAGAACTGCAGTTGAATAGGCCTGCGGTTCCACAGACATTATGTCCAAATGTGGGGAACCGTAGTCAGGCACAGTGACAAAACTGAGGGTTCAGGACTGGAACTCCAATCTGACCCCTTGGGTTGTAGTGAATTTCATCACTGCAACCCAAGGTTCCAGGCAGCCTGGAACCACAGACTACTTGTAGAGGAGTAGCTACAATTGAGTGGATGGGTTAAAGAACTAGGGATGTGCATAAAACCGGTTCTCCCGGTTCGGTTAGGATCCGAACCGGGTCCGAACCGGACCAGGGTGGTTCGGTTTTGGTTTTGCCGAACCACCCCCCCAGTTCGGTTCGGATCCGAACCGGTTCGGATTCGAACCGAACCGGTTCGGATCTCAAAAAATAGCTGGTTTGAAAGGGGACCTTGTGTTCTACCTGCCACCCAAATTTCAAGTCGATTGGACCTTCCTCTGATTTTTGGCGATTTTTTAAAGTTTTAGTGACTTTGGGGCAGTTCGGGGGCATAGCATGGGATCTAGGCAAAAGGAGTGGGGTGGGGTGGTAGTGCCTAATGGGTGCAGGCTACCACCCCAATTTCAGGGGTATTGGGCAAAGGGCTGATTTTTGGTAAATTTCTGAAAATTTCATGTCTTTGGGGCAGATTGGGGCAGAAAGTGGGGGCTGGGGCAGAATAGTGGGGTGTGGTGGTAGTGCCTAATGGGCGGAGGCTACCACCCCAATTTCAGGGGGTTTGGACAAAGGGGTGATTTTTTGAGAATTTTTGAAGTTTTTGTGACTTTGGGGCAGTTTGGGGGCAGAAAGTGGATCTGCCCCAAAATAGTGGGGTGGGGTGGTAGTGCCTAATGGGTGGAGGCTACCACCCCAATTTCAGGGGGATTGGGCAGAAGGCTGATTTTTTGAGAATTTTTGAAGTTTGGGTGTCTTTGGGGCAGATTGGGGGCAGAAAGTGGATCTGCCCCAAAGGAGTGGGGTGGGCTGGTAGATAGTGCCTAATGGGTGGAGGCTACCACCCATCCCCAATTTAAGAGTGATTGGGCAGAGGGGTGAATTATGGTGAATAGAAAAGGTGTGAATTCTCATTCTATCATAGCAAATGAGATATTTTTCAATTAAACAACTCTCATGACCCCACTTTCACTTTTTCACACTTTCCTTTACTATGAATAATATGAGGAAGTAATCAATTTAGCACACTTCACCTTATGAAGACAAACCTCATACAAATAAATTCACCATAATTCACCCCTCTGCCCAATCACTCTTAAATTGGGGATGGGTGGTAGCCTCCACCCATTAGGCACTATCTACCAGCCCACCCCACTCCTTTGGGGCAGATCCACTTTCTGCCCCCAATCTGCCCCAAAGACACCCAAACTTCAAAAATTCTCAAAAAATCAGCCCTCTGCCCAATCCCCCTGAAATTGGGGTGGTAGCCTCCACCCATTAGGCACTACCACCCCACCCCACTATTTTGGGGCAGATCCACTTTCTGCCCCCAAACTGCCCCAAAGTCACTAAAACTTCAAAAATTCTCAAAAAATCACCCCTTTGTCCAAACCCCCTGAAATTGGGGTGGTAGCCTCCACCCATTAGGCACTACCATCACACCCCACTATTCTGCCCCAGGCCCCACTTTCTGCCCCAATATGCCCCAATATGCCCCAAAGATATGAAATTTTCAGAAATTTACCAAAAATCAGCCCTTTGCCCAATCCCCCTGAAATTGGGGTGGTAGCCTGCACCCATTAGGCACTACGACCCCACCCCACTCCTTTTGCCCAGATCCCATGCTATGCCCCCGAACTGCCCCAAAGTCACTAAAACTTTAAAAATTCACCAAAAATCAGCCCTTTGCCCAATCCCCCTGAAATTGGGGTGGTAGACTCTACCCATTGGGCACTACCACCCCACCCCAAAATTTTGCCCCTGGGCCCCTTTTTACCCCCCCCGAATCAATTCGGATTCGGATTCGGATTAAATCCGAATCCGAACCAAATCAAGGGTGATTCGGGTGACCCAGATTCGGGCACAAAACAGAACAGGGGTGATTCGGTTCAGGTCCGAGCCAAATCACCCGAAATCCCAAATTGCACACCCCTACTAAGCACACACACAGAGAAGAAGCAGGAGGCGGAGTGTGGATTCTATGATAGCATATTAGAGTGGATTGATGGTGTCTCATTGAAAATCTCATTTGCTATCATAGAATCCACACTCAATACCTCAGAAACAAGAGAACCCTGTACCCATGGGGGTGCCCCTACCAGAGATCCCTGTACCCCATGGGTTAGAAACCCATGGGGGTGGTTGGCACCCTATGTGCACTACACCACCACTTGCTCTGGGCCACCCCAGCACCCCCATGTGCACTTATAGGGCTGCTGAAAGCTCCATTATAACTTATTATGAGGAAAAACCTTAAAGACGCGTAAACTTCAAAAATCACTTAAAAATCACCTCTTTGCCCAATTCCTTTCAAATAATTCTGATAGCTTCCTTGCCCACCCTAGGAACTACCACCCACCACACTGCACTCTACGACACCCCTTTCCCCCTGACGTGAAGCTATACATTTGCTGCAATCCTAATTATTCTCTATGAGGAATTCAAAAACACTTAACAATTCACCAATAATCAGAGGAGTGTCCAATTGCCTTGAGATTTTTTGGGTGGTAGGCACCCATGCCTGTCTACCACCCACCCTGCTTTTGTGCTCCTAGGTCCTCCACAACAGGGGATATGGACTGGTTCGGGTCCCATTATACTCAATGAGAAAAATAATTAAAAATATTTCAAATATTCATAAAAAATCATAGGGGTGTCTGATTGCTTCAGGGTTTGCATGGTTGTTGGCACCCATGAGTGCTCCACAATAAGAAATAATGGCCTGGTTCGGGTCCCATTATATCCTATGAGAGAAAAATAAAAATATTTTTCAAAAATTCATAAAAAATCGTACGAGTGTCCGATTGCTTTGGGGTTTGGGTGACAGGTACCCCTGGGTGCCAGCTACCATCTGACCAATTTTCAGCTTTCCGAACCGATCCAAACCGGTCCGAACCGGTTCGAAACGAACCACCCCCAGTTCAGTTTGGATTCGAACCGAACCAGGGGTGGTTCGGTTCGATCCGAACCTCCGAACCGGAACCGGTTCGGACCCGAACCGGTTCGGATCCCAACCGGTTCGCACATCCCTATAAAGAACCCAGGGTGCCCAGTTCCTGAGGGGCCTCCAGCTCCACCCCTCCAAATTTTCTTCATTATCTCCCTCACTACAAGGGGCCATTGGGGAGAGGGGCGAACACAGGCCTCCTCTCACCTAGCTACCCTGTATCCATAGTTGAAGGACATAATTGGCTGTGCGGGTTGGCTGTGCCGGCAACCAGCTCCCCCACTTCTATGCAGGCTCACTGAGTGCAGAGTGACAGCTCTCCTGAATGTCTGAATCCAGCTGGGGAAGCCAAGGAAGGGAGTGGACTGCGGTCCGCATTACACGTGAATGCGGCCATCGTAAGTTGTTCTGAGCAATGTTGAAACAGAAAAGCATAGTATAAATTTTAAAAATTAAAAAATTTAAAAAATTACCGAGATGTGAAGCAAGTTCCACCTGGAGCTCCAACATCGAACCACAGCACCCTATCATAGAAAACACCTAAGAGAATGCTTACGTCTGTATGATCCCCAGCATCCATTGGGGTCATCTGGAGAGGTCTGCCTGTAGTTGATGCTAGGGATGTGTGAGCTGGCTCAAAATTGAGCCAGCTTACACTCAAACCGGCTCAGCTCAAAGGCTCACCCCCGAACAGGACCAGGGGAGCCAGTCTGGGGTGTGTGTGAATTGAACCAAGCCCCTGCCTTGTTATCTGGCTCAGAGGGGATACTTGTAAAAGGGAATCTGGCAAGGGAATCTGGCAAGGAATCTGGCAAGAAGAGCCCCTGGTGGTGCAGTGGTAAAACTGCCGCCCTGTAACCAGAAGGTTACAAGTTCGATCCTGACCAGGGGCTCAAGGTTGACTCAGCCTTCCATCCTTCCGAGGTCGGTAAAATGAGTACCCAGAATGTTGGGGGCAATATGCTAAATCATTGTAAACCGCTTAGAGAGCTCCGGCTATAAAGCGGTATATAAATGTAAGTGCTATTGCTATTGCTATTGCTATTTACAAGTAAAGGGTTGAATGCAGGGAGAGGGAAAAGCCTTTTATTACCTTTAAATCCAAGCCATGGCTGGAGCGATGGGAGACAACTGGCCCTGGTGGCCCGCTTCGGGCCTGGGATGGCTGAGGTGGTGGGGATAGGGGATGATGCAGGTGGTGGTGCTCATTCAACCCTACTGCTGGTCTCCTAAAAGATCTTGGCAGCCCACTTTGGGCCTGGGATACTGATAACACCCTGCACCAAATCTGATGATCTCTCTCAGTGGTTTCATGAAGACGTTAAAAAGCATTGGAGACACTATGGTAAAACTATGTTGTTATACACTATGTTTACACTATGGTAAAACTATGTTATACACTATGTTGTTCTGAAGAAACACAGTCTCCAAGGAACACCATCTGGAATCTGCCTGAGAGGTAGGCGCGGAACCACTGCAAAGCAATGCCTCCCACTGCCTCTCAGACAGTCCATAAGGATACTATGCTCGATAGTATCAAAAGCTGCCAAGAGATCCAAAAGGACCAAGAGTCACACTCATTCTGTCAATTCCCCATTGGAGATCATCCATCAGGCCAACCAAGGCAGTCTCTACTCCACAGCCTGCCCGAAACCAGTTTGAAATGGGTCTTGATAATCATTTTCTCCAAGAGTGCCTAGAGCTGGGAGGCCACCACCCTCTCAGTTACCTTGCTGACCCATGGAAGGTTGGAGACAGGTCTATAGTTGCTTAATTCTAAGGGATCCAATGCAGGATTCTTCAGAAGAGGTCTAATTATTGCCTCCTTAAGATACAAAGCTATGCTGCCCTGCCTCAGAAAAGCATTTATCATAACTACCAGGCCTTCTACAATGAACCCCCTGCTAGATAGATAAGCCTTCAAATGTGTCTTGTCTCTTATTTTGGGTCTAGTTGCCACCACCGCGTGAAGCAGCTTCAGTTAAGAGACAGAGTGGTCACCCAGTGAGGTTCATGTCTGAGAGAGATTTGAACCAAAGTCTCTCTGCTCCAAGCCTAACCACTGCATCACACTGGCTCTCTGCTGCATTTCAGAAGAACAGTAGGTAAAGGTGATGTAAAAGCATATATAACTCATTGATTGATTGATTGATTGATTGATTGGTTGATTCAATATCTGGACTGCATGAGTTTCCTCTTTCCATGTTTCACTGCCCTGAAGTGTTATGTGGCAGGAAACACCATCTGGGAAGTGACAGATAATAAATGTTGCACCAGCCGCTGCCTCCAAATAATAACGTTGTTAAAAGTTCACCATTGTATTAGAAATGACAACATGCAGGATTCATTTATTTTTCCCCTTTAGCCTTTTATGAGCCTTTAGTCAAAGCACATGTTATATTTTAGTGTGTGTGTGTGTGTGTGTGTGTGTGTGTGTGTGTGTGTGTGAAACATTGTCAGTTACTGAAAACTAGAAACAAAAAGCTTTTCAAGGTATACAGTAAAAAGGACTGGTCTACAGTTTACATTTATGTCATAAAATTGCTTCATGAAGTTATTTGCTCCCATCACTGCTATAACATGACAGTACATGCATTCGTTTGGGAACAGGCCCTCTGAAATGCAGGATATACAGACAACAAGTGTACTACTGAACCAGCATTCAACATAATAACTGTATATACAGGTGAAACTTGAAAAATTAGAATATCTTGCAAAAGTTCATTGATTTCAGTAATGCAAATTAAAAGGTGAAACTGATATATGAGATAGACGCATTACATGCAAAGCGAGATAAGTCAAGCCTTAATTTGTTATAATTGTGATGATCATGGCGTACAGCTCATGAGAACCCCAAATCCACAATCCCAGAAAATTAGAATATTGTGAAAAGGTTCAACAGTCTAGGCTGCAGGTGTCCCACTCCAAACAGCTAATCAATCCATAACACCTGCAAAGGGTTCCTGAGCCTTTAAATGGTCTCTCAGTCTGGTTCATTAGGAATCACAATCATGGGAAAGACTGCTGACTTGACAGTTGTGCAGAAAACCATCATTGACACCCTCCATAAGGAGGGAAAGCCTCAAAAGGTAATTGCAAAAGAAGTTGGATGTTCCCAAAGTGCTGTATCAAAGCACATTAATAGAAAGTTATGTGGAAGGGAAAAGTGTGGAAGAAAAATGTGCACAAGCAGCAGGGATGACCGCAGCCTGGAGAGGATTGTCAGGAAAAGGCCATTCAAAAGTGTTGGGGACTTTCACAAGGAGTGGACTGAGGCTGGAGTTAGTGCATCAAGAGCCACCACACACAGACAGATCGTGGACATGGGCTTCAAATGTCGTATTGCTCTTGTCAAGCCGCTCCTGAACAACAAACAACATCAGAAGCGTCTTACCTGGGCTCAAGAAAAAAAGAACTGGTCTGTTGCTCAGTGGTCCAAAGTCCTCTTTTCTGATGAGAGCAACTTTTGCATCTCATTTGGAAACCAAGGACCCAGAGTCTGGAGGAAGAATGGAGAGGCACACAATGCAAGATGCTCGAAGTCCAGTGTGAAGTTTCCACAGTCTTTGTTGATTTGGCGAGCCATGTCATCTGCTGGTGTTGGTCCACTGTGCTTCATTAAGTCCAGGGTCAACACAGCCGTCTATCAGGAGATTTTGGAGCACTTCATGCTTCCTTCCGCAGACGAGCTGTATGGGGATGCTGACTTCATTTTCCAGCAGGACTTGGCACCTGCCCACACTGCCAAAAGTACCAAAACCTGGTTCAATGACCATGGGATTACTGTGCTTGATTGGCCAGCAAACTCGCCTGACCTGAACCCCATAGAGAATCTATGGGGCATTGCCAAGAGAAGGATGAGAGACATGAGACCAAACAATGCAGAAGAGCTGAAGGCCGCTGTTGAAGCATCCTGGTCTTCCATAACACCTCAGCAGTGCCACAGGCTGATAGCATCCATGCCACGCCGCATTGAGGCAGTAATTGCTGCAAAAGGGGCCCAAACCAACTACTGAATACATATGCATGCTTATACTTTTCAGAGGTCCGATATTGTTCTATTTACAATCCTTGTTTTATTGGTTTCATGTAATATTCTAATTTTCTGGGATTGTGGATTTGGGATTATGAGCTGTACGCCATGATCATCACAATTATAACAAATTAAGGCTTGACTTATCTCGCTTTGCATGTAATGCGTCTATCTCATATATCAGTTTCACCTTTTAATTTGCATTACTGAAATTAATGAACTTTTGCACGATATTCTAATCTTTCGAGTTTCACCTGTACGTACAGATCTGTGCCTCTGTGCACTGTACACAGTACACGTATTAACCATGACATGTGAACACGGCTCCTATATTTTCTGGAAGGGGCTAGTCATGGTATACCCCATATAAAATTATGCATGGAGTAGAGAGAGTGGACAGAGGCTTATGAAATTATGCAGGGAGTACAGAGAGTGGATAGAGAGAGAATATTTTCTCCCTCCCTCACAATGTTAGAACCAGGGGTCATCCCATGAAACTGATGGCCAGGAAATTTAGGACCAACAAAAGGAAGTACTTTTTCACACCAAGCATAAGTAATCAATGGAATTCTCTGCCATGCGATGTGGTGTTGGCCACAAGCTTGGATGGCTTTAAAAGGGGCTTAGACAAATTAATGGAGGACAGGTCCATCAATGGCTACTAGTCTGATGGCTATGGGCCACCTCCCGCCTCGAGGCAAGATGCCTCTAAATCAGGCCTGATCAATTTAGGGCCTCCAGCTGTTTTTGGACTACAACTCTCATAATCCCGAGCCACAGTGGCCAATAGCCAGGGATTATGGGAGTTGCAGGCCAACATCTGTAGTAGGCTTGAGGTTGAGCAGCCCTGCTCTGAATACTAGTTTCAGGAAAGCAACAGCAAGATAGAGGATGTGCCCTCATCTCTTACTTGTGGGCTTCCCAGAGGCATCTGGTGGGTCACTGTGTGAAACAGGATGCTGGGCTAAATAAGCCTTGGGCCTGATCCTGCAGGGCTGTTCTTAATTTCTTAAAAGATACCAGTGAGTTCCAGAAATCACTCCCACCATAGCAAACTCCAAAAAGCACATCTCAAATTCTCTTTTAGATGGAAAAGGCAATACACATCTTACAAGCAGTTGAAACCAATGTCATTAACTGTCACTAGCATGATTCCATTTTGCACATTTATTTTTGTATATCAAAAGATGTGATTGTATCAGCACGCACAGCCAGTAACCCCATCCTTTATTACAAGGGAAAAGTGAAATAATTGCTTGCACCTTCCTTTGGACAAGGACACAACTTTGCCCAACTCTCTAAGAAGGCAGGAGTGCTACATCATCTGAAGCAACTCTCAGTTTTTCTTGAAATGAACAGAGCAGGGAAACTGAGAGTGGGGAAATTTGTTTGAAGTTGGCTTCTCCACTGAACTCGCTACAGCTGCAGGAGCGTTTGTGTAATGAAACCCAAGGCAAGTACAACTTCAGAGATAAATTTTGAGAGGAATATTTGATGTACACAAAACATTGCTTTGGAACTTGCCTCAAACACAAAGATAATTCTCACCCACTCACTCAAAGCAACGTCCTAAGATTCCACCCCACTCTCACAACATTCTATAACACTCTGAAAGGGCTATGTGGAGAGGAGTGGGGTGATTCTCTATAGTTAATGTAACCAAGGGGCATATTACTACTACCACTACCACTACTCCTATACTGTTTATCAACATAAGTTCTCAAAGCAGTTTACATAGAAAAATAAATAATAAATAAATATGAGGGTCCCCTGTCCCCAAAGGGATCACAGTCTAAAAAGAGACATAAGGTAGAAACCAGCAACAGTCACTGGTGGGATACTGTTCTGGGGTTGAGTCAGACTAGTTGCTCTCCTGCTGCCAAATATAAAAGAATTGCCATTTTAAATGATTAAATTTAAGGAGAGCTGGTCTTGTGGTAGCAAGCATGAATTGTCCCCTTTGCTAAGCAGGGTCTGCCCTGGTTTGCAGGAGTGGACTGAGCTTTTTGCCACCCAAAGGCATCCAAAGATTTGCCACCCCTCTGTCCCGACACAGAGACGAAACTAGCTGGCAGAAAAACAAGACGACGACAGCATAACACTGAATTTTATATTTTAAACAACACTAGCCTGCCCCCTTGCGCTTCATCCACAGGCATGCAGTTGCTCCATGGGTGGAAGGCACTCTCTGCATATGTTCAGAGGCACCTTGCTGCTGCCTCCCAACCTAGCGAAAGGCTGCCTGATCGCCCATCCCACACCTGCTGGTGCTCCAGTTTCTTGGCCAGTTTCTTCAGCGTGGTAAGGTCACCCACTTGAACGTGCTCCAGGAGCTGCTTCACTGCTGGGAAAAGAGGAGAAGGAGAAGGGAGGGGCTCTCCTTCTCTCGCTCCCCTGCCCCCCCCCCCACGTAAGAAGAGCTGTAACAGTTTGTTCATCGCTGGGCACTGGCTGGGGCTTGGAAAAGACCAGTGCTGGAAGGCCCTGCTCTCCCTTTCTTTTCTGCTTGGTTTGGCATTCCACTTGGCCCTCAGCTTTGCTCTTGCCTGGGGCGGCCCTCATTCCACACCTTCTGGCTTCTCCAGGGTCATCAGTGTTACTCCTAAGAGGCGGTGGTGGCAGCAGCGTGGCACACTTGCAGTCCCACCCCCACGCCCGCTCCTGCACCCTCAACCCTCTGAGATTTGCCTGGTCAGGCAGTGCACATCACGGGAATCACGTTGCTGGACTTCCCACCACAGCCTCCACCCACCCATGGTACAATATGTACAGGCGGATGTTAAAAGGGTTAAATTAGTTTGCCTGTCAAAAATTTGCTGCCCCTCAAAATTTGTTGCTGTAGGCAAGTGCCCCTGCCAGTTTGCATTTGAATGGGGGACAACATGTCTAAGATATTCCCTTCTGGGGATGGCGCCACTCTGGGAAGAGTACCTGCCTGTTGCATTTGAAAGGGAGGCCACATGTGAGCACTGTAAGATCCCTTTACTGTAAGATCCCTTCAGCGATGGGGCCACTCTGAGAAGAGCACCTGCATGCTGGTATGGCAAAGGTTCCAAGTTCCCTCCCTGGCAGCATCTCCAAGAGCGGGTTGAGAGAGACTCCTGCCTGCAACCTTGGAGAAGCCGCTGCCAGTCTGACAATACTGAGCTAGATGAACCAATGTTCTGACCAATAAGGCAGCTTCCTATGTAAAAGGTACCTCTGTTCAGTTATTGGGCTTCCCTCTTGATACAAAAGGAATAACCCTTGACCGGTGGAACTGGTTGACCTGGGCCTTTCGTGTGGCTAAACATATTATTCTACACAACTGGAAATACAAACACTCCCCCGATATTGAAAGTTGGGCCTCTGAGTAGATCACTCTAGTGGCCAAGAACATTTCCCTTTTAATAAAAGAACATGTTTTTCTAAATATGGCAAGGTCTGGTCTATTTCTGAACCTATTTTCAGTGTAAGAGCACAGCACACAATCCCTCCTTTATTTTCCTTTTCTCTCACAAAAGTGGGAGGCAGAGTCAAGTTTAGATGTTATCTCCATAGTGTTCCTGAGTACGCCACCATTATTTCTCCCACTTATTAAAGGTTCCTAGTTGTTCCGGTGTCAAAGGTAAAGCCTTGAACTTGGGGACTTGGTTGGAAACAACATTTTCCCAAGGTGAAAATCAAAATAAGATTCCAGGGTTCCTTCAAGGAGAAGTGAAGAATTGAAGAGAATTTCAGAGTTTGTCCCAAGGAGAAACATCAGAGAATTTTCTCATATGGTTTCTCCAATAGCTACATTTGTGGTGAATACATGTAGCCTCTTGCCATCTCTCACAATCCTTGGCACAGTCCACTCTGAGCTCTAATGGCCTTAGACCAGAAGAGGGTTAGGGAAGTGGTTGTTCTGAGTCATGCAAAATCCTCTTTTCCCCAACCTCAGTTGGTACAAAACCATCAGTCCACAAGCCGTCTCCTTCTCTGCCCCGTCTGTTATCTTCAAATAGTCACTGGCAAAACAGGCACTCGTGCCAGGGACCCCTGGGATTCTGGATCAAGGTCTCATAAGAACTCACTGGGCAGCACTCACACACTTCACAACACTCATAGTGGTGGCCATTCCTAGTCTGGGTTGCCTCCTTTGGGGTCCACCCTGGTTTGCATTTGGATGGGAGACTACATGTGTGAGCACTGTAAGATATTTCCCCTTAGGGGATGGGGCCGCTCTGGGAAGAGCACCTGCCTGCTTGCATGCAGAAGCCTCCAAGGTAGGGCTGAGAGAAGCTCCTGTCTGTAACTTTGTAGAAGCCACTGCCAGTTTGTGTAGACAATATGGAGATAGATGGACCAGTGGTCTGACTCAGTAGAAGGCAGCTTCACCTGTCCCTATGTTCCTCCTAATGGCAGCTCCCAGGGTACTTCAACAACCCCTTTCCAGTTGCTCCTAGTGAGTAAACTCTGGAGGATAAGTGCAGGTGACCTCCTGAAAGGACAAATCTTGCCTTCCTCCCATGAAACTGGGTGTCCTGGCTTTCACTGGCAGGGTTCCTGCAGTGGGGGCAGATGTTTCAGTGATTCTTATGTGCCTAGCAGAGAGGGATTCTTCTCATAGAAATCTTTCTCCAGGCATACACCCTGCCTGTCATAGTGATGGGTATTTTGCTCGTTTTCGGTCTATTCTCCAGTGAGCAAGGATTCTAGCTATCAAGCTTACTTTCCCCATCTACTTAAGACTATGATTTAGCACTATAGTCTATTTCTGATTATGAACAATAACATTTCAGATAATACACCAAGAATTAATGATGCATGGAAGACACAATGTAATGAGAAAAAAGAAGCTGTGCTCGGCTCATTTTTACGTTTTGCAGCAGTGGTTTTTCTCCTGTGTCTGCTTGCTTAAATCAAAATTATTTGCAACTGACTCGAAGATGGAGATAACTGTGAACTTTGCATAAGCTTTTACTACAAATTAAGGACACTGTTTTTCCCTTTTGCTTCCCCTGCAAGCTCATCCTGTGCCCACACCTTGCTCTCTAATCTCTAGCACAAAATGAAAGCAAATATATCTTGACTATATTTTGGCAAATGGGGATTATACACATCACTGCTGGGCAAATACATTTTGCATTTTCCAAATGCCCCTCCCAGTTCCCACCAGTGAGTGTTAGCTGGTGTCTCCCATGTGTTTCTTTTTAGTTTGCGGCCCACTTTGAGACAGGATCCAAATAACTTCTCATTCAAAGATTATGTTCAGGACAACTAGCTAGCTGCACAGTACATTATATAGGAACACAGCAAGCTGCCTTATACTGAGTCAGACCATTGGTCCATCTAGCTCAGTATTGTCTACACTAGGGATGTGCATGAATTGATTTTTTCGATTTGATTTGTACCCGAATCGAATCACCCCTGATTTGTTTTGGGTCCGAATCTGGCCAGCTAGCACAGGGGTGATTTGTTTTGTCCACAAATCTCCTGAAACAGGTAGATTTGGGTACAAATCATTTTGTACCCAAATTGATTTGCACAGACAGCAGGCACAGGCAGTGATTCTCTCAGCAGCAAGAAGGGGATGGAGAGAGGAAAAAATGCTCTTTTCCTCAATCATTTGCTGGTCAATGACCGAATAAACTTATCTATCTTTTCCTCAATCAGGAACGCAGGAACAAAAAGCAGAGAATCCATTCCAGGCAGCAGGCAGGCAAGGCAAAGCAAAGCAAAGCTCCTCTGGCTCTCTCTCTCTCCTCCCATGAAGCAGAAAGGCAGAATGGTGGCTGGCTGCCTCCTTAAGTACATTTGAAAATCCCTCCTTGGAACTTGGAACTCCCCCCTCCCCCGCTTGTCCTTTCTTTGACCCTTCCCCTAGACAATGCTGAGTCAGTCACCCTTGGCAACACAAGATTTGAATGGAAATGAACCAATCTGGAACCAGAGGGGAATCACCAGCCAATCGTTGCACACTGTAAGTCACCAATCTGAAGCTTGGAAGGGTGGGATTTTTTGTGTGTGGTTTTTTTTTTAAATGCTGACACAAAATGGAGACAGCAAGAGAGATCACCATAAAATGAAGGCCTGAATCTATGAATTTTTCAGGTCCAAAATCTGGGCAATTTGTTTTGGACATGAATCTGGCCAGCTAGCACAAGGACGATTTGTTTTGTCCACAAATTGCCCCAAACAGGTAGATTTGGGTACAAATAATTTTGTACCCAAATCGATTCGCACATCCCTAGTCTACACTGACTGGCAGTGGCCTCCAGAGATTTCAGGCAGGAGACTCTCCCAGCACTGGCTGCTGATGCCAGGGATTGAACCTGGAAGCTTTCTGCAAGCAAAGCAGATGCTCTTCCACTGAGCTGCAATCCCATCCCTGTTGGTTCTGTGTAAAATGCATGCAAGGGATGGTGGTCCTAATAGTGACTGTGGGGGAGGAGAGAAGATTCAAACCCATCGTCCCTATCACTGTCCAGATCAGGCCCCCATGCATGCTCTCCCACCCCAGGTCAAATAGCACCTTGGGGCAATACCACAGTGGGGACAAAAAGCTTAAGATCAGTCCTCCCTGCACATACTATTTTACACAGAAGAAAGCAGTGCCAATCTGCAGGGTGGCTGTTATGTGAAGCAAGGTGAGATGGTGATCTAAGGCAGCAGTTTATTGGGGTACCAATGAGCTGTAAAGATGCCCTTCTGCTCCCTGCTTTTGAAAAGGGGGAGGTAAGAAGAAAAGGCCAGTTCACAGTAGGACTGCATTCTCCATCCTGCTTCAGGCACACAGAAGCCTTGAGCTACCATTCCCCACCTTCATAAAGTGTAAAGTTGTGCCATTGAGTTGGTGTCAGCTCCTGGCAACCACAGATCCCTGTGGTTGTCTTTGGTAGAATACAGGAGGGGTTTACCATTGCCATCTCCCACTCAGTATGAGATGATGCCTTTCAGCATCTTCCTGTATTGCTGCTGCCTGATATAGGTGTTTCCCATAGTCTGGGAAACATACCAGTGGGAATTCGAACTGGCAACCTCTGGCTTGCTAATCAAGTCATTTCCCCGCTTCGCCATTAGGTGGCTGTCCCCACCTGCATATTGCATGTTAAAAGTAAGAGGTAGTTTGACCCCAAGAGCCACAAAGCATTGTGGTGAACTTTAGCTGGTCTTTACTGAGTCTCCTCATTAATGTTTTATCACATAATAGCAAGTGTCTAAGTTATTGATGCTTTGTCAAAATTACATGTTGAATGGGGATGTGACATATTTTCATAATTGTAGCCATTAAGAAAAGCAGATTCAGCTCCATCAGGGAAGCTCCTTAGCTGTAAGAAAAGATAAAAATGGCCATTAAACTAATGACATCTCTCATCATCACAAATAGTGACTGTACAAATTGTTAAGTGCTCCCCACTTCCCCAAGCAGCAAAAGATCCAGGGTAACAATGCATGGTTTAGTTTCCTTTGCATGAGAGAGCACGGGAGACTTATGGTATCTTTGCAGCCTCTGTATTATTCACAAATATACAAACAAAGCATAGAAGCCGCAAATAAAAACAGACAGTAAAACTGCATCAGATTTCCAAAGCAACTGTGTAGATTCTCTACCACCCTCACAGCTGCTTCCAGTCTGGCTCAATGCACAGCTCTAAACTCTCAGTTCTCCAAGTTGTTATCTGCTCCTTTGCCACTCCCACTAGCTTGGAGGGGTGTCACATTCCAAAGGCAAGAGAGACATTTCCAGAGCACGATGGGAAACATCCTGATATATTAAGGAACATTAACTTTTTCATCAGGAGAACAAAAAAATCTGTCAGGAGAAACTGCAATAGGCTCATTCTTGCTACGCAAGAGAACAAAACTCATAACATTATTTTTAGAGTGTGGTTTAATTCTTGTTTAAACAAAATTGCAAAAAAGAAGTGATTGTTCAGTCTAAGGAATTGTACATTTTTAAGCTGGAGAACCTAGCAATTTTTGTACAGAAAGCTATTGGTATCTTGCTTACACTGCTATCCCTTATTGCAAACCATTTCAGGCCTAATTTTACCTGATTTTAAAATGTTAAAATAATATTAGGGACTATTTTATAGAGTTGTGTATGAAATGGATTTTGTGTTTTGTTTCAAGCTCAAAATGCTCAAAAACATTTTGTTGCAAGACTGGCCAAGCCAGATTTTTTGGTGAAACAAACTTGAAATGTTTTGAGTGTTTCTAGAGTTTTGAGCATCATTTAGGAAGGCTGTTTTTCCTGGGAAAGCTGTTTGACTGATTGGGGTGAGTAGACCAAGCCTCCACTCTGGACTTAGTGTGTCAGCCCACCTTGGAGGACTGGTCTACCCGCTGCATGAGGCAGGTAGAGCAGGCCTTCACCCCAGAGCTAGCGCACTGAACCACCTCAAAGGACTGGTCTACCCGACTGGACTTAGCGCATCAGCCCACCTCAGAGGAATGGTCTTAGTCTGCTAAGCAGAGGCCTGGTCTATCCACCTCATGTGGTGGGTAGACCAGTCCTCCGAAGCAGGCCAATGCACTAAGTCTGGAATGGAGACCTGGTCAACCCACTGACCCCATTTGGTAGACCAACTCTCCCTGGAAAAACAGCCCTCCCAAATTAGTATCTAACACTCAAAATGTTTTGTTTGGTCATTTTGTTTTGAACTAAAAACAGGCCCTTTATTTTAAGGGTGTTTTGTTTTGAGCTTGGAACACTCAAAATGGCCCATTTCAAGCTTGAAACGTTTCAAGCTCGAAACATTTTGCACATCCCTACCATTTTATTCTATCAATTGACTATGAACGTTGTTTAATTTGAAAGTGCCCCCAGGTGGCGAAAGCTGGTATTATCAAATCAGAGAAAGCCATTGTGCATCAAATTGTACCTTAGCATGGTACACATTCACATTCACACAAATACAACAGTGGCAGTCATAGAATGATAGAGATGGAAGAAGCCTTGTATCTCATACAGTCCAACCTACTGCTCAATGGAGGAAATCTAGAGCTAGAGTATCCCTAACAGACAACTGTCCAGCCTCTGGTTGAAGATCTCTAGCAGGGAAGAGCTCAGCCTCCCTAGGTAATTAGTCCAATTGTTAAACAGCTCTTACTATTAGAATTATTGCCTAAAGTTCAGCTGAAATCTATCCTCCTGTAACATAAGTCAATCAGCTCTAGTCCTGCCCTCTGGGCCTGCGGGGAATAAGTCTTTGCCCTCTTCTGTGTGACAGCCCTTCAGTTATTTGAAGATGCTATCATATTCTACCTCATTCTTCTCCAGTCTAAATGTATCCAGTTCCTTCAGCCTTTGTCCATAAGGCTTGTTTTCAAGATTCCTACCCATCTACATTGCCCTCCTCTGGTCCTGTTTCAATAGCAGCAGCCCCTGAAAAGACTACAGTTCCCAAGAGATTCTGCATACCTTTCCCAGGACTCCCAGGTGGGGGTGTATATGTGTTCTTTTTTAAAAAATGAAGCCATGGAAGACACTACCCCCCCCCACCAACATCAAGAGCAACAGAAAGTTAAGAAAGAGTGACTCCTGTATGCCAGGTAAGTATGGTGGGTGGGACTTCAGGATGAGTCAGGGCTGAGCCAAAGTGGATCGATTTGGCCCAATTCAACCCAAATCAGGCAGCCGCTAAATTCAGGTCAAGGCAGACTAAACTGAGCTGAATAAGCCTGTGGATTCAGCCCCAATTCAGACACAATTGCTCTGTACTGCCACAATAGATAGGTGTTTCCTGACCAAGTTGCTGGGGAAGGGATATCCAGAATATTGGACTCTCAAGGAGTTCCTGCCATTTTCTAAAGCAGAATGGCTGTGGCCCCACATTGCCACTGCCTCCAAACAATGATGATTCAAGTGACATTGTAGGGCAGTCATTCTTAAACCGTAGTACCAGGAACATCAGTAATACCTGATGCACAACCACAGGAGTACTAGTGAACAACAACAAACAACAACAACAACATATATTTATATACCACTTTTCCAAAAGTTTCCCAAGCCATATTATACTATAATAGAAAATAAGTAAGTAAGTAAGTAAGTAAGTAAGATGGATCCCTATCCCCAAAGTTCTCACACTCTAAAAAGAAATCTAAGATAGGTACCAGCAACAGTACCTGGACAGGTACTGTGCTGGGAGTGGATAGGGCCAATTGCTCTTCCCCTGCTAAATAAAAAGAATTACCACATTAAAAGGGTGCCTCTTGGCTCAGTTAGCAAACATTATGTTGTACAAATTCCTGTATGCTTCTACATGTTTTTTTGTGCAAATAACTGTAGATGCATTCATTTGGGACAGGCCCCCTAGAATGCAGGATACAAACAGGAATGTAGGAAGGCTGCACCTTTGCTTAACATAATGTGTGAATAACTGTACCTGTTTGCACTGTACACTTGTTCTACAAGTGTTGAACATAACTTCTTAATAGGGCTTTAGTCTCTGCAAAAAGCAGGACCCCTGATCATGCATACAATATACATGTGTAATAGGAGTGTGCACAAATCAATTTTTGCAATTCGATTCAAGCTCAAATTGAATCACAAAAACCTTGAATTGATTCATAGAGAACAGCTGGCTTGGCTCTCTGCCTTGATGAACCAGCCTTGAATCACTCAAATTGATTTGAGTGATTCAACTGCCATTTTTCTGGGAACAGCTGGTCTGTCAATTGGGATCAGCAGGTAGACCAGCCCTCCACTCTGGACTTGGTGCATCAGCCTGCCTTGGAGGACTGGCCCACCCAAGTAGACCAGTCTTCCAAGGTGAGCAGACATGCTAAATCCACTCTGGATAGAGGTAGGCCAGCTCTCCTGTTTTTCTGGGAGTACTGATCTACCAATTGGGTTTGGCAGATAGACCAGCCCTCCTCTCTGGAATTGGTACTTCTGTCTGCCTGGGTAGGCCAGTCCTCTGAGGCAGGCTGATGCACCAAGTCTGGAGTGAAGGACTGGTCTGCCTACCAATCCCGATTGTTAGACCCCCTTCTCCCCAGGGTGATATTTTGAGGGTGATTCGATTTGGGGTCAAATGTGTGCATCATCCCTGATTAGACCCAAATAGATTTGAGGGCAAATCGAATTGCACATTTATTTATTTCTTACATTTAAAAACCACCCCATCCAAATGGCTCTGGGCGGTTTGGTACACATCCTTAATGTGTACGTTTTATTCATCTGGAAGACTAGATATGAGAGAAGCAGGATGTCAGGAAGCTTGACATCTGTTAACTCTGACTTTCTGGGATCTCTTTTCCAGCACCTGCTACTTGATCTTTTAACAGAAGATACTGTGGATTTGACTCACGACTGGAACCTGGAGCATCTGCTTTGCATGCAGGAGGTTTCAGGTTCCATCCCAGACATCTGCAAGTAGGACTGCGAAAGACTTCTGCCTGAAACCATGGAGAACTGCTGCCAGTCAGTGTAGACACTTCTGGGCTAGATGGACCAATGGTCTGACTTGGTATACAGCAGTTACCTATGTTCCTGTGAAGAATTCCAGGGTTCTTCCCAAGGAGAAACACTGGTGCATTTTCTCAGATGGTTTATCCCCATTTAAACTGAGAACTCTTGCATGCAAAGCATATGTTCTAACAGTGAGCTATGCCCCTCCCTTCAGTACCTTTGACATGGTAGGCCATCCAGAGAGTAGAGAAAAATAGAAAGATGGAAATGGCTCAGTCTTTCACACTGGACAATGAAACAATTTGCTTCAGATATTTGCAACGAATGCAGCAAACGACTGAAACCTCAAAGAAAGCAAACTTGAGAGAAGCCAAGCAACAGTGTTCAATATAAAAAGAAAATGGCAGTGTCTCAGAGAGAAAGCGTTCAGGTGTTGGCTTGAAGTAATTGCTGAAGTGTCAAAGTTTATTGCTAAATGAGTCAGCTTGATTGCTAATACTGACAAATTTAATACTCTCTTTAAAAATATATCCAAGTCGTTAGATTGAATAATATTACATGCATAATATTAAACATTCTGTTCCATACTCTTGACCTCTAAATGTTCACACCGTACATTTCAGGTGAAAGGTTCCCTTTGAAAATGGGCACATATTGTTGGCACCCACAGGTACATTCCAATACAGGATCTGAGGATTTGAGAAAATCTGGTTGCTTAGATCCCTTCGTGACCTATTTGCAAGTTTCCTAACAGCAGGAACAGGTCTGAATCTTTCTGCTAGGATTACTGCCCTCCTTGGCCAGGCTTTATACAGGAAATAAATGCTCTTCAGCTATGTCTTTAGCATGTGGGAAAGAAATTATAGAATTATAATACTAGTAGGGATCACTTGGTCCCCTTCTTGAGTGTGAACAATCTGAGGCCTGATTCTCACTGAGATGTTAAATCTGTGTCTGGGTTGCAGGCACCAACAATGTCAGATTTTGACCCAATCTGGCTTGACAGTGACACTATCAAGAGGAATCATATCAACTCCTCTCAACTGTGAGGTCGGATCAGAGATCTGACAGTTCTGTCAGACCCTCCCCTCTCACTGGCACCTCCTCTACCTCCTGATAGTTTTTGCTGAGGCTACAATCATTCCCAGAAGCACTTGCATCGCTCACAAGATGTTAAAGGAGCACTGAAGAAAAGGAATACACATTTAAAAATCCGATGTCATGGAAGGTAGCACCCTACATATGTGTGTGTGCACTTTATTGTCACTCCAGAAGGAGCAACACAGCCTGCTCCCTGCTCCCACCTGGAGAGGAGGAGGAGGAGGAGGAGGAGGAGGAGGAGAGGGCCCAACAGAGCTGTTGGACCTCTGATGGAGGTCAGAGAGGAGGAATCTCCTGACAGTTCCAACTGTGGGGAAACTCTCTTCTGTTGTGTTGGGCAGAGTTCGTCAATTCCCAACACAGGGCAAGTCAGGTCTGACAGATCAGTCAGACCCAACAGAACATATAACCCCATTGGCCTGAAAATGGTTCTTTTTTCCAGGTAGACCTGGTCTATCCATCAGAGATCTACCAGGCCTCCGCTCTGGACTTTGTGAATCTGCCCACCTTGGAGGATTGGTCTACCATTTTACCCCAATTGATAGACCAGCTATCCCTGGAAAAAAGCACCATGTTGAGGCCCGTTTTTCCAGGTAAATGGGCCTCAAAATGGTGTTCGAATCACCCAAATTGATCTGGGTTAAATCAGGCATTATTCACTTCAACCCCAAATCAGGCCCTCTATTTTGAGAGCAATTCGATTTGAGGTCAAATCTGTGAATTGCTTGCAATTTGACCCAAATTGATTCAACCTCGAATCGAATTGCACACCCCTACAGTAAACTAGATGTCAGGAGGAAAGGTTTATTTTCCTGACATGCAGGAAACTATTTGTATGGACTAACATGGAATCACAGTATAGTGGTGGCACTCCAGCCCCTCTTCTGCCCACTGTCTCAAGCAATAGTGACACCAGTTACAAGGCAGAGCAGTCATATAGGGTATCCACATGGAAGGAGAGAGCAGGGTTTGCTGAAGAAGTGATGAGGATGAGGCAGGGCATTCGTACCTAACACAAACCTCAGAGGGAACATCACTTGGTCTGGCAAACCAACTTCAATTCCTGGTTACACAGCTACTGTAGGTTTCCTGCCCCAAGGGAACATGTGGTTCCTACCATAGGGTTGGTTCACATGATTACAGACAACTAGGTAACCAAGATTACAAGTAGGTTCTGCATGATGTCTGAACCCACCCAAAGCCACCATCTTTCACTTCCTTCCTCTCAACTTTCAGTCATTGTACTGATGTGACATAGATGGTCCTCAGATGTCTAAATCCTGTTAATTAGAGAATGTTGATGATCAGGGGAGGGTAATGGGAGATTTATTGGAGGGATGGAAAGCCTTACACAGGGCCTGTGCTTCTTTGGTGGGTTATGATCTTAAGAGACAAAGAAAGAAAGGCCAGGGTGCCAGCTAAAAGAGAAAGGCCACCTTTTATTTCATATATACCATATTTATTTGAATCCAAGACTAGATATTTTTCCAAGTTCTATGTTGTTAGAAATCATAGGGTCATCTAAAATTCAGATTTCTGTTCCTTTTGGATAAATACAGGTATATCTTGAACTTAACCTCTAGAGAGTCATCTTCAATTCACTGTCATCTTGAGACATATGTTTTGGGCGGTATAAAAATATTTTGAATAAATAAAAAATAAATAAATCCTCTATTCTGGTAAATATGGTAACTTAAACATAAATACAAGTTTTTCCATTTTGATGTTCATAGATATGAATATTCGTACAAATTCCATCATGTTTAAAAGAAAGTAATGTATCTAAGGCTAAAGGCACAGTTTTGCCAGAAAAGGGGTGCAAAGAAAGAGGAAGAATAGAAACTATCTTTCACAAAGATTACCAGAACTGATCAGATTTGGAATGAAATGGCCATTGGTTCATTTGCCATGCAGATTATAACTTAATCCATAACTTTATTTTAAATTGAGTTGGATTTTTGCTTTTTGACAGATGCTCTGAGGACAGTAATCTCCAAATCAATCATCAGCAGAAGGCAAAAAAATCAATCAGCATTGGATGGTCATATTCTGATTTTATTCACACATAAATCAGGGTCAGCTCCAGAGGGCAGTGATGTGGAAAAGTTGTGTGGGCCCTGAGGAAATCAGGTGGCCCCATAAAGAGGTTTTAAGAAACTGGATAAACCCTTCCAACAAATGTATAACTTTCTGCTCCCTCAATTTAATTAGGATTAAGAACTAGGATTGTTTATCTTTAACTAGAATCATTTTTAAAGCAGATGGAAAACCTCCAAAATGACAGTGTTTGGGATGTGATGAGAGACGGAACTCTCCAGAATCATCTGAAGAGTTCCCTCAGATTGTACATCAAACCCCCTCTGTGCCTTGCTGGTTAAGGGGACGCATCGATGATCCATTGTCTAGCAGTCTGGCTGATGACAAAATTCTGAAGCTGGCCTTGATGTAATCTTTGCTCAGTGAAAACGAAATTCAGCATTCTGAGCAACTGCTTAGGACAGTGGTATATACACTTAATAAACTACTATTCTCACTCACAAGACCATCCCAGTCTTCTAGTTCAACTGACCCTGCCAGTCAGTGTAGACAAAGTTGAGCCTGACTTTGCATAAGGCAACCTCCTGTGTTCCTATGATGTCCACTTCTTAATTCATGGGGATGGGGGTGTAGCTCAGTGGTAGAGCATCTGCTTTGCATGAAGAAGGCCCCAGGTTCAATCCCTGGCATCTCCCAGTAGGGCTGGGGAAAAACCCTGCCTAAAACCTTGGAGAGCCAGCGTCCGTCAGTGTTGACAAAACTGAGCTAGATAAACCAAGGGGGTCAGACTCATTTTAAGGCAGCTTCCTGTGTTCCTATATTTTTCTAGCACTACATTGTTGTCATTATTGCCCAGGAAGGTACCTGAGCTTGATCCTCTCTACTTCTGACCTCCACTGCAAGCCCTATTGGCATTATGGAGCCAATCTTGAAAAGAACAAAGGCCCCAAGGACAATTGGGCCTCACTGCAAAGGGCAATTGAGTGATATATAGCCAGGGTGACTCAATTGGTCACTCCCGGCCAAAAGAATACCCTCTCTTGCCTCACTATTTCTTTACACCCACAAGCACAGAACTTTGCCTGCCATGGAGAGGATGAAGAGCCTCACAACTGTATCATTAATAGACTTCTTTTCCTCTCCCCATTCAAACTCACAGAAAGCAAAACAGGAGAAGGAATTAGAGGAAAAAGTAAAAATACAGCATGCAAAAGATTTGCTAAAAGTTGCGATGCAGGATTTTTTAAAAAAATTAAGAAGCTACGGCTGATGCAGAAGGTTTGACTAAGTTGGTATACATTAGCAAGCATCTTAGTTCCCTGTCTGAAAAAAGGTAGCAATCTAATGGCAAGAAAATATGGAAACCAGCTGAACGCCTTCTTCAGACTACATTAACCTGAACATCTTTGAGCACATGGCAGATGTTCCAAAATCTCAAATACTGTTTGCAAATTACAGAAGGCATTAGGGAGCCATTTTCCTAAAGAAACCTTAGAGCCCCATCTGCAGCGGAAACCAATCACTCCCCCCCCTCAGCTGCCTCTTGGGGCACCCCATCTCTGATTGGGAAGCGCAATGTGTGTCCACCTTTACAAGGAGCTGATGAGAGTGGTGTTGTCACCCTTAAGTGACTACCAGCTGGTGCTATCAGATCAAAAATAGTTGGAAAAATTGAGAGGGACACAGGAAAGTAATCCTTTCAAATTGCTGCAATATTTACTGGAAAGAGAAGCTTTCAGGGGAAATCAAGCATGTAATCCAGTAAGCCCTCTGCCCAGCCCTACCTTAAGCACACAGGGGGACCTATTGAAATATGGTAATCATCGCTGTGCTGAAGCCCAGGGAAGGAATGGAAATGATGAACACTGTTTACAAAGCAGAGAGGGAGGTTCGCCCTTTTCTCTCTCTGGTTTTGGATAATATTCAGACTGAAAAGTGGACAGTGATATCTGGTAGCCTCACAGAGGTGTTAATAGCTACTGCTTCTGCCATCACATGTTAGTGGATACAGAGCCATCCGGGTCTTGCCAACACACATGCACAAAAGGGGGCAGGGACATAGGAAGCTGCCTTATACAGAGTCAGATCCTTGGTCCATCTGGCTCAGTATTGTCTACACTGACTGGCAGCAGCTCTTCAGGGTTTTCAGGCAGGAGACTTTCTCTGCCCTACCTGGAGATGCCAGAGATGGAACCTGGGACCTTCTGCAAGTCTTCCACTGAGCTATGGCCCCATTCCTCAGCTCTGGAGTTTGGAATCTTTAGGAGGAGAGTTCTAAACAGCAGTAGCAGAAAGGGAGATTGAGCAGAGTCGTTTAAGAGATCAGTAGACCTTTGGAGGGTGAAGGGGCTGACGACGCCTGGAATTGGAGGAATAAAAGCCACATAGGCTGCATTCGCATGTAACGTGAATACGGAAGTTGCCAAACCTGCGGTTAATTTTTCTATTCGTGAATCACATCACAGAGCTTCATCCAACTGCAGCCAGCAACCTCCATTTTCAGGGATTCACAAATCCCAACCTCTGTTCCACGTAGCCACAGTTTCACGTTATGTGCCCATGTAGCCATAGATATATATCTGGAAGTATATCAACAACCTATGTTGCTCTAGCTCACAGCTGCACAACTCTGGCTCTCCTGTAGATGTTGAACTACAACTCCCTGACTCTTGGCTACGGTGGCTGGGGATGATGGGAGTTGTAGTCCAACAACCGTTGGAGAGCTGAGTTGTACAGCCCTATCCTAGTGGCTGTGTTTACCAATTGGTTCCATCTTCAGTGGTGATTAGGTTCCTTCCAGCTTTGATTTAAAGGTCTGGTTGATGTCCTTCATGCTTTCAGACCAGGTTCTCTTAGCCCTGCCATCTCCCATGAAAACCTGCCAGAGCCTTGAAGCTGCTCTGTCCTCTGCCCTGCTGTTATCTGAAATTCAGCTGGCAGATTCCAGAGACAGGGCCTTTTCAGTAGTAGTATCAACATAATGCAATTTCCTCTCTAGGCAGTTTAGTTGGCTCCCTGTCTTATGATCTATAGGCTGCTGTGTAAGTAGTTTCTGCTGTGGCATGCAGAGTAACAGAGGAACTTTTGATTTGTTGATTTTCTGTTTCTCATACAGCTTTTAAAGACCCACACCAGCAGCCCTGTCAGAAAAAAACCTGGCATCCCTTATGAGAAGGGAAAATCAGCTACATTTCAGGTAGCTGGTGTGATCTTACCACTTGGCACAAATCTTTCTTATAGACACCTCTGTCTGCAGTTCAATTCAGCTGAAGCACATTGATGAATTCTTAGCCAACGCTAAGGGAGCAAGCCACAATACCAAAGATCAATACAAGTTTTTTTCTCCATTGATTTTAGGGAGATGTTGAATACCTTTTGAGTTCCCCTGGAGTCACCAAATTTGCTTAGGAGGGAAGTGCTTCCGTATATCTGGATTCTGTGCTATTGATCGGGAAAATACAAGAAAAGCAACTGTTAACCAAGCTTAAGCATTTGTAACTGCACCTGCTGACATTCATCCCTCACCATCTTTCGCTTTCCTCCCACTCCCTCTATTGTTCACCACTGTCTGCTTTAGATTGCAACCTACTTGGGGCAGTGGACTATGTTTCTATTTACAAAACTGTAAAACACTTTGTACATTGACAGGGCTGTATAAAACAACAAGACAAGAGCCATTTGAAATTACAGGAGAAAGGGCGGGTCACCAGCAATTTCATAAGTAGCCAACCATCAGAGCTCACTCGTTCAGACCGTTAGCTACATGTATTTCCATTTACTCTCCACCAGCTGAGACCGATATTTAGTTGGGAACTCTAGCTGCCATCACTGTGGAAAATAAGAGGGTGTCACTTTAAATTTGCAGTGGCATTGGAGAAATGTCAGCTTCAAGCCGAAACTGTACAGTGATACACATCCCACCTGACCCGAACTCGCTGCATCCATTTGAGCTCTTGAGAATGCCATTTCAGGCTTGCAACCCCCTCCTCTCCCCTGCATTCTTTAACCAATTTCCAACCTGAAAAGGTATTTTCCTCCTGTTCAGTGGTCAGAGCTCTTCACTCCGAAATCAAAGTCCAGAAGGATTATTGGATTTCTCTATGTGACACCTAGCTTCACCCTCAAAGTCTGCCATACCTTAATGGGCAGGACGGGATCTTGACTTATAAACCAGTCTTTTCTTCATGCACACACAAGAGACACACACCTGTTTACTGGCTTTCATTACAAAAAAATAAGCAGTGGATGAAACTCTATACCTACATAAATCAGTACTGAAAACATGGTGCAGGTTTGCAGCCTAACAGTCTAATCCAGTGGTTGCCTTTTAGCAATACTGAAGCTATAGGATCTTCAATCAAGTTGTATGATTGTATTCAAGAACAATAACTTATAAGGGTGTGCACGAACCAGAACTCAAATTCGAATCAAATTCGAACCGAACCCCATGCTGCGGAACTGCTTCCGCTGACTGGCTGGTCCAGTCCATTTGACTGAACCGGTTTGGCAGTTTGGTTATACTTGTAAAGGGGAATCCGGTGAAGATTTCCCTTTACAAGTAAAGGGGTGGGGGAATTTACAAAGGGGCACTGGGACAGCGATAACAGTAATGTAAAATACTCCTTACTGGCTGGTGTGGCTGCTGGTGCCAGCATTGCCACTTGCCCCCTCCCCAGCACTGCCCAAATACTTAGAGGTCCATATTTACCAAGCCACCACCAGCATGGCAGCAGCACAGTTGCGGCTCAGTAAATATGGACCTCCATGCACTTGGGCAGCACCAGGGAGGGGGCGAGTGGCAGCCCTGGCACCAGCATCTGCACCAACCAGTAAGGAGGACTTTATATTAATTTCTCGCCTCCTGCCTTCTCAAACCAGGCATGGTTCTGTTCAATCATGGACTGAACCGGCTCCGATTCAGTCTGTGATTGAACTGCTGAACTGGCGCAGTTCTATATGAACCAATTCTACATCAGATGGTTCATGCACACCCCTAACATCTTATATCTATTTCCTAAAAAGCTGCAAATGGTATAATCCTTATGGACATACAACCTGAGCACCTGCCGATGAGAGGGAGGTATCAGCAGATATGACAGTTTCACAAAAATCTGGAGAAAAAACCTAAAGGGGCCACTCCCCCCCCACCCCCCGCAAAAAAACCCGCCTCAATTTAACTCAATGGAGCAGAATCTTTGCCGACAGAGAGGGCTCTTGACAGAAAACCGGGTGGCCTGTGCTAATGGCAAAGAGGGGAGGAAGAGAATAAAAAGAGTGGGAAATTTCTCAGTTTCAAAAATTCCCCCTCGAGACAGTCACAACCCCTTCTGCTTCTGAGAAGCAGAAGGTGTTTAAAACTTTTTTGTTTTCTCACCAGCCATTCCACGCTTTTGTATTTCTGAAGGAAAGGGGTTTGGCACATATAAGCTCTTGGTGTGCATGTAGGGGGGGTGTTAAACCCCAACCCCATAACAGAAAAACTGTGTCTGTGTGTGTGTGTGTGTGTGTGTGTGTGTGTGTGTGTGTGTGTGTGAGAGAGAGAGAGAGAGAGAGAGAGAGAGAGAGAGAGAGAGAGAGAACTTTCCTGAGGAATAGAGGGAAAAGCTGCATACTAAATCTGTTAGTCTGCTGATCACACCCACAGTCAAGCAATAAACTCATAAAAATCAGCTTCCTACCCCCCACACACCAGGGATATACTGCAATATTATGTTGTGGGTCCATACTTGTCTCAAACAACAACAACAACTACTACTACTACTACTACTACAATGACGTATGTAACACCTGGATTCAAACAATGAATGAAATAAAATGACAATCCAAAAGGTTCAATAAATACTGTAATATCAGTCCTCTAAAAGGTATAGTGGATTGGAATATTGGTATTGGAATATAAGAGGTCTTTTATACATTTTAGATGTTTGATTATATTTGTAATGATTTTATTTTATTGTTTCAAATTGGCTGTTTTATTGATATCTATATCACATTGTATTGGATATTTTACTGTAGGTGTGCATGGGTAACTTTTTTTAAAACTTAAAATTTATACGCTGCCCCTCCAGTACACTACTGTTCCTATTACTGATCAGTAAATGAACCTATTAATCGGAGAATGAATCTTTATAATTTTCAAGCCATTGAGGAAAACCACTATAGGATCGAAATGTGGCTGGCTTCATTTTAAGAAAGTCTTCTGGACAAGTGATATAGTATTAGTTTTTTGGCCAGTACTAGAACTGTCATTTATGATTTTGTCTCTATGCTTTTGTCTCTCTATTTGATCACATCTCCAGTATAGACAATCATGTTTTATTAATAAAGAATTTTATTAATAATGAATTGGTCTTTGTAACAAGGATAGATACGTTTACATTTTACTTATATATGAGAGTCGCTATTTTCAATTTTACAGGTGATTTGGATGGTTACATGCTTATAATTACAACTTCGTGGAGGAGAGTTCTATCAACAGCTACTAGTCGGAGGGCTATAGGCCACCTCCAGCCTCAAAGGCAGGATGCCTCTGAATAGCAGTTGCAAGAGAGTAACAGCAGGAGAGAGGGCATGCCATCAACACCTGCCTGTAGGCTTCCGGTGGCATCTGGTGGGCCACTGTGCGAAACAGGATGGTGGACTAGATGGGCCTTGGGCCTGATCAGCAGGGCTGTTCTTATGTTCTTATAATTGGAGACATATTTGTGATATTATAATTTCTTTAGAGGATTGTTATTACAGTATTTATTGGACCTTCTGGATTCTCATTGTATTTCGTCCATACTTGTCTGACACACAATATCCATTTCAAATGTTGTCCAATTACAGTACATTCTTCTTAGCCTCCTCCTATTAGGAGTGTGTGAGATGGTTCTGTTCAAGCTGGGCTTGACAATGAACCAACGGGTCTAATTGGACTGGCCGAGTCTGGTCCAAGTTCAAACTGAACCAGGCCTGGTTCGAACCGAACCGGTTTGCAGCTCTACTTGCAAAGGGGAATCTGGTGAGGATTCCCCTTTACCAGTAAAGGGGCAGAGGGGCTTCCCTATAGGTAGAGCAGGTGGGAGGAGAATAATTTAGTCCTTACAAGCCCCATTGGCAGCTGCAGAGGGGCAGTAGGGGTGGTGGGGGTGGCAGCACCTCCCCCATCAATGCCAGCCTCCCTCAGAGTAGCCAAGGCCACCAGTGGCCCGATTCGGGCCTTCTCAAGCCCAGTTCTGGCCTCTGTGCACATGTGGAAACCATTTAAGTGACCTCTGCACATGTGCAGAGACCATTTGTGTGACCATGCAATTTGCTTGGTCATGCAGAGGTAACTTAAATGGCCTCCATGCATGTACAGAGACCCAAATAGGGCAGGAGAAGGCCTGAACCAGGCCTCCATCAGCCCTGGCTACTCTGAGGGAGGCTGGGGGGGGGGCAAGCCCACCCCCACTGAGCTTCCCAACATAGGAACATAGGAAACTGCCATATACAGAGTCAGACCATTGCTCTATCTAGCTCAGGATTGTCTTCTCAGACTGGCAGCGGCTTCTCCAAGGTTGCAGGCAGGAATCTCTCTCAGCCCTATCTTGGAGAAGCCGGTGAGGGAACTTGGAACCTTCTGCTCCTCCTAGAGAGGCTTCATCCCCTGAGGGGAATATCTTGCAGTGCTCACACATCAAGTCTCCCATTCAGATGCAACCAGGGCAGACCCTGCTTAGCTATGAGGACAAGTCATGCTTGCTACCACAAGACCAGCTCTCCTCTCCTAACACAGCAGCTGCTACCACCAATGAAGTTTGTAACTACTAAATTACTCTCCTCCTGCCCGCTCTACCCTTAGGGAAGCCTCCTTGCCCCTTTACTGGTAAAGGGGAATCCTCACTGGATTCCCCTTTATCAGTAGAGCTCTGAACTGGTTCATCCAAAACCAAAACCGATCCAGGCCTGGTTGGTTTGATTCCCGTTCATATTTGAATCAAACTGGCAAAGTCAGTTTTGTGCACATCCCTGCTTCCTACAGATATTGTAATGGAACTGACATACCATTATTTCTGTATTGTGTCAATTATTATGAAACCAAACTGTAAGGAGGGAAAAAACCTGGTCAAGCCACAGACAATCTATTGCCTAATTGGTTGATGTTACTTAAGGAGCTTACCTACCCCCCTGATGCTAGAACATTTGGGTATGACCCAATGCACTGTTGCTACTGTTCAGAAAAAGTGTATAGCACCATCTAGAGCTGATCTGAAAATCCTCCGAGAAACAATTTCACTGAAATTCAATGATTCAAGGAGGGTAGATCATGAGGATGTTCAAGGGTTGGGTAAGAATGTTGAGAAATCCTTGTAATGTTTTGAGCAGCTTACTGCTAATTGGTTACAGTAACAGCAGGCATTCTTTTCCTTCTGAGATCATGCCATGTCTCTGTGCAAGTGGTAGCAGTTTCAGAAGCAGTGCTGGAAGTGCTAGGCGTCTTACTGGAGGTCAGCTCCATCTGGCTGCCATATTTGTTTCTGGAATGCAGCCTAAACGATTTTACGTTATGAAGTAGCAACATTCCAAGGAGACCATGCCCAGGCTCTGATTCGAAACTCAGCAGAGATGTCACAAATTGCTAGACTTTTCTGAAAAGTGGACTGGAAGGTTTTGGCCTATTTTTTTTTTTTAAAGACAGTATTTTCCAAGAGGAATCTGGCCCATTTTCTGAATGTTTGAAAATGCCAAGCAAGCTTTATTAATAAGGTAAATAAGCTAACAAAATTAATTACCTTACTTCTGTAATTAATGTATAGCAACATCCTTGCTCCCCTAATAATGTTACATAGGAACATAGGAAGCTGCCATATACTGAGTCAGACCATAGGTCCATCTAACTCAGTATTGTCTACCCAGACTGGCAGTGGCTTCTCCAAGGTTGCAGGCAGGAATCTCTCTCAGCCCTAACTTGGAGATGCCAGGGAGAGAACTTGTACCCTAGATGCTCTTCCCAGAGTGGTTCCCCTCTGTACATCCCCTGAGGGGAATATCGTACAGTGCTCACATATCATGTCTCCCATTCATATGCCTGAGAATGCCACGGTCCAACAATTTTAGGGGATCCTCAATTCAAAGACATGAAGTCCAGCTGTCAAAAGCCACATCCCAGCCAAATTAGGAGCTCCTCAGTGCAAGGAATATTCCATCTGAGAAGGCCACCGCCACACCACACCCAAACAATTTAAGGGATTACTCCGTGCAAGGATATGCATTCCAGCATGAGAAAGCCAAGCTCCAGGTGAATCAGCCACTACTCAGAGCAATATTTGGCAGAGTGAAAGCCAGCAATAAAGCCAACCAACTTGTGGAAGCATGACCTTCCTGTTTCTTCGTAAAGCTTCTAAAGGCACCATTCTCCATCTCCAACTTCTTCACTTTGCCGCCCCTTTGTGCCACCCCTTTGTTCTTTGTTACCCCTTTGTTTCCCCAAACTAGTTGTTGTAGAACAGGAATTCTCAACGTTGGGTCCTCAGATATTATTGGACTTCAGCTCCCATAATCCCCAACTAAAGGCCACTGGGGCTGGGGATTATGGGAGTTGAAGTCCAATAACATCTGGGGACCCAGTGTTGAGAATCCCTGTTCTTGAGTCTAGATTCAAGAAAACATTGGGGGGGGGCGTAAATGGAAGCAGTGGGGAAGAGAGAGCAAGAAAAGCCCCATTATATTAGCTGAACCCAGTGGGGATTATTAGCATAATCCCCACTGGGGCTGGGGATTATGGGAGTTGAAGTCCAATAACATCTGGGGACCCAACGTTGAGAATCCCTGTTCTTGAGCCTAGATTCAAGAAAATATCCGGCGGGGGGGGGGGGTAGATGGAAGCAGTGGGGAAGAGAGGGCAAGAAAAGCCCCACTATATTAGCTGAACCACACACAGTCCTTTAGAGAGAGAGAGAGAGAAACACACACAGAGAGTATACTATATGGAATTCATTCCACTTTTCCAAATGACATACAGTTTCTCTGTGCTGTCATGGTTTTCCTCAGTGCCAAGCAAGCACGTTAGGTCACTGACATTTTGATAGCTGCTGGCCAGGAGTGGCATAATCTAAGCTGATGTCTTCTCTTATTTATTTACAGATGGGCTGGTAGGAGCAGGTCACATCTTATTGCCACTAGCATCATGACAGGGAACGGGAGAGAAATGCAGACGTTTTCATATTTACATGCTCAGCTCCATCCGCCATCTGAGTTGCTGGCCCCGCTTTTCAAACCCTGACAGGAATTGTCAGAAAGAAACTAAGACGTAGTTTGTCTCCTTTTTTTGCAGAGGGCAAAATATCTTTATGTGAACTTGACACTGAATGACATTGTGTTATTTTATGGAATCCTCCAATGAAATATGCTGACTGACATCGAAGTTGTTGTGTATTGTGGGAAATGTTAACGACAACGTGGCTTTAAGGCAGGGCCTCAACCTGCCTAGTAGTGATCTGGCTAGGACAGTGGTTCCCGACCAGGGTTCCTCCAGATGTTGCTGAACTACAACTCCCATCACCCCAGCTACCATTGATTGTGACTGAGGATGATGGGAGTTGTAGTTCAGCAACATCTGGAATACCACAGGTTGAGAACCCCTGTGCTAGGCAACCAGTTACTCTGCTGCTCGATTCAGGCTGAGGACTTTTTCCAGGGGCCTGCCTCAGATAAGTTCAGTTATCCTACATGATTTTTCAAGGACCATTATTAATACATGTTTGTTCATTAACCCTGCAGTATCATGCTACCTGGTGCACTGACAACACTATAGAAGTGTTTCTTCCTTGATGCATCTGAGAGAAGAGACAAGCTTCCTATAGCACTAAGGGAACTTCGGCAGGAGGGATCTCTTACTGAAGGCTCCAGGGCCCCCACCAGCCCATTGAGTTGTCTCTCCATCACTTGCTAATCTGGAGATGAGAGAAATGTGTGGAAGGCTAACAAAAGAAATTTCAAGCAGACCACCTTGAGGTCAAAAGAGCTCCCGTCATTACTTGTATAGAGTCCTCTAGCATCTCCTTTTAGCAGATTAGGGTGTCTAGTAGGGGTGTGTGAGAGGCTTGGTTGGAGTTGGGCTCGATGTCGAACCAGCCGATTTTGACAGGTTTGGGGTCGAACTGGACTAGCCTTGATTGCGTGGTCATCAAATGGCTTCTGTGCATGCCATCCCCGATCTTGCCAGACAGCCCAAAGGGAAGCGTCCAGACACATGGAGCAGCCCAGACTCCTTGTGAGTATGCAGGGGTTGAGGGGAAGGTGAGGAATATGATTTCTATTTTTAAACAGATATACTGGGGTGTCCACATAAATGGAGCCACCTATAGTTGGATGAGGGCACAGTCCGACAGAGATCCGAAGCTCATAGAGCTTCTGGTCCTCCCCAGTGGACTGAATCACTCATGAGAGAGCTAATCCCTGGCCAACAAAGGGGCAGGAGTGTGTTGGGGGTTCCTGGATTGCTTTGAATGGGTCTGCCATCCCAAGAGCATCCTTTGTCACAGTGGGCCAGACTCTGGGATCCTTTGCCTGCCCACATATTCATTCATTCATTCATTCATTCATTCATTCATTCATTCATTCAATTTCTATACCGCCCTTCCAAAAGTGGCTCAGGGTGGTTTACACAGAGAGATATAAATAAATAAGATGGCTCCCTGTCCCCAAAGGGCTTATACATATCCCCTTCTAGGAAATCATCATGATTCCTTCCCAAAGGAAAAGGAAAACAGTGCCCCTCTCCACCCACCTGTTACCATTTATCATGTTTGTGCAAGACTGTTTGGCAGAGAGGCTCTTGCAAGAGTGGCAGCACAAGTGTGGTGGGTTTCAATGGGTTTCAATGCCATTTAAAGGGGTTTAAATGCCCTTTCCCTGCCGAGGGTGGGTGGTCAATGCTGAAAAGGCACAACCGTTCTCGGCATGCCCCCTTGAAGATAGTGGCCAATGGCTGCCATCCTGCAGATGTGCTGATGCAGTGGCGCACAGTCTGGCAACATGAGCGCCATGGCGCAAGCAGGGATGTGGCCTTGGCAGACCAGAGCTGCCCAGAAACCAGAGGTTGCCCAAACCAGGTTGGAAGATCATCTGCAGAATGATACCCGGGTTCAAGGATTAATCTCAGGTACATCAACCTGTAGTTTGGCGTTATATGCAAAGGTGGCCAATGTCACTCATGCTTGTGCTGTTATACATCAACCATAGTTCATATGTTTTCTATGGAAAATGCCAAAGTAACACCAATGCATTCACACATACATTTGCTGTTCAAAGTGAGGAACTGCTCCCAGCACAAAACATGTTTTGTTAGAAACATATTTAAAAGGCACACACCATAATTAATAAGCTTGTTCACACGACTGCTGGCAGGTTAGGAAGAGCACCCAAGCCTGGGTAGGAGAACTGGGCACGCTCCTGATTTTTAGTCATGTGCTCAATAGCGGATTTTGCCTTGCCTCTCTGGGGGTTGTGGTAGCCGTGGGGAGCGGGACACACAAGGGGAAATCCCTCCCTTTTTGTCAAAAAATATGTCACATGCAATAGGGCATGGCCTGGGTTAGGGGGCATGGCCCGAGCTCCAGAGAGCCTGAGTGAGCTCTTGCCACTCACTTCAGGCAGCCATTTGCTGCTTGAACACTGTTTATTTCACTTTCTCTCCCTCACTGGAGGGAGAGGAAGCAAAATGAAGGGTGTTCAGGGAGCAAATACAGCCTGAAATGAGGAGGAGAGCTCTCTCAAGCCAAGCAGTGAGTGAGCCAGTGATGCCCTCCCTGATAACCCTCCCTGTTACAAGTAACCCTCTCTGTTACTGGAAGGAAGCGGCCAGGGCCGGAGGCCACTGTGCCGCTGTGTGAAATCAGGGATAGCAGCTCTTACTTGCTTTGAAAGGTAAAGGGGGGGGGTACACTTCCCTCCTCACTCCCCTCCACCCTCCCTGCAGTCAACCACCTGTACTGCCCCTATCCTACCATGGCAGCGGCGATTTTTTGAGACAAAAAGGGTGGATTTCCCCTTGCGGGTCCCCCTCCCCAAATGGCTTATTCTGCCAATGGGTGGCAAAGTGGTTAATCCACCTCTGCATGTGATTGAAAATGTGCTGGTAGGAGACAGCAAGAACGGTCATGTGTGAAGCTGGGTAGGATGACCTTTGCTCCTACCTTGGTAAAATGCTGGGGACAGAATCTGGGTGGGGTGTGCTCATCCTACCCAGCTGCTGCCTTGCACACCATCATTCTCCCCACCTCCTACCTTAATGTTTGCAAGCATAAGGCCAAAAATCACACATTTTCTTCTACCCTGCCAGCAGTCGTGTGAATGAGCCTAATGTGAAGCAAGCAAAGCCAGATGTAGAAATATCTACTATCTTCCCTTAGATACAATATTGGAAAGGCTGGAATCGTGAATTGGGCACTCACAGTGAAAAATGAATTGTGGGATAGGGATCTGCACAAACCAACATTCATGCACAGGTTCGGAGCCGAACTGGTTCGGAGCCAAACTGGTTCGGACGAGAGCCAAACTGGTTTAGCACCAGTGGGGGGTGAGGTTAGTGGCAAGTGGGGTCATTAAAAAGATGGAGAGCAGGTCCTTGCCTGCTCTCTACCACTGCATGCAGCTTTCTGCTGTGATGGCACTGCCCCCCCAAGAACCCGTGCACGGTACTGTGTCACACTTGGCGTCTGCACATGCATGTGTGTCCTGGCACTGCCCGTGGGTTCTTGTGGGGAGTGCCGCTGTAGCAGGAAGCTGCATATGGCAGCAGAGAGCAGGTAAGGACCTGCTCTCCTCCTTTTTAAAGATCACACTTGCCATTCCCACCCATCTGGTGGCACTGAATCAGTTCAGCTCCAAACCTGTGCATGAACCTCTTCGTGCACATCCCTATTGTGGGAAGATGATGGCACAAGAAATTATCATGTGTCTTGGGATTCGAGTCTCCTGGGAAACACAAAATGGGACTGCTGTCTTATACATCCTTCCCACCCCTGTTTGACCCATGGCGAACACAATCTAGAAACCATCCAACTGTTCATAAAAAATTCAATTGATAATACTGTATTTACCCAAATAGAAGGGGACTCTGAGGTTTAATACAAGTTATATCTGCATTTACCCAAAAGAAAGAGGACTCTGAATCTAAGATGACCTCCCATATTAAACAGGAAAGAACTGGGAGAAACCTTGTTTTGGATTCAGGTGAATACAGTAGTGCTGAATGCATGAGCAACAGAAATACTATTTTATCTCTATCTAGTTCAATCTTCAATTGTTATTGGTGGCCACCTCTGCTGTTTCAGAGGATTGTGGGGAGAAACACACCTGTGGAACAGAATTACTTCCTCCTTTCACAGGCAACTGCTGAAGCATCGGATTAAATACACGTCACTGAAGAGCACTCGTAAATTTGCCCAGCTCCATTTTAAAACTAATCATGTCCTTTGCCCTACATCTACTGTTCTTGGGAGACTACTGCAGAATTTCACTCCTGTGATCGATGACATCCTTCATTAAGTCCCATCCCAAAGCTCAAATAAGAAATATTAGAGAATGGAGTTCTCGTTCTTCTCTTTTATGCTCCATGCCAACTGAGTTTGACTCGCAATTACAGTCAGGTTTCTACGGGAAGAGGTTTTATTGAGATTTGAACATGCCCCAAATAGCTCCAGTACTCAAAGCCTTGCTGAATCTCATTTTATCCATTTCGCTGCTGTATATTTCTTTACTCAGAACCCCAATATATTATAACCATGGTTTAGTCATTGCTTTGTACAGGGTGTGACATATCTATCTGAAAAGATGTTCTAGCCACAATAAGCCCAAATTATATGCTCTCGGTATATGGAGCTGGACACATTTACAAATATTTATTTGAATTACTTTGGGCCAGTTCAGATAATACTTTCAATGTGTGATTAGATTCTTCTACATGTGTACAAATGATTAGGGATGTGCACAGAACCGGTTTGGCCAAATCAGTCTGAATTCGGACTGGATTCAAATTGACCTGGCATGGTCCAGTTCTATGTCCAGTTGAACTGCGTTCAGTTCGACCCTCGAGCCTGGTTGAACCGGTTCACAGACCAGCTTGGGTATACATGTAAAAGGGAATCCTTGAAGATTTCCCTTTACAAGTAAAGGAGACACCCCTAATCTTTAAGCTAAAGGAGTGGGAAGCTGGGTGGAGAAAGAAAGTAGCTTCCATACCTTTAAAGGAGGCAGCAGCGGAGAATAGGGATGTGCAGATACGGTCCGGCAGTCCGCGGTCCGATGGTTTGGTCCAGGGGTTCGTGATCGAACCAAACCCACCCACCCCGGTTCCGTCCGGACCGGTCCGCAAATTGTTTTTTTAAAATAAAATGAAAAATAACTACCTGTAGCCCCTTCAGGGGGCTTGCTGTAGCCATGGGGGGAGGGGGTCTGTGAGGCTTCTGTGCATGTGGGGAGGTCACAAAAATGGCTTCTTTGTGTGCACAGAGGCCTGAAACAGGCCACAGCCAGCCTGGGTTGTCATTTGGAAGGTCCGCGGGGGGCTTAGAGGAGCTCCCCCCACTCCCCCCCCTTGCGTCCTATGCTTCTCCACTGCCTCCACCACCTCTGCTGTCGCCTCCTGTAAAAGGTACGGAGGCTGCTTTCTTTCTCCAAACTCACCCCTGTACCTTTAGCTCAAAGATTAGGGATGCTTGCTTTACTTGTATGGATGCTCGCTTTGCTTTTCCTCTAAAGGATTTGCTTTTACAAGTGTACCCAAATCAGTGTGTGAACCGGTTCTTAGAAATTAGGCCTAGTCCAGTTCAAATACAGACCACCCAAACTGGGCCAGTTCAATGTCAAGCCTGGCTCAAACTGAGCTGGCTCATACATCCCTACAAATGGGAAAACATACATTTTCTACCTGAGATTTAAATACCAGCTATGGAGGCTTTTCACATAAGTAGTCCTACCCAGGCTTGTGTAGGGTAGGGCTGCTCATGTGAAGAGCTGGGATCATAGCCGACCCTGGCGTTGTCCTGCCGGGTGTATTTCCCTCTGGGCTATTAGCCAGGTAGAAGGGCATGAGTGCACCTTTTTACCGGGGATCCTGATCACGTGTCTATTCAGGCTGCCTGCAGCCTGAGCAGACACAGAGCCATGTTCCTAGAGCTTCCAGCATGAGGGGAAATCCCCCGATGCACCACACTTTTTGAGTGGTGCATTGTGGGATTTCTGGAGGCCGGGCAGCATTTCCCCAGCCTCCAGAATGCCGTGCCCCTCACTGCAGTGGCAACTGTGTGTGTGGTGGAGAAGCACAGCATGAGGACCAAGGAGAGAGTGTTGGGGAAGTAGATATATTCCTGCCTCCCACCAGCCCTCCCTAGCCACCAGGGATTTCGGTCATGTGAATGACCTCATGATGTAGGATTTAAAATGTGTGTTAGTCACTATCACACCATTGTATTCATTCATTCATTCATTCATTCGATTTCTATACCGCCCTTCCAATACTGGCTCAGGGCGGTTTACACAGAGAAATAACAAACAAATAAGATGGAACCCTGTCCCCAAAGGGCTCACAATCTAAAAATAAACATAAGATAGACACTAGCAACAGTCACTGGAGGTCCTGTGCTGGGGTTGGATAGGGCCAGTTACTCTCCCCTGCTAAATAAAGAGAATCATCATGTTAAAAGGTGCCTCTTTGCCAAGTTAGCAGGGGTGGCATCTGGACTCTTGAGATGTCGGAGATGGAACCTGGGGCTTTCTGCATGCAAAGCATGAGTGCTACCACTGAGGAACAACACCATCCTCAATTTTTAGCATGATTCCTGCCAAATAATGAGTTCTAAATTCACAAGACAAAAAAGAATGACAGTTGTCTGATGGGTGACTGGTAGCTGGTCCTGTTTCCACCCAATCTTCATTGGGATGGGAGTTAAATTATAAGTGAATCTCAGCAGTTTATATGAATATAATAAAAACTGTAATAATTTTGTATTTCCTTCTTCCAAGGAGCTCAGGTTCTTCCTCCCCTGTGGCTCCACAACTCTCTGAGATCAGTTAGGCTGGAAGAGAATAGCTGGCGCAAGGTCATTCATTGAGCTTTGGGGCACAGGGGAAATCTGAACCTCTCTGCTTGTAGTCCAGTCTTGAACTACTGCTATCAAGCTCCCCAGGCAGCCAAAATCTGTCATTTAAGAACCTTACATGCAAAGGTTCTATAAGGTTCTTCTTTATGCCATAAGACACAAAGCAGTCTTCAGAATTCAAAAGAACCCAAGGCCTGCAGTAGAAAGGCTTTCTACACTCTTGGCATCGTTAACATGCAACTCTGTCAAGGAACCAGAGAACCAACCAACTGTGTCTCTAAGCTTCCCAATGTCCCCATCCTGTTCTGCATCCAACCTGTTTAAAAATTCAAGCTTTCAGCATGTATCAATGTAACACAGCCTATTAGAACAGAAAAGGGACCAAAGGCCAGTCCTTTACCCTCCTGGAGGGAAGCCTCTTGTTTGCTGTTGCGTGCATCACTGGTTTGATTTACAAGTATTGATGAATCCGTGCTACGGTCGCCTGCCTTATACTTAGTCTCCTCATTGCCTCCTGCCAGTTCTCCTTGAGGTGTCGTGCCTTGCAAGCAATGCTTCTGTTTTCCTGAGCCTTCTGCCAGATCAACAGTGAGTTGGTCTTCCTCCCACCTGAGAAAGGTGGCCTCCCAATGTCACCAAAGACATTTACTTTCTATGGAAGAGTTACAAGCTCCTCTGGCATTTATGAAATCAATTTCTACCTAAGCCAGAAATGTTGCTTGCCCTCTGATTTTAAGAGTCTTAGGATAATCATTTGTGAACCTTCCATCCTGGCTAGGATGCCACGTGAAGGAAAGAGCAGAATATATTGTGCAATGTTCTATGAAGTGGGGAGAGATGGCAAAATGACCACAGAGAGAGTACATTAGTAGTGTAGTGCATCTTACTTATCCCTCACAGGGTTAGACTTGTAATTCAATTAGGAAAACTGAACTATTCCCCACACCCCAGACTTGGAACATAGCTTGGTTTGTTACAGGCCAAATTATTTATGTATATAGATAGGGATGTTCAGAAACTCCTTGAGAAGTTTCACTTGTCTTAGAGAATCTTGTTGGTTTTCCTTGAAAATTAACAAACGTGCCTTCTTGGGAGGACCAATGATATTTATTTTGAATTTGACTTTTTCAGAATGTTGGTGCCTATCTCACTCGGCAGTCCTAAAGGATGGGACCAAAGCCCTTTGCCACCTGCTACCCCCTTGCAGGAGTAAATAATTTTGTGGGGAGGGGGTTCATAATAGGTAGAGATGAATTATAGGAGTGTAATGCTCGCTTTAAATTTGAAGTGAGCACTATGAGCCTCCAAAGTTTGAGCCAGGAAATACAAGTTTGGGCAACATCATTAGAGCACATTATACAGATATCCAGCCTGATCCTTTACATATATTCAGCATTTAATCTAATTATGGTCAATGGGGCTTCCCAGGGTAAAAGGGCATAGCATTACAGCTGTAGCTTAGTATAACAGTCATTATATCTTCTCGGGGAATCTTACATAGTTACTCAGATGTAACTCTCACTGAGTTCAGTGGGACTTACTCACTAGGAAGTGAATGTGGGATTAAAAGCTCAGTTACCTGAAGTGGGCAAAGATCTCTGTAATAGAATCCCCAGCACTCTCACCAAACTATAGTTTTCATGACTTGGAGGTGGAAAAAAATCTATAGCCCCATTCTCACATAACAAGAAACCAGAGTTGAAGGGGTCTGAGACTGAATTTTTAGTACATCCAAACGTGCAACCACGGTTTGGACAGAAAACTGACCCAAGGTTTCCCTCCCAAAACTCCAGTTTGAACCTTCGGCTTCTAGTGAGTTTTGCTACCTGAAGCTTCAAGCTTCCAGCATTACATCCTAACACTGAACTGCAACCCCACTGAGCTCCAACCGGAGTTGAGTTAGAATCCCTCTCTCAGGCTGTGATTGGCTGCTGGGGCTGTCCATCACTACAGAAGGAAGTCCACACAGCCAGTTCCCTCTCCTCTCTGCAGGCCCCCTGACTGTAAAGAGGGTCCTGCCAGTTATGTCTGAATGTGGACTGTGCGGAGGGACCCATGTTCTGCATTACGTGTGAATGTGGCCTATGATGACTGAATTGGTTTAAATCTCTGCTAGCTGGACAAAAGGGCGGCTTTTAAAATGGCAGCTCACTTATATTTTACAATCGTCCCTATTCAAAGCCAGCATAGCATCCCGCCCAGTAGCTGTCTTCCTTAAATTCTTTTAAGATCATGAGCCTTTTAATTAATTTCCCAAGGAACCCAGGGTGGTTTATATGGTTATTTTCATCCTCAAAACCACCCTGTGTTAGGCTGAGAGGTAAGCATCTGGCTCAGAGTCACCCAGTGAGTTTCACAACTGAACAGGGATTTAGACTTGAGTGTCTCTGGTCCTAGTCCAACACTCTAACTATTACACTACACTGCCATTTTGGAGGGACAAGGAGCCATTTTCTCATTCCTTTTGTTATGTAAACTGCTTTGTGAACTTTTTGTTGAAAACTGTGTATATAAACATTCTAAATAAGGATGATGATAGTAAAGCCACTAGAAGTTGGCTGTATAGATCTATCCAGAAGTTGGCTGTATAGATCTGTCCTGATCAACGACCATTCATAGGATAAAGAACTAATGGTAACTCCCATGCTGACAGTCATCAGGTGAAAAATGGCTCATGAATTTGGAATGGTCAAAGACTATGGCCTTAAAGATTTCCTAGTCTATTAATGCTAATCAACGGTTGTTACCTGGATGTCACAAGATTATAACACAAAATATCTGATGCTGATATGGTTCATGGCCAGGTGACATGAATGCAAGAGGTAAAGAGCTACTCTCTAAGGTTATTGAATTATACATTTTTGATAGGACTGTCAGAACTGGCACTTCTCATTCTCTTAGGTGAGAACATTCTAATTTAACTTTCATTTTTTACCATGCAAATTCAGGGTGCTCCGTTTACCAAGCCTTCATTAAACAAAATAGGAGGCTTTCACTTACTATTGGCTAAATCGCTTCTAACCCCTTCATTTGGACTGGAATTCTTTTCCACCTAGGAAAATTAACATATAATGTCATCAAAAGTCACCCAGGAATTTATGCAGTATAAAAATTCATGTCCATTCTGAGTACTTTAGCAGCAGGAAGCTCAATCAAGCAACTCAACAAGCAAAACCCCTTGGCTTTCTCATCACCAAGTGCCTGACACCATAATAGTTACATCTTTACTTGGAAGTGTCTGCTAATTGTGTCCCTCTGGACACACAGAGGCCCTCCTGGAATAAGTTCAAATTGTCCTACATAGCATGTGCCTGGAGCTACTCCAAATGAATCTCATCCAAATTTGAAGAACCTAAATTCACACTACAACACTCCATTCATATAAAATGACGTTTCCAATTGGTCCGCTGCTAATATTGTTTCGTGTAGGAATGTGGAGTTAATTTTTTTCATGCAATCTACTGAAGAATTTGTAACAGAAACCCACACTCCATGTCTCCAGTGGCTCAATTTAAAACATTGCACGCCAAAATTTAAAGGAAATAAATAGGGGCAGAACAGGCACATTCTCTTGTAGTCTAGAGCCCAGGACTATGGACACAGCACCAGTTTCCCTCCTTAAGGAAGAGCAAGCATGCAGACAGGCAATCAGATGGAATCTTTATATATTATTTAAAAAAACTTGATTATTTGCCTGGAGACTTTGCCCCATTCGCACATAACAAGAACCTGGAGTTAAACGAGGCAGAGGTGGGATTTCTTGTACATCCAAATGCATGGAGCCTCTGTCCTGTTGGAAAGGTGACCTGAGGTTTCCCTTCTCAAACTCCAGTTTGAACCCTTAGCTTGTAGTATGTTTCATCACTCCTTCCTGAGGTTAGCATCCTGCTGCTGTGTGTCCAAATGCAGAAGATTCTCTTAAACTGGAGTTGAGAGAGGAAGCTCCACCCTTTCTCTGCTCCGATTGGCTGCCACAGTTGTACTTCCTGTGAAGGAGGAAACCCGGCAGCCAGCTCCTCTGCCCACACAGCCAGTTCCCTCTCCTATCTGCAGTCTTCCTTACTACAGTTTGGGTCCCACGCGATACACCCAAATACAGACAGATAAGTGTGTGGGGGGAGCAGCGAGGGTGGAACCGCAGGTCCACTGGACCCTCAATTCTGCTTACATGTGAATACGCCCAAAATCTCAGAGGCAGGAAGATAAAGTAAATATTAGCCCTTTCTTACCAAAAAAATAAAAAATAAATCTAACCTCTGCCCTGTTTAATTCCAGTTTCCCATCATGTGTGAATGGGGAGAACTCTGCAGACAATAACCAACATGATGCACAGGGGAACAAGACAGCAAAGCCCCAGACAAATAACCAACCAGTGCCGGATCAGTGCCAATACTGGCTGTGCCAGCAGGTCCTTCACAACCAGTGGACTCTCAAGTGCTGGGTGGAATAGGTGAGAAAAAGACTGTGACTCCCACTGAGGGCACTGGGGTGTGGCCCACCTATCTTCTGCAATACATTCCCTTCTTGGGGATATGACCAATGCTGGCCCCCTACTAACAAGCCAGCTTGGCTGGGTATGGGCACACTTAGTCAATTGGTCACTTGGCTCTCCCTAAGGTACATGTAGTCAGGTATGGCAGAGGAATGAAATGCCATTAGGGGCTTATGAGGGTGCTGGAGCGACATGGGCTTACCCCATGGGCAGTGCACCTTTACTTCTGCATTCCCCATAAGGGGCCATTACCTTGCCCTTGGGGTATCATCTCTTCCCGGCAACCAAGGAAAAGATTTGCAGAGGTGAATACATAGACCTCTTCAGCCTATTTAGGGTGCTGGAGGTGAAGCTCAAGGAGTGTCAACGGAGTAAGAATCAGGAGGTGACTAAGTGCAAGCCAGTGGAATGTACATGGAACCATTGGCTTACGGGATTCAATATTTACATGGGGATGGTCTTGCAAGGTCAGTCATCTAAAGGTCCTTCACTGGTCAAGTATTTAGATCTTATCCTTGGTGCAATTATGGACTTTGCAGACACTTCCTGAGCCCACTATGATGAACATTTTAGAATGGGATCAGCACTAGACTACACCCTTCCATGGGACACGCCTTTATGGGAATACTGGATATTTATCATGTCCCTGTCCTGCCCAGTGCAGAGTGACAGGGCAGATAGCAGGCACTTACTTTCAAGGCCTGTGGCTTCTGTTCGTTTAACCCCATCTGGTCTGCTTGGAGGTTAACAGTGGTGGCCACTGCTCTCACAATCCATACACGTTCCACCATGTTTGTAACTTGTGTGGAGGAAAGCACCCTAGTTCCTCCTGCAACCAGGATAAATCTTGGGGGAACAACCAGAGGCCTCTGCCCCCAGGTCAGAAGAGAGGTGGGTGGAAGGGTCTCCCCCAGCTGGAAAAGGGACTTAGTCCCATTAATGTTCAAGTTTTGCCCAGCCTGCTGGCCTCCTATCTGTTAAATACTGAAGCAGTCTCTTTAGAGAAGGGGTTTTATTTGGGTTTAGGGTTCCCTGTCAGTCCAGGAGGGTAGCCTTTCAGGCCCCCAACTTGTGTTCCATGTATGGGGTGGAGAGTGTGGTTCAGAGAAAAATTGAAAAGGAAGTGGTGGCAGGTAGGATCCTCTGTCCCTTACCATTACTGCCAATCTCCTGGCTGTGTGTATCGCCCCTGGAGGTTATTCCTAGAAGACCCCAGGGAATATCATCTGATACATCACTTGTCTTTTCCAAAGGGGCCCTCAAGGAATTGTGCTCCATGCATTACACATCCTTGGACAAAGTGATGTGCATCGTATTGGGTTGTGAAACAGGTGCCTGCTGGCCAAGTGTGGTATTGAGTCCACCTTCCCATGCACCCCACAGATTTTAACCTGCTTGGTTTTGCCTTCAAGGGCAGCTATTACATTGATAGGGCATTGTCTATGGGGTGTTCTGTATCTTGCACAGCCTTTGAGAAGTTCAGCAGTTTTCTTGAATGGGCACTGAGGCAGAGGTCAGGCACCAATACCACAGCACATTTTGGGGGTGATTTTTTTGTTTGTTGGACCCAGGGGTTCTGGGCAGTATTACATGTTGCTGGAACAGTTTGTCCAATTGGCAGTGATCTCAGGGTTCCTCTGGCAGTAAACAAGACAGAGGGCCACTCCCTTGATGTTTCTAGGCATAGAAGTGGATTCTGAAGCTGGCTGTAGCCATCTCCCAGTGGAGAAGTTAGCTGCACTTCATTTGAATATTCAGAGTGTTTGTGAGCACAAAGAAGGTGACCTTGGTGAGCAGCAAGTGGTTTTAGGGCATGAATTTCGCTTGCAGGATGGTCAATACAGGCTGCACATTCCTGTGGCAACTTTGCAATGCTCCCATGGGAATTAGGCATCCTCATCATAGGATCTGAGTCAACAGTCAGATCAAGGCTGATCTGATGGTGCGGGAGAGCTTTTTGCAGGGTTTTAATGGGGTTTCATTCTGGAAGGACGGAGAACTCCTGGAGGACGACCTACAGGTTCACTCCAATGTAGTAGGTGGCCTGGGTTTTGAAGTGTATTTTAGGGGCCATTGGACTTCGGCCAAATGGCTGGACCACTGGCATGCAACTGGAGTGACCAGGGATTTGATGTCTTGGAATTGTTTCCCATTGTAGTGGCAGTGCACCTTTGGGCTGAGGAGTTTAGTAACTCCACAGTGTGATTGTGGTATGATAACCAAGCAGTTGTTCATATTATCAATACTCAGTATTCTCTCTCTCACAGGGTAATAGGTCTTTTGTGCACGTTTGTTCTATGTTGTCTCCAGTTTAATATTTTATTGGTGGCCCAGCATGTACCTGGCCTGCAGAATGAGATCACCAACACATGATCTCATTTTCAGGAAGGGCATTTCAGGGACCCTGCTCCGGAGACATTGCTGGAGCCAGAGACGCTCCTAAAAACTATATGGAGTCTTGGGAACTAGAGGCACACAGGGCAATTGATGCCTTGTTGGCATTGCCCACCAAAGCTAGTTATTGTTGCTAGCTCTGCTTTTTCTGGAGGCTCTCAGAAGCCTCTCCGCTTATGTCTGAGACTGCAGGTGAATGGGTCTCACTTTTGACATGCTCAGGAGCCTCACAGCATCATGAGTCCTCTGTTTGTTGGCATATTGGGGAACAGTCACTCAGTAGGCAGTGGAACTGGGACAGTTACCCCTAGATTTAGCAGCTGCAAAAGAGCCAAATTGAAAGGGAGCTTGCCTCACGCCTTCCCCATGCTGGGATACCTGAGTAGACTCCCGAAGTTAACTCACAACAGTTAACTCTCCGTTCAAGGTCTCTCTGCATGATTGACCCTCCTTTAGTTTACCTCCCCTCCACAGATGCCTCAAATGAGCTAAAAGCCAATTATCTCAGTAGGGAAGTCAGAAAATGGTCTGTGAATGTGCATTCCTTCCTTATCAAATGAAGGCTGGAGTGGGCAATCGGAACCCAGAAATGCACCCACTAAAACACTGATTAGTTTACTAGGTGTTTCAAACCAGAAGGAAATTCCCATGTTTGCATGTTCAGCCACTCCATTCCATTTGCACCATCCTATCCACCCCTTGTGTTGTAGTGCAGCATGGCAGAAACATACAATAGGATCTTTTGAGATTCCCTGGAATGACTTTAGGCAAGAAAAAAGATTGATGGGAATGTTGCTCCCTGACATGCTGTTGGGGATATCAAATCTCAATTCCATGATCCAATGTGCTCCTTTGCAACCCACACGTACATTGGAATCATCAGCAGCTTGGGGGATCTGCTGCTCACGTGCCATCACACCAGGCTGTGTCCAGCTTTTTGTGCCGATTTCCAGATCAGTTCTCTGGCCTAATCTGATCTGCCCAGTCTTCCTCACCAACACAGGAAGCTGATTCCATGGAGAAGGCACCCTTGTAGATTCACCTCTATCATCTAACACCTCCAGTCTTCTCACCCCTCCTTCTGACTGAGCTGTTTCTGAGGAACGAGCTCCCTTGGTTGTTCAGGGAGCTCCAAGGTTTCTGCGCCAGTGGAAACTCAGGTAGTATGAAGGTTTGCCCCTCACTGGGCCCATCTCTGTCCCTGCTCCTTTTTCTTAAATCCAGCCACCTCCTTCTCTAAAGCCTCTTTCTCTAGCCCGCCTGGGGATTCATGCAATTAGGACTTTGCCCACCAGCACCTGATTCCAGAAGGCCATTGACACCTGGACTGCTAAAGTCCATTCTAGAGGTACTTCCAGCAATCTGCTGTTCTAACTAGGAGGTGGCACTGTTTAGGGCCACTTCTCTGGTCATTTACTTTGGCGCATTTAGGCCATCCGATGTTTTGCCACACCATCAACACACTGAAGGTTTTATTTGTTTACAGGGCCAGGATCTGTCCTTTATGTTGAATGGGATCCAGCTCATATTGTGTAGGTCTAAAACTGATCAGCAGGGTAGGGGCCAGATCATTCAGCTTCATTGGGCAGAAGTGCGGATCTATGCACCATCCAGGCGTTGAGGTCTTGCATGGGGTTTAGCCCAGAGGCAGGTGGTGTCTTATTTGTACCTATGGGAGGATATCCTTTGATGCAGTTCCAACTCTGGGCGATACTGCACAAGGCTTTGTTGCAGTGTGGGAAACACCCAGCTAACTTTGGGTTGCATTCTTTTTTCTATTGGGGCTACTTCTACGGCTTCACCCATGGGTCTCTCAATTCTGAAATTCAAAACATTGGCCATTGGCATTCCCACACATTTTTGGCATTATATTCATTAGTGCTATGCGTATGGTTTTGTTAATATAAGTTTTGTCTCAGCAGGTGCTGAATGAGCAACATCTCCACTGGGTGTGCTGATCTGTGCCCATTCGATTGTCTTCTGGGCACACAGACAGGCCAGCACCTCCCATTTTGGTATCCAATTGGGCTTGGGTAACCGTGTGCCTATATTTTGGTTACACATGTGTGGTATGCTCTGGGGCCAGTTATTGTTGGTAGTTAAGGGATTTCCAAGTCTTCATTCTCCCCCCGCCCAACTCCAGTTTAATGTTGGTTCACTTGGGAGAAAATGATTTGGCCCATTGAACTGGGATATCTCTGATTCTACAGGCTAAGGTGGACTTTGAAATGGTTAGAGAGTGGATTCCAAGGCTTGTCATAGGTTGTCACAGCATGGGTGGACTTGCTGGAGCACAGAGAGTGGAGGTGTAAATATGAAAGGAGTTGAGAGGAGCAGGTGGAAGGTTAACAGGAATATCGGTAGAGTGGTTCTTGCAAAAGGGGGGGTTGTGGTTACTCACCCCAAAATTGTCTTTTCCTGCCAGAATTATTTTGGCCTGACAGCATCCACCTCTCTGCCTCAGGGTGAAATATTTTATTTGTCTGACCTGAGGCAGAGGCTTGCTGAATTTTTGGAGGGGTGGTAGGGCAAGGTCAAGCAAGGCTAGCCTTCCCCTGTGACAGGGGTAGTGCAGATGGTGTTCAGCGGTAGTTGGGGATACACTGATGAATATCCTTGGACTAGTAAAATCAGGGGTGTGTGCAACCTGTCCTTAGAGGCTTCGCGGCTCAAGGGTTACATTTCACACTCATACCTGCTTCGAGGACTTCAGAACTTCAAAGGCTCTGCGGCCTTCTGGGCATAAAGGCCACAAAGGGGCCCTGACCCATTGGGTTGGCAATGAGGAAGAGGTATTGGCATCGCTCTAATGCCAGACTCCGAGCCAGGGTGTGTCACCCTGGTGAAGGACTAGTAGTCCAACCACAGCTTTGGTTAGGCCTGCACTGCCGGGGGTGGATTTTGATCATCCATAATTCAGTTATTTAAATTGACAATAAAGTTGTGGCTCTGTCTCCCAAGATAATGGTTTCAGTATATTTAGTGGCACCCATGGCAATGAACCTGGAGATTTCTGCATACAACGGCCGTGGCCCCTCTATAAGCGACTTTCCCCATTCCTTGTCTGCTGTGTTATTCTGTGATCTGGTTTGAAATCTGATTATGATGTTTATTTTTGCTGCAACGACCACACAAACAAGAATACCGATGATTCCATGCCATCGAAACGTGTCATAATGAAATCTATCTGCCTGTTGTTCTTTTTAATACATAATTCCATCATTTGCAATAAAAATAATGGCAAGCATCTGCCTGGTATGGCTACTCAAAAAAAGTCTGACGCATCATTGGATTTACAGTGCTGTGTACCTGAAACCATCACTGTGTCTACTAGGTCTGTATTTCAGCAAACTTTACACCTTCAAAAATGAAGGCACCTTCATTTCTCTTTATCAGAGACCTGCAGTCTGATGGCCCTCAAACTCTCATTTTCCAGGGGCACCAGCAGACATTGGAAGAACACCAGGAGGTCAGCCTACATTACGACATGAGAGAACCTTAGACAGATCATGCCCAGAGGCTCCCTTTAATTGTCTTCTTCAAGCAAATGTTCTTGAATAAATTTCACTGCATGTATGCCTGCGAGCAGGTTTGTGGAGTTAAAAGGAAGCACAGGGAGAGATGAATAATAAAGACAAATACAGAGAAGATGACCCAGAAATAGAGTCTTTGCATGAATCTCTCATTACCAGAAGGTGGTAGGAGACATATGTACAAATAAGATCAAAAACAATATTTGCAAAGAGTAGAATGGGGCCATGCTATCCATCCGCTTATTATCTTCATTCAGTCTCCATGCAACTGCAAGGAATTGGTTCCTGCTATCATGTCTGCATGTTTTCCTTATCATCGGAATGGCCATTCTGCTGGCCATCATGAGCTATATCTGTGCCTTCTCCTGGACATAAGAACGTAAGAATAGCCCCACTGGATCAGGCCCAAACCCATCTAGTCCAGCATCCTATTTCCCACAGTGGCCCACCACACATGCACAGGCACCATGTGCATGCTGGCACTGTGTGCAGGCTGCTGGGAAGAGGGAAGCAGCCACATGCTGCCTTTTGAGAAGCACGGCACCATGACCAGAACTGCAGTGGGGCAGAGGAGGAGCAGGTAAGGACCTGCATACCTGCTCCTTAAAGCTATCGCTCTTCATCCCCGCCACCTGCCTGAAACGTTCTGTGCACAGCCCTACCCACAACCAGGTTAGGAATTTGATGGCTTCCTCCTATTGCTAGGGTTCTTAATCCTGGGTCCCCAGATGTTATTGGAGTACACTCCCAACATTCCCAGCCATGATGGGAGTTGTAGTGCAACAATATCTGGTGATCCAAGGTTGGAAGCCCCTAAAATAAGGGGAAGCCATCAGCTTCCTCTCCTGAAGCTAGCCAGTGGCATTTAGCTGGGTGCCACTGGAAAGAGACCACCCAATTAAATAGACTATCAGATCCAGCAAGGCAGTCCCTACCTATGCTGTGATAACCATTTTTAAATCATTATTCTGGTATATGTCCCTCCCTATTTCTGTTGAGTGGCTTATCTGAAATACTTGCCTGAAATGTTTGGTTGATCTGCAAGAAAGCAATCAATGGCATATTTTTTGTTTGCATTTGCAATACCTTATCTGTGACTGCTTATTTAAGATGGCTGTAACTCAAGGGGTTTGGGTTAGAAATTGGCTTTGGAATATGGGCTGCAACTGCCACACAAAACTGAGGGTGTCCACATGTTACCTTATTTCTCCCCTGACATTTCAAATCTCCTGCCTCCCCTCACAAAGTGTAACCACAGCAGCAGAGATGGGGAAGATATGGAGTGACTGTGTCAACTCTGACATTTATTTGGAGAATATTATGCATTTACAGCACAGGCATTTCCCAAATTGAATTTATCATTGTGGACTTGTGAGCTCTCCTTTTCTAAACGATAAGGCTGGTGTATGTGTGTGTGTAGTGGTATTTTGCATTTCCTTTCCAATCATGTCTCATGATCTTTTGAAGGTCTCTCTTTCAGGAAAAAGAGAATGGTTGTTTGATTGTGTGTCTGACCTACCCTTTTCAACAAGGTCTTCTTTCTCCCATAATATTAGAACTTGGGGTTGTCTAGTGAAATTGATTGGCAGAAAGTGCAGAGTGGACAAAAGGAAGTACTATTCCCCACAACACATCATTGACCAGGAAGTCACTGCCATGGGATATGGTGATGGCCTCTAGTTTAGATGGCTACTAGTTTAAATGGCCACTAGTTTAACACTTTTAAAAGAGTTAGCCCTTTTCTAAGACCCGAAGGCCTGTCACGTCTATTATCCATGACACCGAAATGGACCCTTCATGTTCAGAGAAGTATGCCTCTGAATAGCAGATGCTGGGGACATACAACTTATAGAAGGTGGTGAAGACATGCATCCTGACAGAGAGACTCTATGGGTCTTCTCCCTGGCTGCAAATGATGCTCCATAGCGAGAGGCACCAAGGCGTTTTCGGTTGGGTGAGAACACTCATCCCAACAGAATAAGGATGTACCACTCCTTACCCCCTTCCAGTAAAAGAGCTTTGTTTGTTTGGAAAGGAGGGTTATAAGCATTGTCCCCAAACCGATGAAGACACAAGGCAGTAAAGAAACATCAATTGAATTTTGAGTGAAAGAACCACAACTTTATTGAATTATTAGAACTGTAAGAACTGTCACTGAAATAGTTGGAGTCCCAATCCTAGCCCTCATGCCGATAAACCATTAAGGACTGATTGGGTCCCCCCTGCTTTCAAATGTGCCAAAGATGTTCACCAAAAACCTGATTCCTAAATCTGCCTGCACTGAGCCTGCCTGTTGTGACCTAAAACAAATTAAAGATGACAGGATGGAGTAAAAGAAAGAACCCCCAATTCAGCCACTTGGATGGGAAGCAGAGAATTCCTACTTGCCCCCCACCAGACAACCTGCAAACTCATGCTCTCCCCGGAAGAGTGGGAGGACTGATGTGAGTGGTGAGGAGGGGAAGAATGGCTCTGATAGCCTCACCTCTTCCTGCCTCCTAGAAACCTCACCTCACCTTGCTGCTTTGGGATTCATCCCGGCTGGGTGGGGCAAAGTCATCATAGAATGACTTTGTCAGCACGAGGCAGGGGGCACGACATCATAGAAAGAGAGGTGTTCAAGCCCCAACCTCAGTCACACCAAGAGCTTACGATTGGGAGAAAGGGCTCAAAAGGGGCGAGGGGAGAGAGCCTCGAAATGCTCACCTGCCCTGCAGACGATCTCCCTGCTGCTGCTGGATGGTGGATCACCTGCCCAGGTGACTGCCAGCTGCCAGCTGCTCCCAGCAGCACAAAGGTTTGGGGGCTGGGAACCTACCGGAACTCCTATAATGTACCCTGTGAGATGAGTATGAGATGTGTAGGTGCTGCACAGAGCCGTGTGGCAATGGCACACAATCAGTTAGCCAGGGGTAAGAGTGTGCTCACTTCCTTAACCCTGGCTAACAGCTGAGGCTCCCTACAGGGTTTGCCGCTGTGCCGCTAGGGGTGTTCATGAAACCAGTATGCCCAATTCATATCGAGTCCAAACTGGACTCAAATGGAACTGGGCATGTCTGTTTTTTATCCCCCCGCCTGAAACAGATCCCCATAGTTCAGCTAAAATTCAAGCTGAACGGGGTCTAGTTTGGCTCAAGAGAGAGCCAGGGACAAGCCCTCCAGCTGGCCAAGTCCAGTGGTGAACCGGATCAAGCTTAAAAGCTCGGAAAGCTTGAGCCAGTTCGCACATCCCTACGTGCCACTTCCAGAAGCCACATGGCTCCCAGTGGTTTACACGCACAGCAAAGATTGGGCTTAGGCATCCAATCCTGGTCTTTGCTGCCAGGGTGAACAGCCTCCACATGTTACCTAACTCAAATTGGGGCCACCTTATTTGAGGATGGGAGTTTGTACGGTGAGCTCCCCACTCTTGAGAATTCACCCCAAGCCTACCTCAAATACCATGGTCATGAGGGAAACTACATGCACTAAAGCATACAAGACCTCTATTTCAAGTAGATTTGTGAAGAAAGGATGTCACCCCTCACAGATCAACTAAATTTCAATTCAGAGACAGATTGTTTTCCCACAGAAATGCATTGTGAAGAAAGGAGGGGATGGAATTAATAATGGCATCCCTCTGGCATGTTTTGCCACCTCTAGTTTTACATGAAAAAGTAGTGTTTACTTGGAAACTTTAAAATACATTTACCTGCTGAGTTGTTTTCTCCGTTGGCTCTTCCTCCCTCTATCTTGACAGGCACCATCAATATTTGGAAGTCAAACCATTTATCCCAAAGGGTGTTTTTGTCCTTAAGGCACTTTAAAATCTTCACATTGGTACTAAAACAATTTTGAAATGTTTCAGAAGAGTCACGAAATTGCAGGAAGAAATGTAAAATTCTACATTGCCTCATTTTTAACTCCTACTCTCTTATTTCTGTGATTTTTCTTAGGACTGTAAATGCAGACAACAAGAATTAGGATTGGAAAGCTCAACTTTAATGAAAAGAGTGACCCAACAGCTAAGACAGCTGTTCTCAAGGGAAAGCTGTTTTGGACCAGAATTATCTGAAATGGTTTTGGGGGCTTGGGGAGCATTTGGGGGGATATTCCAGCTTTTCAGACCTCCAGATGGTAGCATAAATATTTATTTATTTATTTATTTATTTATTTATTAACATACAAAGATGTCCCTGAGCGATTCACAATCTTATTACTAAATACTTACATTAATACAAACTTATTACTAAAAAGGTAATCTAAATATAAAATGGAGTCCCTATTTTTTTCCTGATCACAGCTGGGGGCGGGTGGGGGGGGCAAGGAAGCCCTCTTCTGCCACCTGCCCGCCTACCTGCTTGTGCATTTATTTCTTTATTTAGCCTATTAATTATTTACATTAAAAAATAAATAAAGTAGTAGATTTTTGGATGTGACATCACTTTTTGCTGAGATTCTCAAAACTGAATACAATTATCAAGTTGCTTTAAAAAAAATTAAAATCATTACATAGTCAAATTCGCTTGTAATTAAATGCACAGAGTCCTGCCATCCTTATCTACTTGTGTGCCAACTTTCAGAACTTCCTGCCTAGCCTTTTTGGAGGGGATTTTTTAAATTTTCCCCATAGAATTCTGAGGCTGAAATTCTGAAGGGCACAAAGGTCTCAAAACTGAAATATATGGCTTTGGAGCAAACCAAATCCAGATCCAATCTAAAACTGGCAGTCATGAATAGACCTAATGTCTCTACATTTTGAAACCTATCTTTGTATTTCCCCCCACATCCTACATTCCTACTGCTCTTCCAAGAAACTAATCCTTCTTAATGGTATTTTCTTCTGCTTCCATGAAAGGCAAAGCTAATTGCAGTCAGCACTGGGGTGAATAATTTGAGTTCCATGTTTGGAGATAATCCAGCGATCAGGGCCTTCTGGTAATGAGGGCCTTCTGGTAGTAAGTTCATGGACAGGAGATATAGTAGTAAAAGTGGACCTGGGTAACGTCTGTTGAAATCCTATCTCAGTTCTGAGTGGCATGAGCCAGTGACACCACCAACTTCAATTTGCATCTTAAAAATCGGTATATATAATAAAGTAAAAGTTGAGCCATCAAGTCGGTATCGACTCTTGGTGAGCACAGAGCCATGTGGTTTTCTTTGGTAGAATACAGGAGAGGTTTACCATTGCCATCTGCCATACAATATGAGATGATGCCTTTCAGCACCTTCCTATATCGCTGCTGCCTGATATAGGTGTTTCCCATGGTCTGGGAAACATACCAGCGGGGATTCGAACTGGCAACCTCTTGCTCACTAGGCAAGTTACTTCCCTGCTGTGCCATTAGGTGGCTAGTTATATATAGTACCTAACTTCATGGGTAAATAGGAAGCTGTCTTATAATATGTCAGGCCACTGGTCACTCTAGATCAGTATTGTCTACTCTGATTGAAAGTGAGGCTAGGGAGCCAAGCCTGATTTTGGTATGCCTGAGCCCAGCTGTTCTCAAGTGGGTCACCCTCCCCTTAGCCAAGGTTAGCGGAGTGAGTGCTCTGCTAACCCGGCTTTTTTTATTGTGAGTTGCCATGGCGCGGCTCTGTGCTGCAGCAACTCATGAGGAGACCTCTGGCGAGGAGGCTAAATGCAGCCTCCCGGCTTGGGGGTCTCTCCAACATGCCCTGCGCACTCGGGTCATCTGCGACAGATGGGTCGTCTGTGAGGAGAACGGGCTAAGCCCGCTCTCCTCACAAACCCCATCCTGGCGGTTCCCACTGACTGTGGGAACCGCCTCAGTGGCTATCCAGGGTTTCAGACAGAAGTCATTCTTGACCCTCCCTGGAGATGCCAAGGATTGAACCTAGGGTGCAACACAGATGCTTTCCCACTGAGCTATGTCCCCATCCCTCACAGGGCATTTTAGAGGGTGGATGAATTACAGATTGCAAAACACTTCATATATTAACATGCTATATACAGAAATAATAACTGTAATTATCAGTGTTCTTAATTTTGGTTTATGCTGGCTGAGGATGAAGTAATGTATTCCCCCCACTATTGAAATCTAGTTCCATGCTTAAATGGCTCCTTGTCTAGGGGTTTCTTTTGAAGCTTTGTCTCAATAGCTTGCTTTTGGCATGTAAAAAAGACATACGTTGGGCTGATTGGCAGGAAAGATCAATGGCAGCAAAGCTCCCAACTATTAATCCTTTTTTTAAAAAGGTACAAAACAAAGAAGTAATGAAGTGGCAAATGCTGGAGGAGAAACAGCTGAATTGGAAAAGTGATGAATAAATACAGTAATTAATCAGAATATTAAAGACTGTAAAGCAGGCAATACACATGCAATCCGACTAAAGCAAAAGGCTGAAGTCCATTCTCAAGAGCGAGAAACAAAAGGTTCAGTGATGGCTGTTAGTGACCAGAAGATCACTAAATTTGCATTCTGCTCAGGCTGACACTTTGGGACTTGCTTGGTCACCAGGACTATAGCCACAGAGCAGGAAGCTGTATGGGTCTGCCCCCTGTCAAGGTTAATTCCTAAATGTTTAGCTTTAAAAAAACCTACCATGTTTCTTTTAGCATGCTAAATAACAAGTTATAAGCTATTGAGCTGGGTCTCACGATTAGTGAGATCCAGTTTGTGCAGCAGAGCGGGGAGAGTGGGCTAAGCCCACTCTCCGCGCAGACGATCACAGAGGGAGCCCTGGGTGGCCGGATCGGCTGCCAACATGATTGCCGGCTCCATGATGGAGCCGCAGGGGGCTGGGGAGCCGGTGGGGGCTGGGGGGGCTGTAAGTTTTGAGAAAAACTTACAGAAACAGTCACTTCCCAGTTGGATTTTTCCCCCTTTACTTGAATATGGGCGGCCCACTAGTGAGGCGTGCTGAGTAACTGCCTCAAGCAGCTATTTAGCCACCTAATTTGGCTGCTCCTTCTGGCCACCTGCCTCACCAATTGCTGCACTGGTGGAGGGGCAGGCATCCACCCTGCTTGCTGGGAGTGGCAGTGGCACTGGTTGTTGCTGTGCTACTGCCACATTTTGTCCTCTTCCTGCTCCTGCTCATCCACCTTGCTCCCTGCCATTTGAAAAGTCAGGGGTGTCATGTCCTGATGGCTCGGTGCCCCTGCCCTTTGCTGCCCCTTGTGGCAACTTGCTATATTGCAAGCAGACTCCTAGGCTTCTGAAGCCCTGAGCTAGTCCCACCCATCAGTCAATGGCATTGTTCCTTTAGCACAGTGCTGGCAGCAGGGGAAAAAAAATGAGGGGAGGCACAAAAGGAGAGAAGTGTACTTATGGGTGGGTGAGCAATGTCCCACATGTTAGATTTCTGAAACAGAAATGGTGGGGTAGGTAGGGGGGAAGCTACTTGCCTGATGGGGTGCTTTGTTTCCTCCCCCCCTCGCCCCATCTGTGGAGCCACCCTTGCTGTAGCAGGAACATAAGAAGAGCCCTGCTGGATCAGGCCCAAGGCCTTATTCCAGCATCCTGTTTCCCACAGTGCCTCACCAGCTGCCTCTGAGAAGCCCACAGACAAGAGGTGAGGACATGCCCTCTCACTTGCTGTTGCTCTCCTGCAACTGGTATTTAGAGGCTGGAGGTGGCCTGTAGCCATCAAACTAGTAACCATTGATAGACCTGTCCTCCATGAATTTCTCTAAGCCCCTTTTAAAGCCATCCAAGCTAGTGGCCATCACCACATCCCATGGCAGATAATTCCATAGATTAATTACGTGCTGTGTGAAAAAGTACTTCCTTTTGTTGGTCCTAAAATTGGCAGCTTTCAGTTTCATGGGGTGCCCCCTGGTTCGAGTGTTGTGAGAGAGGGAGAAAGATTTCTCTCTGTCCACACTCTCTACTCCATGCATAATCTTATACATCTCCATCATGCTCCCCCGTACTCCAAATGTGTACAGGGGAATACCATGGGAAGTAGAAGAGACTTCTAGCCCAAGGCAACCCTTGCCTCAGTATTAAAGTCTGCTTGTGTGTTGTCTTGCTCTTCCTTCTGTCTGCATCATGGGTTGATCTTTGCTGTGTTCCTGGCTTCTGTCGGATCCTATGGCTCCTGATGACTTATTGGGTTGCCCCTCTTTGTGTTCCTGGCTCCTGGTTTTTGTCTTGATCATTCTGGCTCCTGCCTGCCTGCCTGATGTGATCTCTGAAGAGCTCCTGATTCTCCCAGTCCCAACTTTAGACTTGTGACCCCTGACAGCTGCCCATGGACAAGAGGAGATTTTTCCTTTGGAGGAGAGAGGGTTGGCACTAGAGGCTCATTGTGTTTTTCAGTTTTTGTAACAGTTGGCTTATGTACTAATATACTAGTAGAGCAGAAGCAAGTAGCATGTACAGTTCTAACAGACTGCAGATTAGACCCCCCCCCCCAGAGGCTTTGCATCCATGGGAGTCCAGACTGAGCCAGTTATCATTGGATTCAATGAGGTGTACTTCCAGGGAGGGGAGTATTGGATAGCTGGCATTGCTCCCCCTCCCCCCGGAAAATGTCCTACAGATGTCCATGCCTGCATCCCAAGGTGTCTTCACTTTTCTTCTCTTTCTGTCTCTGATTCCGTTTCAAACTGCCGACTGCTGTTTACACATACACCTGGCATCAGTCTCTCTCTGTTAACTTAAAATGGGAGTCACCTCCAGGGGTGTAACTACTATTGGGCAAGGGGAGACATTTGTCTCAGAGCCTGCTGCCTTGAGGGGCCCCTCAGGGGCAAGTCACATGATCATTGTCCCGGCTCCCCATCTATCTAGCTCATGATATCTTAGCATCTATCTAGCTAAGCAGCATAAATACTCTTACCTCTAGTGTTTCTAATGTGTTCTAGGCATTAAAAGTAGCACAAATATATAGTATTCAATGTATATCACTATATATTGTGAAGTGTGTGTGTGTGTGTGTGTGTGTGTGTGTGTGTGTATTCAGTGAAATATATTTCCAGGAAGCATACCTATTTTGACATATCAGACTTAAATCCTTGTATTAGTTGGTTCTGCTGTTATTTACACCTTGTAACTAGTCGGGACAGTTAACAGAGACATCAGGCCAGGAGAAGGAGAGGAAAGCAATGTGTGGGGGGCATTTAAAAATCTTATCTCTGGACCCAGTCCAATCTTGCTACTCCCCTGGTCACCTCATCCATGTTCTGATGGCTTTCCTAGTTCAGCGTTCCAGAGAGATCTGTGGATATCCCCCAACTATTATCTCCCATTAATGAAATATCAGCCCCACCTCTTAGGCTATTAAGTGATCCACTTGAGAAAAGAAATGGCCAGCCACTCATAACAGTATTCTTTACTTGGTGATAATTATAGGCAAGGGCAAAGTGTTTCTTCCTTGGGTTATTCCTATGGCAAGGCAGGCCAATTTGCTACCGAACTCTGTGACAACAGATATCACTTCCTAGCTTCCAGTTACTGAACTAATCTGAGCATAACCACATCTGTAATTCATGTTGTTAAACATTATGCGAGAAAATTGCCTATTGTGCTCTGTTTGTACTTTTCATTAGTACTGTGTAACTCGACTTCCTCCAAGATTAAAATCAAAGATGAATAACTCCTCTAAAGCACACCATTTGCTAATTCATCTGAGATCAATAATGATTAAATGAATAATTTAATGAACCTCTATGCATACTTTCAAAACAGCTTAATTTTGTGCTGCAAAGTAATCATACTATTTACATTCAGGAGAGCTGGGAAATGGAGAAAGACAATATACACGTGTCCTTTTTGTTTTATTTCCCACTCTGTTCCTTTCTGGGAGCAGGGTTGTTTCTTGGATAATTTTTGTCTTGAGAGTTGATTTCACTCATGATTCTTCTTCCAGATAGAAGATGCATCTGTGGTGCAAAGAAATTTCTTCACTGGGCACTGTCATCCATGTTGTGGAGTGGTGAATTCCACCAGTATCCTCTGTTCCTGGTACCCTGTAGAGCCGTAGAGCCCTCAGGAACTTTTTTTTTTTTTGCATGGCACACACTGGCAGTGTCATCCAAATCAGATCAGTGAAATCCACCTCCCAACACTGTGTCTCCAGTGAATTGGTAGTGAGGAAGCTCTTTGCAGCTTGGACCAGCATGAAGTCAGGATGTCAGCCAGTGTCTGGAACTAACGTTGCGGGCCCTTCAGCCTTTGCTCAATATCAATATGGTCCCTGCATAAATATTAAAAGGCTTTCCATCCAGAAGAATTCAAGTCAAACTGAGCTGCTTTCAAGGCAATATATCCTAATAGAAGAGAAGTCAGGGACTTTAGTCCTCACTGGGGAGCTGACAGTTCTTTGCTAATGGCTTTGGTCTCCCTGATCTGAACCCTGCTGTGCCATTTATAAGCCTTCCTAGCAATGCCTCCTAAATGACTTCCTTATCAGTGACAAATTTCCTCAGCTCCCTGAGAGGGATAGGGGAGGGAAGAATTTCTGTGTCCTCCCATTATATATATAAACACATACAGAGAGAGAGAGAGAGAGAGAGAGAGAGAGAGAGAGAGAGTCAGAGTCCTCCCTTTCCTCCTGAAAATGTTCAACAGGAACTCAAAAATAACCTTCATGAAACAAGTAACATTCCAGGGGCTATTCATGTAACCACCCCCCACCAAAATATCTGGTTTCTAGTCCTAGTACTAATGCACTGCTAACCCCAGGCTAACAATAGTGCATTATTTTATTTTCATGCAATTGAGGATGGACTGACGGGCAGGGGTAACTTTGCTACAAAGAACTATTGTACAGTATTGTTTACTCCCCACCTTCTTTTTCTTTTTTCAAAATTCAAATGGTCGATGTAGTGCTAATCCAAAATGCCCCTCTCATTTTCTCTACCCTTTTCTCTCGTATTCCAAATGCACACCACTCCATTTCTCCAGTGTATCTTCAGGCTGTAAAAGGCAGTTTTGGCAGTTTCTTGGGCAAAGTGTGTGGGAATGTCATTATATAGTCTAGCCAATAGGTGGCACTAGCACTTGATGAAAATGAAGACTGAGTTGAGAGCAAGTTCTTGTTGTTCATTCTGCCTGAATCTTTAAGCCCTATTTAAGCCCTGTATCTTTAAGCCTTATTTAAGCCCTATTTATACACTGGCCACATTCACACACCTTGTCGAAGTGCAGGTCCAATGGGCCCACAGTTTGACTTCCGCACTGCCACCCACCTGTCTGCATTTGAATGACAGGGAGAGCATCCTCTCTGGAGTCAGCCCGTTCTCCCCACACACGAGCAGACAGTCTGCTCCGGGAAGCCAAACTGGCTGCCCACACAACTGCCAGCTCTGTTATGGAGCCAGTGGGGGCTGGGAGGATCGGCAGCGTGGCCCCGGGAATCTCCAGCATGCCCTGCACGAGTGCACAGGCTTGCCACGGCAACTCATGATCAGAAAGCCCAGGTTAGCAGAGCACTCGGTGCGGAGTTCTCACGGCCATACAAAACCGGGCTAGGCTCCCTTAGCCTGATTTTGCATGACCGTGAGAATAGCCTTGTAGTCTCCCATTCAAATGCAAACCAGGGCAGACCCTGCTAGAAAAGGGGACAATTCATGCTTGCTACCAAAAGATCAGCTCTTCTCCTGGTAAGAGATAGGAAGTGTACAATTCTATCTGAGTTCAATGTAACATGTGATAGCTTTACCTCTGTATAGATCTGTACCTATGTACACAAAGATTGCACAAGTGCAGAACATAATGTCTGAATAGGGCTTTGGTCATATGCTGAAATGTACAACTTGTCTCTCCTTTTGAAAAAGATTCCAGCTTTCTCTGTGTTGAAATATATCCATGTTAATGAAATGTGATATCTATTGAAGTAATACAAGCATATGAGTTTCACAGAACTTTTGTTAAAAGCAACATTAGATATTGCAAGCTGCTATTTCTGTTGCAGGTAATGTTAAGGAAAAAGAAAATGCTCTAACAGCTTTTAAGGATTTACCCATCTGGGGAGTGGAGAGAGGAGAAGGGGTGGAGGAAGAGGAATGGCTTTTTATAAATCACATTTCTTAAAAAACGCTGACTTAGTTTCAAAATCATTTTCTGTACTTATCTATTGAGACTCTTCTTGCTGTGCTAGAAATTGTATAGCAAGTTCTATATGAAGTGTGAAAATGGATTTGTGGTCTTTTCTCCTTTTAGGATGGGTGTGGGGGGGACTCACTCTAAAACACAATAGCAGTTGCTATTCCAGAGAAAAGATGAGTGAAGACAGAGAATCGCCCTCGACACAACACAGCTGTTCAAGAATAAAATCAAAAGTTCCGTAAACAACATTTTCAAGCATTAAAAAATATTTCTTTTACATCTCATCTTCAGAAAAGATTAGTTTTCAATTAAGGAGGTCTAAAACTGTCTTTTGTATTTTCAAGCCCTTCAGCAGTAAGCTATTCTATTCTTTGCCCTCAGCCGTTAACATGCAGTTCCTTGAGTCATCTGGAACAATGAACTTGAGCCATCTGGAACCGGCAGCACACCCTGGTCTGGACCATATCGCTTGGATGAGCCTGACTTCATCATTTGTATACATGAATGTGTGGAATTGCTGAACAACCAGGAATAGGGTTGTGGGGCCCCTGTTGCCTGGGGCTTCACGCCCTACTGTGTTCTTCTACCCACCCACCCACCTCCATGGATATGGAGCACCCTTACCTTCACAACCCTTGAGAGCTGTTTGGCCACCCACCCACCGTAGCCAGCTTGCCTTCCTTTGCTGGGTGGTGAGGCAGATACATGAAATCATGGAAGGAGAACTCGCAAATAACAAGGGTCTCCTGTATTGTCTGCTCTAATTGGCAGTGATCCTCCAGGGCATCAAGCAGGAATTTTCCCCAGTCCTACCTGGAGATGTCAGGGATTAAACCTAGGCTCTTCTGCATGCTAAACAGATGTTCTACCACCATACCTAATTTTGCACTGCTGGGGATCAGGCAGCATAGCTATGGCTTGTGGTCACACCTGGCCACTAGCACAATGCAGTGGATGAGCTGCCTATGAAGTCAGCGGTACCAATTGAATGAAGGGTGCTGGGCGAATCCCTGAGCATCCAATTGCCAAGGCAATGGGACCAGTACGTGATAGTCCCGGGAGCACTAGAAGCTAGTAGTCTCTCAAGGGAAGGAAATCTTGCAATGGGGTGTGCATGAACAGTTTGATGTAGAACCAGTTTGGGTAGAACCGGGCCCGTTTGGCAGTTTGATGCAAAACGGTTCTACATCAAGGGGGAGAGTGTTGGTGGTGGATATGTTGTTGTTTTAGTCTCAGACCCGGTTCACCACTGCTCCCTGCTCTCCGCTCCCTGCTCCATGCACTCCCTGCCATTTGCCACCCTCGTCCTCAGCCCAATCGCCAGCGGGATCACTCTTAAAACATAGGCCACCCTTACGGTGGCGGCACAGTTTGGGCCTCGATGCATGCATTCCCAGAGGCAAAAATGAGGGCAGAGATTTACCGTGCACATGATCCAAAATATAGGGATTGCCCATGGAATATTTATTGAAACATATGAAACAGCTGGTCTGTGGGAGGAGAGCTGGTCTTGTGGGAGGAAGCATGAATTGTCCTCTTTGCTAAGCAGGGTCCTTCCTGCTTTGCATTTGAATGGGCGACTAGATGTGTGAGCACTGTAAGATATTCCCTTTATTTATTTATTTATTTATTTATTTGATTTATATACCGCCCTTCCAAAATGGCTCAGGGCGGTTCACAACATGATAAAAACAATTAAAACAAATTAACAATTAAAATCAAACTATTAAAACACAATAAAACCAATAAAACTGCTAAAAGCCCTGAAAATCAGGGCAACAGTTTAAAACAGCCCCCTTAGGGGATGGGGCTGCTCTGGGAAGAGCATGCTTGAATGCAGAAAGTTCCCAGTTCCCTCTTGGGCATCTCCTGGTAGGGCTGAGAGAAACTCCTGCTCGCTGCAGCCCTGGGGAAGCTGCTGCCAGTCTGTGTAGACAATACTGAGATAGATGGACAAATGGTCTGACTCAGTATAAGGCAGCTTCCTACAGAGGCGTATCTAGGGAAAATAGCACCCAGGGCAAACACTGAAATTGCGCCCCCTGTCAAAACATCTGACACCCATCTTTTCAGAAAACTTCACCATAATATCAGCTCAAAAATACAAGTCAAGCTTGTTAATCTTTTAATCTTTCAAAAACTATTTCGCAGTGGACGTAGCCAGACCAAAAAATGCTGGAAAACGACAAATTTCAGTATGCTGGGGCTCATGAAATACCCAAATACTATGTGGAGGTGTACTTGGAAAACTAAAGAGAAGTGCCTGTCTAATTCTCTACTATGTATTGTAGCATCACCATAACATAAGTTTTAAAAATCAATGGAGAATTTGACTTTTCCCAGATACTCTGAAAATAATTAAAGGATATGCAGAGTAAACTGTGTTACTACTTGGAATAGATTCTAATATTTCAGAAAGACAGTTAAAATGAGAGAAAGAGAGCAAGAAACTCCCAGTGGGCCTTAATAATATGGATTTCACACTGATTCAGAGACAAACTCACAATTAATAGCCATATTATTAAGACATCACATTTAACTCACTTATCACAAGAAGCAAAGTAAGAGCAAATGAATACAATCCTAGCTCATAAACTTCAGCTCATTATTCACAAGCCCTGATTCTCTGTACATAGTGCCAATCTGAATATGTGTACAGTGTCTTATATTATATTATTTTTTAAATTTTTTTAACCTGTAGCCCCTTCAGGGGGCTTCCTAAAGGCCGTGGGGGGTCTGCCCTCCCCCCACTGGCCTCCAGGGCCTCACAGGGACCAATTGAGCATGTGTGGTAGCCATTTTTTAAAATAATCTTTTAAAAAAAATGGCTGTTGAAAACAAAATGGCCACCGTGCATGCTCAAATGACCTCTGCAAGTCCTGGCATGGCCTAGGCCCTCACAGAGGCCATCTGAGCATGCACAGTGGCCATTTTGTTTTTGGCAGCCTTTAAAAAAAAATTAATTCTACAAGATGCCGCCCCCCTTCAAGTGGCACCCGGGGCACGTGCCCTGCCTGCCGCACCCTAGATACGCCCCTGGCTTCCTATGTTTCTAAAAGCTGTTAGTGGATCCAGCTAATCCACCACAAGTGATCTCATGAACAAGCACAAGGCCTTGGTGTTACCTTATGCAGCTCTTTGGAAGCCTACCATGGAACCCAAAGTGGATTAAATAGCCAAGGTCAAGGGCGATCTTGCATTCAAATCACCTGTCTCTTGTTTCTGACGAAGTTCTCATATGGTCCCCCAGCACCCTGCCCTTTGGCAGGCCAGATAGATTTTTGATCCGAACCAAGAAGGCAGTTTTTATTATCCACAAATATATAGGCATTCCCCAAGCTAAACATGTAGATAAGCTCACTTGAAATCACCAGTATCTTGTATCTGAGATCACAGTCTAAATGTGACTGGGGGAATAGTGGGGGAGAAATGAATAGAGAATTATGCCCCCCTCATCGCTCTAATTTGGCCTTCTTCCTGTTATAGTGTTTTACTGAAATGGTTATTTTGAATAAAAAGTCTTATTAAGCAGTAAATGTATATTGCCGGAAGGCCCCCTATCTTACACTCTTAACCAGCTTCATTACAGTGTTAACTTGTGCTTTGTCAGTGTTTTCTGCAGTGAGCAGTTCATATGACTAATTAAAATGTGATTCTCAATTCTATTTGTTATTACTTCCATTATCTTTCACATAGCACACAGGCCTAACAACATGTTTATGGGGTTCTGCAAGCTCATCTAATTTAATATTTCCTTCGGAAATGAAATATTCTCATTGGGCTGGAGCTGCCCTTAGAATTGTGTGCTTCATTTAGCTTCTCTTTTAGAGTTTAACTAATTTTAACCTTCCCTCTTTCAGTAAAGAAAGATTAATCTTCCTACCGATAAATACATAGAATGCTAAACACTGTCTATAGTCAAATATAAAGAACATATAACTAAGAAATACAGACACACATTTCACATCTCTCTCTCTCTCACACACACACACACACACACACACACACTGGGCTTGCAATTTGCAAGCATTCCTCCTGTACCAAAAAATGACCATGCGATCTTCCTTCATTCCTGGCTACTTGATGACCAGAAGAGCTACTTTGTTTCACGTGAGTAATAGCATTGCTACCAGTAATCCCTAAAAAGACAAATTCTAGAAGATTGAATGAGACAGATGAATTAAGATCTCTATTGCATAATGTTTCATGTTTTTCGATTTCTTAAGTGAGTTGCATGGAAATCCGACATGGATAGAAATCCACTGGACTGAAACAATATAGCTTATTTGTTTCTTCATCATTCTGTGAAAGGCCGGACTTCCTGTCTGTAAAAGTACCTGAGAAAACTGCCAAAGTTTGTTATAATGATTAGGGATATGCTTTTCCAATGGGAGAGTTTTTCAGCATTTTCTGGGAAATTAAAGATCCCCCCCCCCCAGGTTTTTAAGTTTTTCTTTTAGTGTGAGTGAGGTCTGGAAGCTTCCAGACTGCACAGAGGTGGGACTGCAAAAGGGCAGGGGAGCTGGGTATTGCAAGCCTCCTTCTTTCCTGATGGACAGCCCACACAGCCAATAGGAGCCGGAGTGAGGGAGGAGCTTCCTTCCTAAGAACATAAGAACAGCCCTGCTGGATCAGGCCCAAGAAGGCCCATCTAGTCCAGCATCCTGTTTCACACAGTGGCCCACCAGATGCTGCTGGAAGCCACAGACAGGAGTTGAGGGCGTGCCTTCTCTCCTGCCATTACTCCCCTGCAACTGGTACTCAGAGGCATCCTGCCTTTGAGGCTGGAGGTGGCCCACAGCCCTCTGACAGGTAACCATTGATAGACCTCTCCTCCATGAAGTTATCCAAACCGCTCTTAAAGCCATCCAGGTTGTTGGCTGTCACCACATCTTGTGGCAGAGAGTTCCACAAGTGGATCACGTGTTGTGTGAAAAAGTACTTCCGTTTGTTGGTCCTAGACCTCCTGGCAATCAATTTTTTGGAGCAACCCCTGGTTCTAGTGTTGTGAGAGAGGGAAAAGAATCTCTCTCTCTCCACTTTCTCCACACCATGCATGATTTTATAGACCTCTATCATGTCTCCCTGCAGTCGTCTTTTTTCTAAACTAAAAAGCCCCTGGTGTTGTAGCCTTGCCTCATAAGAAAGGTACTCTGGGCCCCTGATCATCTTGGTTGCCCTCTTCTCCCTCAACTTGGTTGCCTTCCCTCCCTCAACTCTAGTTTGGGAAAGCCCAACTCCAGTCCCCATATTGGATGCATTGAAGGCGCTGCTGAAATGCAGTTACTGGCGGCATAACTAACACAAACCGAAGGTAACAATTGGAGTTAGTGGAGGGAAACCACTTTCCCCTCTAAACTCCAGTTCCCCGAGTTTAGACGTTTGGGTAGCGAAACCGGAGGTGAAGAGACCTAATAAATGTATTTATTTATTTATCAAATTTGTACACTGCCCCAAACTTTCATCTCTGGGCGGTTAACAATAGCAACAAACAAGTGAAAACCATACACAAAAACTAAAAACAATTTAACAGTTTAAAAATAAACCAGAAATTAAAAGCTAAAAAAATAGTGAGCTGAGCCTTGGAATTGTGTGCTTAGTTCAGCTTCTCTTTTAGAGTTTAACTAATTTTTAACTAACCCATATTTTGCACTGATAGGCAAAATGTGGCCTATCTTTCATGGTTTGGTCTGGCAATTTTATGTCAGTGAGAAGTGAGTGAGGCTCAGGCATTTTCATATATATATAGATGCCCATATGTATGAGGGGGGAGAGGGAGGGAGGAGGGAGGGAGGATTGTTAAAGCTGCAAACATAACTCCACACAAGTATCATCTGGATGCCAGAAGGATGCTGTTAATCAAAAAGAACAGTATAGATTTATTATTCAGTAACGTAACATAAATATTATTGGTACATTTTAATGCTAAAAGTAATGCTGAGCAAGATGGTCCACACATTGTTGAAATATCAGTTCACTGGTGCAATTTTTGAGACAGCAAGATCAAGATACTGAAGAAGAGCCAAGGAGGATACTGCCTGTTGCTTCATGTTTTGCAAAAGGCCTCCACTTCCATGGAGTAACTAACACAAGATCTGCATGTGCGAAATTACATGCAAGCTTTTTCAGGAATTCATTTGTTGTATTAAAGAATAATTTGCCTTGTCCAAGAGGATCATGTTCTAGGCCAAGTTGGGTCTCAGTCAGGAAAAGATTCCAGGAGGGGCAAGGACCTTGGACAGCTCCAAGGAGAAGAGGACCAAGACTTCAGCAAACTATGAGCAAGAGTCAACAAGATCTAACTCCAACACAGAAGGAATGTTGCTCCAGTGTGGCTGCTGCCCAGGTGGGGTATATTGGCCCTGACTCTTTGGGGAAGGCTTCGTTTTTTTAAAAAGAGGCCTTGCCTGATTTTGAAAAGTGCTGGGAGGCAGTAGCAGCTGGTGCAGGCAGCGGCACCAGGGGGTAGTGGCAGGAGGCACCTTTAAGGGTAAAACAGCAGGTGCTTTCCTCCCGTACCGCTGCACCTGAAAGCTCTTCCCAGCAGCACCGCACCATCCAGCACCCGCTGCAGCAGAGGATTGGCTCCACTGCTCAGCTAGCAGAGGCCATTTGTGTGGCCAACAAACGGCCTCCAAGCATGTGCGGAGTCCAGCTGAGTGGCAGAGTCGATCCTCTGCTGCAGCGGGTGCGGGACGGTGCACTGCTGCTGGGAAAAGCTTTCAGGTGCTGCTGTACGGGAGGTAAGTGCCTACTAATTTACACTTAAAGGTACCTCCTGATGTCCCCCGGTGGTGCCTGCACCAACCGCCACTGTTGGGAGGCCTCTCTTAGAACTGGAAGGTCCTCAAAATACTTACCTAAATCCGAGGATGAAGGCAGTGTCATATCCTCAGGTTATGATTGGGGTGCTATTCCCCCAGATTATCCTGTTTATGGGGAGATCTGGAAATATGGAATCACCTGTGTCTTCCCACCATATCTCAACCTGGGAAATGTCACTTTTGTCCTCCAATTCAGGTGGTCCCAGATCCAGGGTCATGGCAGAGAGCTCTACAAGCCAACCGTGCATTCTATGAATTTTTATCTGTTGATCCATCCTTGATCCAGAAGTCCTACTTAGCCTTTTGATATTATTATTTATTATTTTACATTTTATATCCTGCTCTTCCTCCAAGGAGCCCAGAGCAGTGTACTACATACTTAAGTTTTTCCTCACAACTACCTTGTGAAGTAGGTTAGGCTGAGAGATACATGACTGGCCCAGAGTCACCCAGCTAGTTTCATGGCTGAATGGGGATTTGAACTCAAATCTCCCCGGTCCTAGTCCAGCACTCTAACCCCTACACCACGCTGGCTAGTGATATCCACTATCACGCTGATAGTGATATCTACTATCAGTAGCCTGCTAACCCACCCACAAATTTCCTCTGTCCCCCTGCTGAATCTGAAAGCCCCGTATAGAAATCCTTGTTCTAAAGTTGGTAATCCTTTGGTGATGTGCAGCAAAATTGTTAATAATGCCTGCAGTCCCTGATATGCAGTTAATTACTGTAACATAGAACATCTCGAGGAAGAACATTGCATGTACATATTACCAATTAACCCACAGATCTGGGAAGCAAAAGACAGCAATTAACAGAACACTCTCTCGTCATTGTAATTACAAGCTCAGTGTGAGAGTCCAATGTAAGAAGGATGTGAAATCCAATAATTAGGAAAGATTTCAAAAGCAGAGAGAAAACATAACGTTCTAGGTCACACAGGGAGGACGGATATCATTGCATATATGGAAGACATTGGGGAACTGGTGGTGGTGAAAGGCAGATCATAGTGCTTTTTGTACAGCACCTTTCTTTCTGCTACCAATTTGGTCCCAAACACATTGAAATTCTTCATTATATGCCTACTAATGTAATTCAGACTAGTGATGCTGCTGAAACTTTTAATTACCTGGTTCAGGATATAAATTTTCCCAGACTGTAACTGTTGGGATGATTCATGAATTGAACACTGGGTGGTGTGTTGGTTGTTGTTGGTGTGTGTGTGTGTGTGTGTGTTTGGGGGGGGGGGGGTTAAGTCCTTCTGAAGCTTGGAATGTGACACTTTTTTGTTTTATTTCTTTATTTACCATATTTGTTTACTGTCTGATATGTACATCAGGCGGTGTACACAATTTAAAACATTTAAAAGTCAACACAGATAAAAATACACATGACACAATAAAAACAATATTATAAAACAGTTATTAAAAGAATTAAAATTATTAAAATTAATTCTAATTAAAAGCCTGTGAGAACAGGTGAGTCTTGAGGGTCTTCCTGAAAACAAACAGAAGGAGATGCTCTTATTTCAGCAGGGAGCATATTCCAAAGCCCTGGGGCAGCCACAGAGAAAGCCTGGGTTTCCACCAAATGCCACCAAATGAGCTGGTGGCAACCATACCTGGACCTCTCTAGTCTAGAACACTGTAACAGGCGGCAGTGTTTATAACAAAGGAAGCACTCTCTTAAATTGCCTGGACCCAAGCCACTGAGGGCTTTATAGCACTTTGTATTTCACCTGAAAACAAATCGGCAGGTACTATACTTGTGAAGATACTGAAGCTATTCTCACGAACAGCAAAAACCAGGATAGGGAAGGGCTATAGGCAACCTCCAGCCTCCAAGGCAGGATGCCTGTGAGTACCAGTTGCAGGGGAGTAACAGCAGGAGAGAGGGCATGCCCTCAACTCCTGCCTTTGGCTTCCAGCGGCATCTGGTGGGCCACTGTGTGAAACAAGATGCTGGACTAGATGGGCCTTCTTGGGCCTGATCCAGCAGGGCTGTTCTTATGGAAGCCCAGCTGGTTTTTGCTGCACATGCGAACTGATGGGAGATGTGCCTAAATACTGGGCTAATTGATTGTGTGTCTGCCGTGGCTGCTTGCAGCTGTGACAGGCACACTCGGGGGGAGGGGGACTCCCGGTAATGCACCACAAACTCACGTGGTGCATTATTGGGATTTGGGGGGGGGGGTGACATATGGTGGCGCTTCCATGAGCCCAGCCCCCAGAGCGCCCGAGTGAGGCATGGGCGGCCTGCAGGACAGCCACCACTCATCTGGGCAGGCAATCAATCTGTCCCGCGTCAGGTAAGGGATCATCTGTGGAGAGGGTCAGGAAATTCTGCTCTCCCCCATAGACCCACCCAAAGCTCTTCAACTAAATCCTGGGCTGTTCAGACAGAACAAGCATCCCAGTGGGGGATTATCCAGTTTCCAAGAACTAATAAGTAAACTTGAGTCTATAGGGGGAAGAAGCTTTGTAGCCCCTGAGCTTATCTGACCATTTCTGAATCAAACTGAGGAAAGTTTGCCCATCTCTATTTTAAACCAAAGCCTAGGCCAAATACTTTATTAGTATTTAGTAGTATTCTCAAAAACCATCCCACTGCTACTGATTTTATATATTTAACATATTTATTTAACATATTAATATACCTCCCAAAACTTTCATTTCTGGGCGGTTTATAGTAAAACAGCACAAATTAAAACCAAATTAAAACATCAAAACAATGTAACATTTAAAACAATTTTAAAATCTTTGAGTCTAATTAAAAGCCTGGGCGAACAAATGTGTCTCAACTGCCTTTTTTCTAATTTTAACAGTTTGGGAGGCTGTTATTTCACAGCAGAGCACATTCCAAAGCCTTTGGGCAGCAATGGAGAACGCCCGTCCTTGAGGAGCTTCCAGGCAACCTTTAAATCCAAACCGCAGCTGGTGGGGGGGCATGGAGCAGCTCTTTACACCCCATTGTGGGCTTCCCAAATGACCCGGTGTCCTGTTTACGGATTGGGATGGCAGCACTGTAACTGAGGCAGTGGAGGTAGGGGTCGATGGAGGTCATGGCGGGCTTCTTTCACCCCACCAGTGGCCTCCCCTATGATCCAGTGTCCTGTTTGGGGCCTGGGATTGCTGTGGCAGTGGTGACAGGGGATGATGGAGGCAGCAGTGGGGGCTAGGAACATAGGAACACAGGGAGCTGCAATATACTGAGTCAGACGATTGGTCTATCTAGCTCAGCATTGTCCTCACAGACTGGCAGTGGCTTCTCCAAGGTGGCAGGCAGGAGTCTCTCCCAGCTCTATCTTAAAGAAGCCAGGGGGGGAACTTGAAAATTTCTGCTCTTCCCAGAGCGGCTCCATCCCCTGAGGGGATTATCTTGCAGTGCTAGTCTCCCATTCCTCTGCAACCAGAGCGGAACCTGCTTAGCTAAGGAGACAAGTCATGCTTGCTACCACAAGACCAACTCTCCTCTTAAATAACCCAGTGGCCATGCTGTGGCCTGTTCCAGGCCTCTTTGCATGTGTGCAGAGGCCCAAAACAGGCCGCAGCATAGCTACCAGGTCATTTGGGAGGCCAGTGGGAGGGTGGAAGGAGCCGCCGCTGCTACTTCAATCGTCAGCCATCCCAGGCCCAAAATAGGCTGCCAGGCAGGGTGGAAGGAGCCCCTGCCACTGCCATCATCCCCCGTCCCACAGCTGCAGCTGCATCACCACCATCCCAGGCCTGAAATGGGCCACCAGGATCATTTGGGAGGCCAACAGTGGGGTGGAAAGAGCCCCTGCCACTGCAGCTCTCCCTCATCCCTTCAGCTATTGCTTGGATTAAAAGGTAAATAAAAGGGGGGCCTCCATGCACTTAACCCTTTACTTGTAAAGGGGAATTCTTGCCAGATTCCCCTATACTAGTATCTGTATCAAGCCAAGTTGCGAGGCGGGGACTTGATGCGACTCGCTTCCCCGGACCAGCTCCCCTCTGTCCAGTCCTGCCTTTGTACTAGGCGCATCCTTAGTGCAAAGGCAGCCCCACCTAGCGTGCATTACATGCCTCTGGTTACTGATATCAGAACAATGGCAAAACAAGGAACCCCAGAAAGATTATTTTTGACTCAGAAGTCCAACAACTGTATTACCTCTCTGTCTCCTGCTTAGATACATGTGCTATTATACTAATTTCTTCACTCAGATTTATAGACTAGGAAAAAACCAAACACTTCAATATGAATGTACCTTGTTAAAAACTTAACCCTGTTTACCAAAGTTTTCTTGAAATAACAAGGTCATGCAACACTTGGCAAAAAGAAAAGCTCACATTTGGACTTTGTTGAGTCTCCTGGGTAATTAAGTTTCACAGTTGTTTAATCTGAGATAGTAAAAACTTTATATGGAGACTTTATCACCTCATTTTCACCCAGAGAGCTGTTTTAAACAGCCAGCATGTTCTTAAAAACCGCCACACCAAAGAGATGCAAGTATGATAGGGCTCTGCTAAAGATTCTCCCGTTTTGTTTGGGATCCAGATTACTGGTTTCAATGGAGTTTCTCAAAAGGTATTTGCTGTCATTCTGCATGGTGTTATAACAGCATAACAGGAGCTACATTGGTGGAAGACTCTGTATAACACATCCATCCGGTGTGTTGCCAAGCAGAGAAACATGCATAGGCGTGCAATTTTTTCTGCTCTCTCCTCCCTTCAAAAGGACTTTTTGACTGGAAGAATATGTCCTTGAGGCTTGCGCAGCCCTCAAGGACATATTCATGAAGCCAGAAAGTCCTTTTGAGGGGAGGATTGATCAATGGAAATTTCTCCCCCCTCTGCATGTGTTTCCCTGCTCGGCAACGTTATTATTATTATTATTATTATTATTATTACATTTATATCCCGCTCTTCCTCCAAGGAGCCCAGAGCGGTATACTACATACTTGAGTTTCTCTTTCACAACAACCCTGTGAAGTAGGTTAGGCTGAGAGAGAAGTGACTGGCCCAGAGTCACCCAGCTAGTTTCATGGCTGAATGGGGATTTGAACTCGGGTCTCCCCGGTCCTAGTCCAGCACTCTAACCACTACACCACGCTGGCTCTCCACACACAATTCTAAAATTGCACAGAATGTCCACCTGTTAGGTTTTGAAAACATCTACTTCTTTCAATACTGTTTGGTGATGTTAATTCTCTGGCGGCGGCTGCTTCCTGCTTCCTGCATTAGTCATATGGGTGATCCCATCAGGGATCATGGTTAACTAAAACTGTACAGGTCAGCACTGATTACATGAAGATGTCACTGAGAGCAAAAGAGTGATGACCATTTAAATTAATATTGACCATTTTTGCAAGGAGTGCCAAAATCACAAAAAAGAGTGTTTTTCTGAGCTGCTGAAAATATTTACCAAAAACAGTAAGTGGTTTCAGTTCTGCCTTCATGTTCAAGTCTTTTATCTGATATTATAACTTGCCAAATAGTAGATCTGGTCTTCAGATCATAATAAAAGAAATACACAGTGGAGAAGGTACTAGGTTCTCTCTACTTAGGAGCAGACCTGTTCTTGTGGTAGCAAGCACGAATTTGCTAAACAAGGCACACCTTAGTTAGTTAAACATATTTGTATACTGCCCAAAATGCAAGTCTCTGGTTTGCATATGGATAGGAGACTACATGTGCATTCTGTAAGATATTCCCCTTAGCAGATGGGTCTGTAGCTCAGCGGTAGAGCATGGACCTTGCATGCAGAAGGTCCCAGGTTCACTCCTTGGCATCTGCAGGTAGAGCTGGGAGAGCTCCAGCTGTTTTTTGGACTACAGCTCCCAGCATCCCCTACCACAGTGGCCGATAGGGATGACAAGAGTTGTAGGCCAACATCTGCAGGAGGGCCAAAGCTGAGTAGCCCTGGTGTAGACAGTACTGAGCTCGATGGATCAATGATCTGACTCAGTATAAGGTAGCTTCTTATGTCACTAGCTTATGGGTTCCAGGCCCAGTTTCCCAGTCAGGCAGAGAGAGAGAGACAGAGAAAGCTCCATCTGTGGGCACACCAATAATGCCTTCACCTTGAAGTCTATTAGTGTGACTGAAACACCTGAATGGCAAGGAGAAGGTTGGCAACCTTTTCTTCCTAGGAATGTGCACGAATCAAGATTTGCACAAAGATTCGAAGCCCAACCGGTTCGAAGCCCAACCAAATTGACTGGTGGGGGGCGACACCAGGGTGGGGGTGGTGAGCAGCACCTTTAAAAGTGAGAACAGCAGGTCCTTAACTGCTCCTCTGCCACTTCATGCAGCTTCTTGCTGTGGTGGCATCCCCCGCCCCAACAGCCTGTGAGTGCTGGTGGTGCTTCCCTTGGCAGCCCTGGTGCAGCAGCAGCACGCACATGGCCTCCGTGCATACGCAGAGGCCATTTGTGTGGTCAGCATGCTGCTGCGCATGTGCAGAGACTGCTGCCACACCGCCACTGTGCCAGGCCTCCTGGGGGGAGTGCCTCTGGCTTGTGAGGGGGCACAGAAAGGTGTGTAGAGCAGTGGAGGAGCAGGTAAGAACCTGCTATCCTCATGTTTAAAGGGGCTGCTCGCCGCCACCCTCCACCAGACAAATTGGTTCAGCGGCCCCACGAACCGGTTCAGCTTCAAATCTCGAATCGTGCACATCCCTATTTCTTCCCTCAGTGCTCTAACACTGTAGCAAAAGAAATCTCATCGTAAAGGCCTCAGAACTGCTCTATAGTTCCCTGGCCCCTCAGGGGAATCTATTCGCACAAATTGCTCATTTCCACCAGAAATCTGCCTCTCTTTGTAGGAAACAGCATGTGACGAAGTGTTTAATATGTAATGGGAGAGACAGCCTTCCATGCTGGAATATTCATGCAGCATCTGGAGTGGCTGGTGGTAAAGCATCTGTCTCCAAAAAGGAGAGAAGCAGAAAACTCCGCTCACTCTGAAAGACTGAGTAACTTGTCCTTGCCTCCCATATGATTCTTCGGTGCCTCCGCTCAGAGACATCCCGATGCTCTGTTCTCATAACCTAGATGCTTGAGCAAGGAAGACGAGGCTTTTCAAAGCAGCGTCATGCTTGTAGTGCCACAGGCCGATTTGTTTAGCCTGAAGCACGCTTGTAATGTTTAGGTTGATCACTTCTAACAAAACAGTCCCTCGTGGCTCTTCCCTGCATTTGAATATATTCTAATCGGGTGTGTGTTTTGAAAATAAGTGGTAAACGAGCTGGAAGGAAGTGGCTTTTTAATTGGCCTAGCAAAAAGAGGAAACCATAGGGGCCAAAGCACCCCGATGAATAGTGAATAGGCACTCACCTGTGTTTCTAGAAGAAAATTGGGGAAGGGGTTGCTGAGTTGCTGACGTACAGAAGAAAAATGGGCCGGAGAGAAGCCCATGTTGCAATGATTTGACTTGGGGCTGGTATGGACAATGCCATCTACTGTGCATATTGAAAAAACTGGAATTCCACTTCAGAATTGCATTATTTGAAGGACAACTGATCAAGATAAGATGGCGGCGGCGGCGGCGGCGGCGATCCTTTTAAATACATTCCCCAGACATCTCTGTGCTTCCCAGCTGCCCCACATGCATGCACAGTCTCTCCTGTGTCACTCCCTGTCTGTCCCCCACCCCCAGATGCTCCCGAGATTCACTGTAACCAACCAGCTTTCCCCACACCAGAGCTGGAGTGACTTTTAGAGGACCCCATTACCATCCTCACCCTATTTGTGGTGGTGGTGGGTGAAAATTCTGAAGCTGAATTCAGATTTTTTTCCAACGTGCACAGCCCTAATGCCATCACTGTCTCCACTATTAGGAAGGGGAAGTGCAGAAAGTACACCAGTTACTTAGAAACCTCCTAGTACATCCATTTTTTTATTTTTATTTTATTTTATTTTTACACTTATATCCCACTCTCCCCCCGAGAAGCTCAGGGTGGTGTATATGGTGATTTTTATCCTTGCAACAACTCTGTGAGGTAAGTTGGGCTGAGAGTTACATGACTGGCCCAGAGTCACCTAGTGAATTTCATGGTTTAATGGGGATTTGAACTCAGGTCTTCACGGTCTTAGTCCAACATTCTAACCACTAGGGCTGTGTGGATCAATTCAGGTACAAATTGAGGAGTGAGGGTGGAGCTTCCTACTTCCAGTTGCAAAGCAACCAGACTGCGGTGCCACATTCAGACATAATGCTGGCACTGCAGAACTGGAAGTCCAGGCGGTGGACCTCACTACAAACTGAAGGTAAAATCACTGTCCAGGGAGTGAAAAACCATGGGTCTATTTTCTGCCGTAATTTCAGTTGCCCTTATCCAAATATTAGGAAACTGAAACCGGAGGCCCCTTCACCTCCAGTTTTGTGTTATATGTGAATGCAACCAGTGTTTGTTTGTCTCCTTCTCACTTGCTCAAAATTCACATTGAGATGTTCTTTCTTAGCCTATGTTTTAGTTAGTAATAAATATTGAACTCCTGTTTCTCATTTAAAGTTGGCTTCCTTTGTATCTATCTATCTGTCTATCTATCTATCTGTCTGTCTGTCTGTCTGCCTGCCTACCTACCTACCTACCTACCTATTTAACATATTTGTATGTGTGTGTGGGCAGGGGTTGCACTTCATGTGAAGCAGAGTGAGGGTGCTGTTGTACCACCTGCCTGGAATTCAACACAACATCCCTGTTCCTGCATGGAAGGGAATTTGGAATGTCCAACCCAGTCCTACTTGTATGGTTGATATGCTACATCAGGCATACATCAGTGCCCAACACCAGCTGTTTTTGGACTAGGAGTCCCTTCATCCCAAGCCACAGTGGCCAACAGTCAGGTATGATGGAAATTGTAGTCCAACATTTGCAGGAGGGCCAAGGTTGTACAACCTGCGCTACACTAAAGTAGTACAACAACTGTGCATTTAGTGGCTGGTTTGGGTGTTACATCCATTCCAGCAAATCCGCCTTTGCTGTCCATCATGAGAACATAGGGTTAAGGGGAGGAGAGCTGGTCTTGTGGTAGTGAGCATGAGTTGTCTCCTTTGCTAAGCAGGGTCTGCCTTGGTTTGTATTCAGATGGGTGGCTACATGTGAGCACTGTAAGGCATTCCCTTTAGGGTATGGGGCCATAGCTCAGTGGAAGAGCATCAGCATGCTCACATGCAGAAGGTCCCACGTTCACTCCCTGGTATCTCCAGGTAGGAGAGACTCTTGAAGCCTTGGAGAGCCACTGCTTGTCAGTGTAGACGATACTGAGCTAGGTGGACCAATGATCTGACTTGCTATAAGGCAGCTTCCTCTTTCTGTGCCTTGAGTAGAGCCTGATCAATGAGAGTCCCTTAGGCTATGCTAGGAGCCAGATGGACATCCATGGCAATGGATTAGACCCCATCTCTGTGTTGTAACCCCATTTTTCTAGTCTCTATAGTTTATTCCAATTGTAGAATGTGAAGTTTCCAGCTCCAGAATGTGCCCGAGCAAGCTCTCGATCGTTTCAACCTCTTTTTGAGTAGTTGAATATCACTTGACTCAAATGCGAGCATTTTACGTCTTCTCTGAACTCATTTGGCAGGCATAATAATGATGCCACTCTGGCTGGTCCCTGATCCTCCCTCGTCACCCACTAGTACTGCGGAGCTTTGCAAGTCATCATTTAACATTCAGCCCTCCATAAATTATGCAGTGCAGCACGCAGGGGGATTTCAATAACTTTTAATGTCTGTTTAAATAATGCCTTTCGTCAGGACTCCAAGGGGAGCTGAGGAGAACAACAAGAGAGCACCTCTGGCAAAACCCGCTGTTGAGGTTTGCTGTTCAACTGAGTGGTGCATATTTTTTTAATTGAAGCTATTTGCATCGACTGTGTTTCATGCGACTTACAACAGCAAGCTCTGCCCAGCAATCTGACTCTTTCCATGAAAAAATGAAAGACTTGCAAAGGACTTTTCCTGCAAAGAATTAAAGAGGGGTGCATGACAAATATTTTCAGAATGCTGAGATGACTACAGAGCAGCAAGAGAGAGATCTGTGGTAGGAACAGGTGTAGCCCCCATTGGATAAGTGTCCCTGGGACACTGGGGTCTGGGGGATGCCATAGAGCCCCCTTGCCTCTACCCCAGGTCACTCCCTCACCCTCCCTCTGGGCTTGGTGGTGGCCAATGGACAAGCCCCTCCCCCCAGCTGCCACTGCACATACCCAATTACATCACTGGGGGCTAGGGATGTGCACAAAACCAGTGTGCCCAGTTTTGTTTGAGTCTGATATGGACTTGAACCAGAACTGTACATACCCAATTACACCCCTGGGGGCTAGGGATGTGCACAAAACTGGTGTGCCTGGTTTTGTTTGAGTCCGAACCAGACTCAAACCATAACAGGCATGCTCAATTTTGGCACTCCCGAACTTGGGGCCTGGATCAGTTCAAATGTGAACCACTTTGGGCCTCGTTCAAAGGTGTCAGACACATTAGAATTATTATTTTTAAAATTTGGATTAAATACTGCCTCCGGGTTCTGCAGCCCTGGGGTATGCTGCTGTAGACATAGGACGGGGGTTTCCAGTGGCTTCCCCTCCACCCTACTGGCCTCCCCTGGTCTCCTATGGGCTGCTTTGGCTCATTTCAGGGCTGTTTCGGCCATCTGTGAGCGCGCGGTGGCCACCTTTGAGGCCGTCGCACGTGCACGTGGGCCATTTGTGTAGCGGCAGTGGTGAGTCTGACTTAAAAAAACCCCACACGAATTCTAACGTGGGTTTTTTCACTAATTCTAATGTGTCTGACAGCCCCAAACCAGCCCACTGACGGCTAGCAGCTCTCCAAAGTTCCAGGCAGAAGTCTCTCCCAGCCCTACCTGGAGTAGGGATGTGCATAAAACTAGTTTTGCCAGTTTGGTTTTGTTTCTGGTAGAAATGGACCCAGTTCAGTTTTGGTTCCAATAGAACTGGACCTGGTTCAGTTCAACCACTGGACCTGTTCAAACCAGTTGGGTCTCTACTGGTAAAGGGGAATCCAGTGAGGACTGCTCTTTACCAGTAAGTGGGGGGGGGGGGGTTTCTAAGTCTAGAGGAGGGTGGGAGTAGAGCCAGTCAGTACTTACAAATACTATCATTGGCAGGGGCAGCTGCAGGGGGCAGCAGGGGCAGTCATGTCTCTTCCCCCACCCCCACCAGCCTTCCCTCAGAGTAGCCAGGGCCACAGGTGGCCTGATTTGGGAATACTCCAGCCCAATTCAGCCCTCTGTGCATGCATGGGGCCATTTTAGTGACCTTCACGCATGCGTAGAGCCCATTTGCGTGACCAACTTCAAGTATACGCTGATGGAATCTGAGCTGTCAGTGACTGACCAGGAGAGGGTTCTTGGGGTCAGTGGACAGCTCATTGAAAGTGTCGACTCAATGTGCGGCAACAGTAAAAAAGGGCAATTCCATGCTAGGGATCATTAGGAAGGGGATTGAAAATAAAACGGCTAATATTATAATGCCCTTATACAAAACTATGGTGCGGCCACACTTGGAGTACTGCGTACAGTTCTGGTCACCACATCTAAAGAAGGACATTGTAGAACTGGAAAAGGTGCAGAAGAGGGCAACCAAGATGATCAGGGGCCTAGAGCACCTTTCTTATGAGGCAAGGCTGCAACATCTGGGGCTAATTAGTTTAGAAAAAAGACGACTGTGGGGAAACATGATAGAGGTCTATAAAATCATGGATGGTGTGGAGAAAGTGGATAGAGAGAAATTCTTCTCCCTCCCACATAACACTAGAACCAGGGGTCATCCCATGAAATTGATTGCCGGGAAATCTAGGAACAACAAAGGAAGTACTTTCTCATACAACACATAATCAACTTGTGGAATTCTCAGCCACAAGATGTGGTGACAGCCAACAACCTGGATGTCTTTAAGAGGAGTTTGGATAACTTCATGGAGGAGAGGTCTATCATCGACTACCCATTGGAGGATGCCTCTGAGTACCAGTTGCGGGGGAGTAACTGCAGGAGAGAGGGCATGCCCTCAACTCCTGCCTGTGGCTTCCTGTGGCATCTGGTGGGCCACTGTGTGAAACAGGATGCTGGACTAGATGGGCCTTGGGCCTGATCCAGCAGGGTTGTTCTGATGTAATTAACCCTATTCTATAGTAACCCAGAAGTACAAGGTCAACGAATGGGCTGAATATCAGTCACCAATGCTCTCGGCAGCATTTAAGCCTCCAGAAAAACATGACTGTCAATCAATTGTTTTACCAATCCAGGTCTCATAACTGTCCCTCTTCCATAGTGGGCTGTTCCAGATCATAAGCATAATTCCACTCTGGTTTTGGCAATAACAAATATACCGGGGAAAATCCTTCAGGCTTCCAGGAGCATCCTCAGATTCTGATCAACTCCTAGCCTTAAAACAACTGTGTTCTTAATTTAAATTCAAAGCAAATAAATAAATAAATCTCGCTGCCTAATTAAAACTACCTTCCAAATGATTAGAATTATGGCATGATAGGTCTGACCTTCTGCTTTGGTTTCTCCAAAGGAAACTAAGTCAGCAGGGAAGTAAAAGTTGCTCTGAACATTGCTCCAATTCCTCTACCTCCCCCCCATTTCCTGTTGCATATTTTAATGCAATCAGTGGAGCTCACATCTGCATAGCAATCAAATTATAAAGTCAACATAATCCAATGAAATGATGAAGAGTCAAATAATCACATTCAGGTTAATATTAATTGCTTTGGTTTTTCTGCACCTGGATTTACACAAAAAAAGGATCACGCACCGCTTTGCCCAATTAGTTGGCACATTCCGTCTTTGTCATTTTCTACCAAAAAGTAATGGTTCTCCTGCCCACAGCCTTTGAACCCATCATTATGTCATTCCCCCGCCCCCGACTCCCGCTTGGGAAGTTTAAAAACAGAAGCTCAGCAGAGAATTATCCAAGCTGTACGTCCTGAGTTGCTGACTTTCATAATTTAATTGCCCATTTACACGGCATTTTTAAATGTTCATTGTGGAAGGTAAATATGCCCAGCTTTCTCTAGATTGCACCTACTGTGGAAAAAAAAAGTGTGAGAAAAGTGTGTGTGTGAGGGAATAGGAAGATTGCAGGGGACAGGAAGTCAGAGAATTCTGTATTGGAGAACAGATCACTAGCACTCAGCTTAGAGGCCAGGAAATTTGCTTTCTCCTTGAGAGTAACAAAATTGATGACATCACAAACCAAACATACATCTCATAAACCAGGCATATAAGCTATCGATTTTCCTTAGGGAGCGTAAGTTTTACAAGGCTGTTACACACAGCCACCGGTGTTAACATGGCAAATCCTCATGAGAATTTAGGTCAACGTAATTCTCAAAAGGCAGCAAGAGCTATTGGCAAAAGCTATTGGCAAAAATTGCTGAAAAAGAAACCCACCTTTCCCCTTCTGTGGCTAAATCTTTGGGGGCAGTTTTACCAGGCCATTTGGAATTTCTCAGGCCTGACACATCACGGCAGTGATGCAGCATGGCCCATTACACTGTGACAGGGGCACGCATTGTGACGATCCTTCTCCCTTGCTTCCCAACTGCTCTGCCACTGTTTAGATGGGCTGGTTTCTATTATGTTACTGGGGAGGGGAGAGGAAAGAAGCATCCGTTTGAGAGGGACAGAAGGGACAGACACTTCTCTGGGTTCTCTCTTGCCCTTGACAAAGCACGCAATATATGAATTCAGTGTCAGGGATTTGATGCACTTCAACCCTCGGCAATTACTTCTCTGGGCACAAGGACAGTGAGATTTGTTGCTAGGAAAGAATAGGCTATATTTTGTAATGCTGTTTGGTTCTGGCTTCTAGCCTTCTGAGGTGTAATAACTCAGCCTTCTGCATGGCCTGGTTTTTTAACAAGGTTGAGTTGAATTTTTATGAATTTTGACTTAGGAACTTAAGAAGCTGCCTTCTACTGAGTCAGACCATCGACCCATCTAGCTCAGTATTTTCTGCACAGACTGGCAGCAGCTTCTCCAAGGTTGTAGGCAGGAGTCTCTCTCAGCCCTATCTTGAAGGTGCCACAGAGGGAACTTTGAACCTCCTGGATGCAGATTCTCTTCCCAGAGCGGCCCCATCCCCTACCCATCTTACAGGGCTCACATATGTAGTCTCCAGTTCAAATGGAGACCTCAAAACGGTGGTACATATGCTGGTAACCTCTAGGCCGGATTATTGCAATATGCTCCATGTGAGGCTGCCTTTGTACATAGTTGGAAACTGCAGTTGGTTCAGAATGTGGCAGCCAGGCAGGTCTCTGGGTCATCTTGGAGAGATCATATAACTCCTGTATTGAAGGAACTACACTGACTACTGATATGTTTCCGGGCAAAATACAAGGTGCTGGTTATTACCCATAAAGCCCTAAACAGCATAGGCCCTGGGTATTTAAGAGAACGTCTTCTTCGCCATGAGCCCCATCACCTGTTGATATCATCTGGAAAGTTATGTCTGAGGTTGCCGCCAACACGTGTGGTGGCTACACAGGAACGGGCCTTCTCCGTTGCTGCCCCTGACTTTGGAATGTGCTCCCTGTTGAAATCAGAGCCTCTCCATCTCTGGCAACTTTTTCAAAGGCACTGAAGACACATTTATTCACCTAGGCTTTTAATTAGATTCATAAATATTTTTAATAGTGGGTTTTAAATGTTTTTTTTTAATGTTTTAAATGATTTTAATTGTAAACTGCCCAGAGACACAAGTTTTGGGAGGTAAGAACATAAGGACATAAGAACATAAGAACAGCCCTGCTGGATCAGGCCAAGGCCCATCTAGTCCAGCATCCTGTTTCACACAGTGGCCCACCAGATGCCGCTGGAAGCCACAGGCAGGAGTTGAGGGCATGCCCTCTCTCCTGCTGTTACTCCCCTGCAACTGCTACTCAGAGGCATCCTGCCTTTGAGGCTGGAGGTGACCTATAGCCCTTCGACTAATAGCCGATGATAGACCTCTCCTCCAAGAAGTCATCCAAACCCCTCTTAAAGCCATCCAGGTTGTTGGCTGTCACCACATCTTGTGGCTGAGAATTCCACAAGTGGATTATGCATTGTGTGAAAAAGTACTTCCATTTGTTGTTCCTAGATTTCCCGGCAATCAATTTCATGGGATGAGGCCTCGTTCTAGTGTGAGAGGGAGGAGAATTTCTCTCTATCCGCTTTCTCCACACTATGCATGATTTTATAGACCTCTGTCATGTCTAGAAATATTTATAGGTATAGAAATATTTTTAAATAAAATAAAATAAAATAAAATAAAAGAAAAGAAAAGAAAAGAAAAGAAAAGAAAACCAGGGTGGGCCATACTTAGCAAAGGGAATGATTCATGCTTGCTACCACAAGACCAGCTCTCCTCCCATATGAACCTGCCATACAATGATGCACCCTGGTTGATACATGCATTTTTAGCACAGGAAAAATGTTGGCAGTCGCATTTTTTACACAAAAGGTTGTTCATGGAACAGGAATGCAAATGATTCAAACATCAAAACATAGGAGCATAGCAAGGTTGAAGTAGGCCCTGGGACAAAAAATGAAGAAGTTTCTTCTCTCTGCTTCCCGTGTATTTGCTACAGAAAAACTATATGGTGAAAAGCAAAACATCCTCTGCACACCCTTTCTCTCACTCCTATGCGAATCATGTCACACACCCTGCACATGCCATTCAGGAGCTAGCAACTAGGGATGTGTGATTCAATTAGAATTTGAATAGATTATACTCGAATCTGGCCAATTCAAAGGATTCAAATTCGAATCAAATCACCCCTAAAAAGGATAATTTGATTTGAATTTGAAATCCGAACAGGAAGCTGCCTTATGCTGAGACAGACCATTGGTCCATCCAGAACAGTATTGTCTGCACTGACTAGTAGCAGCTCTTTATGGTTTCAGTTGGGTCTTTCCCAGCACTACCTGGAGATGCCAAGGATTGAGCCTAGGACCTGCTGCATGAAAGTGAGTGTTTTACCAGTGCACTAGCCCCTTTCTGATTAGCTCCTGTGGTTGGTGCTGGCAGATTCAGTAGGCTGATCCCACTCAGTTCTGACAAAACCTCTCCTGCCTACCTCCAGTCAATAGAACCAGTGTGAGTGGGCAGACTGGAGGAGGCATGCACATGCTGTGTCTCATTCAGCAGTACACTATGGCTGCATTTGCATGTAACGTGAAACCAGAAGTTGCAGAACCTGCGGTTAATTTTTCAAACCGTAATGGAATTGCTGAAATTTGTCCAACTGCAATTTGGCAACTCCATATTCAGGGCAGGGAGCCCCTCCCTCTTCCTGGTCTGCCAAGGCCACATCCCAGCAAGCTCCATAGTGTTCATGTGGCCTGATTGTGAGTTAGGCATCACCATGTATCCAGGGTGTCAGCCATTGGTCACAAACTTCAAGAAGGTGTGCTGAGCGGAATTGTGTCATTTTGGAATGGTCCGCCTACCCTTGGCAGGGAAAGGGCTTTTCAATCCCTTTAAACGCCATGCTATGCAAGCCCTTCCTCTGACAGCAATTACACATCTGCTCTCACAAGTGCCCTGAAACAAAAGTCTTACACAAGCAAAATTGCTGGTGGGGTGTGGGTTGCTTGGGGGCACTATTTTTCTGTTTCTCCAAAAAGGGGAGGGAACATAATGACTTCCTAGGAGGGGATATGTATATGGAGGAGGGCAGAGGATCCTTGGGTCTGGACCTCTGGGTCCAAGGATGCTCTTGCAACGGCTTACCCCGGCAAAGCTGTCCATGGAGACTGACCAAACCATGCTCTTGCCCCTGTGTCAGCTTTCTGCTGGAGAACTAGCAATCTCATGAGAGGGCCAGTCTACTGGGGAGGACCATAGGCTCGCCAACCTTTGGTCTTCCATTGGAGTGCATGCTCATGAGTTGAGCTAACAAAAAGGGGGGCTGCTTTGGGGGGGTTGTTATCTCTGGTTAATGAGATAACTTCTACACAGTGACCCCCTTCTCTTTAGGGAAGCCTTTCACACACCCAAAGGAGATTTTGATGCTCCATGTGTCCGGGTTTAGCCAGCTGGGCAGACTGAGGAAGCCTCGGAACCTGGGACAGATCTTTACTCCCATTCAAATTTCCCACATTCAGACCAGTGTTGTGTCGTATGCAAATTTGCCACTGCAGGGAATCATGGGAGAGGGGAGCCTTGGTTGTCTTCGACCCCAGGAGAGTGGGGTCGCCATACTGGGCAAAAATAAAGATGGACATGTTGAATCAGTAGACAGACTGGTAGAGGGCATGTTTTGACAGCTTCTTTGCAAAAGTTGACAGAGCTGTAGACGGAGTTCCTGTCTCTGCAACTTGCTTGTATAGCGCAACCTGGTTAGGTGGCATCTGCCATCCAGCCCACATGCATGTCTCCGTGGCCTGACACTCTCTGTCATGAGAGAGTGGTCCATGGGAGAAGAGAACACACATTATTAGTGATTCTGCCCAACACCCCTGTCCCCACAGATGATTCTTCTCATGAATTGTGAAGGGGTATCCCCATGGGCTTACAATCTCGTGCTTGAGCATTCCACTCAGGAACAGCATCCAGCATCACACCAGATGTCAAATCACTTCTTTCAGTGGAGGCAGTGATGGTCCTGCTGCCCAGTCCTTCTCAAGAGTAAGCCTAGGGACTGCACACATTCCCCCAAGGGGAAGGGACAGTGCCCCCCTCCCCCAACACCACTGTGCAAAAAATAGAACAGAGCCATTTAAGAATTCCCTGGGTGGGGCTGCCCTTTAAACCCAGCCCTGTGGTATCGCCGCCCTGTCATATGTTGTCATCCCAGTGCTCTAATGGGCTTGCCCTGCTTATGTTGCCAGCTTGACTGCATGTGCTTGTGAACATACATCTTGATCGCTTCATTTTCAGAGAGCTAAGCACATAGTGCCTATCTTGCCATCCCGCCCCCTTTCTCTCCTGGTTGCCCGAAAGGGGGGGGCAAGGGACAGAGTGGGGAAAGGGTGTGCCCCCATGTGATTTTCCTATTTCCCACACTGACAAGCTTGGGATGGGATGTGCTGGCATCCCTGTTGCTGGGCAACTGCTTTGTTGGACCAGACAGGAGGTGGGGCAAATGCTAGGAGAGGCGAACAGTAAGAAGCACCACAGGCATGGAGTGGGCATGATCGTGGGCAGGTCTGTGCCACCCACTCTATGATTAGAAACTCTCTCATGATTAGAAATCTCATGATTAGAAACCGCTCTCATTCTAAGAAACTGCACGAAACCACAGTTATGGCAGCATCTGCATTCGGACATAATGCTGCTGCTAAAAAACCTCAGGTTGCGGTAGTGAAACACACTACAAACCGAAGGTTCAAACTGGAGTTTGGCAAGGCAAACCTCAGGCCACTTTTGCTGTGAAACCACAGTTGCACACATTCGGACGTTCATGAATTCAAACCTCTGCCCCATTTAACTTCGGTTTCGGGAATGCAGCCTATGTGAAATGATAAGCTGGGCTAGAACTCAGCATCTTGGCTCCTCCTGGGTATGTATGTATTGCGTAGTTCAAGCTTGTATACTAAGTGAGCATAAGAAAGGGCTCTGGGAAGCCCACAAGCAAGAGGTGGAGATGTAGCCCCTCTTCTGACATAGCTCCCCTGGTATTCAGAGGCATTCTATCACTCAGCTTGGAGAAAGCATATAGCCATCTTATGAACAGAGAAAGCTGCCATATACTGAGTCAAACCATTGGTCCATCTAGCTCAGTAATGTCTACACTGACTGCCAGTGGCTTCTCCAAGGTTGCTGGCAGGATTCCCTCTCAGCCCTATCTGGAGATGCCAGGGAGGGAACTTGGAACTTTCTGCTTGCAAGTATGATCTTCCCAGAGCAGCCCAACCCCTGAAGGGAATATTTTACAGTGCCCCCATGTGGTCTCCCATTCAAATGCAAACCAGGGCAGAGCCTACTTAGCAAAGGGGACAATTCATACTTGCTACCACAAGATAAGTTCTCCTCCCAGACCAGCTGTCTTCCTTACTAGTGATCATTGATAGGTTTGTCCTATAACAACAGTGATGATATGCGGACATATAGAGCAGCAGGAATGCAGCTTAACAGACCTTCCCAACCAACTGTACCAGTGCAGTAGGGAAGTGGCAATTTTTATGTCATCCCCTTCCCCAGGAAGCCTTCTGTGCCACCTGAAAATATGTCCCTGAGGACTGCACAACCCTTGGTGATATATTTTTGGGTGGCACAGAGGACTTCCTGGAGGAGAGAGAATAAAAAATGGGCACTTCCCCACTGTACTGATGCAGTTAGCTAGGATGTTCTGTTACACTGCTCTGTCTCTTTACCAGAGTATTCTTGCTCTGTATGGCAGCTGTTTCTTTAACTCCAAAAATCCCAACTTTATTAAAACTTAAAAAAAAAAAGTTCCACCAACCAGCTCGAAATACTGGCATATACTTAAAAATATATATATATTAAAAAATCTGTGCAATATAGCCATGAGTTAGTTCGGAAGTCTGAACCCACATTAATTTTAAACTGTGGGACTTCTATTCAAGGCCCTAGGCAAGGTTCCACAATCAGGGATCCACAAGCATCCGGTAGTGGACCAGATATGTCTTACTAGCCACTTAGTGGGGAACCAGGGTGTAACATTTCCCCTTTTAAGAAAATCAAAGTAGCACCCAAGAGTAATGTATTCATGATTAATGAAGGAAAGGATACCCCTGACCCCGTATTCTTGGTCTACATGGAATATCCAGTTTTGCAGGAGCTGGAAAGAGAACGATTTTCCTGTACAACTACAAGTGAAAAACAGTCTTGTTCTGGTCACATTAATTGTCACTTTATCCTAATTGGATTTAACTTTATTTTATTTAACCTTGATCTGCAACAGAAACCCTGTTTCTTAAGGCAGATTTGAAAGCCTGATCTTCCTGACTCATAATGATGCTAGAAACATGGAAGTATGTGAATTAAGAGATTGCTTTACACTTTAAAGTAAGCATTTCATTTGGTTAGCCTAGGGCATTGGGAGAGATAAAAGATATAGTACAGCTCCCCACACACCCCCTTCTTGTTATGATGAACTGAAATGTAAGACTCTAAGTATATTTATAGCATACATTCATCTCCTCTCCTTGTCAAGCCTTAAAAGGAATGTTTGACCTAAATACTTAAAACTAGTGTATAATTTGTAAGGAAGAGACAGTTTTATGGCAGTGGTACAGATTGTGGGATGCTAAAACAGATTTGGGAATGAAAGCAAGCTGCATTAAAACAAAATTACCCCCCACGCAATATAGCGATGAAAAGAGCTTGCTATCTGTTGTGGGCAAGTTCAGGCTACCACTTAGGAAATTTGGCAGGCTAACTGGATAAGCATCATATCTAACTCACAGATTAGTTAATAGGGGTGTGCAAAGCAGATATCATTCAATTTGGAGCCTGCCTTGGCACTCCAAGTAGGCTGCGATTCAAACTGATGTTTCACAAGACCAGACTGATTCAATTCACCCCAATTAAAAGCATTTGCTTCAGTTTGCATGACCAGGCAAAGTGCATGGATTTTTCATCCCGATGTGCATCACTTTACACTTGCCAACAGTGAAGCGCATTGGAGCCAGCGTGGTGTAGTGGCTAGAGTACCAGACTAGGACCGGGGAGACCAGAGGCGTATCTAGGGAAAATAGCGCCTAGGGCAAGCACTGAAATTGCACCCCCTGTCCAAACATCTGACACCCATCTTTCAGATAACTCTACCATAATATCAGCTAAAAAATACAAGTCAAGCTCGTTAATCTTTTAAAATTTCAAAAACTATTTAGTAATGGATGTAGCCAGACCAAAAAATGCTGGAAAACTATGAATCTCAGTATGCTGGGGCTCATGAAATACCCAAATACTATGTGGAGGTGTACTTGGAAAACTAAAGAGAAGTACCTGTCTAATTCTCTACTATGCATTGTAGCATCACTATTATGTAAGTTTTAAAAATAAATGGAAAATTTGGCTTTTCCCAGATACTCTGAAAATAATTAAATGATATGCAGAATAAACTGTGTCACTGCTTGGAATATATTCTAGTATTTCAGAAAGACAGTTAAAATGAGAGAAAGAAAGCAAGAAACTCCCAGTGGGCCTTAATACTAAGGATTTCACACTGATTCAAAGAAAAACTCACCATTAATAGCCATATTATTAAGACATCACATTTAACTCATTTATCACAAGATGCAAAGTAAGAGCAAATGAATACAATCCTAGCTCATAAGCTTCAGCTCAGTATTCACAAGCTCTGATTCTCTGTACATAGTTCTGAACTAAATATGTGTACAGTGACTTATATTATATTATTTTTATTTTTGCCTGTAGCCCCTTCGGGGTGCTTCCTAAAGGCTGGGGGGGGGGTCTGCAAAGATTCCCCCTCCCTGCGCTGGGCTCTACTGCCTTGCAGGGACCATTTAAGCATGTGTCATGGCCATTGTTTAAAATGTTTTTTTTTATGGCCGCTAAAAACAGAGGCCATTTGATCATGTGCAGTGGCCATTTTGTTTTCGGTGACCATTTTAATTTTTTTTTTAATTTTAGAGAATGGCGCCCCCTTCAAGTGGCGCCCAGGGCACTTGCCCTGCCTGCCCTACCCTAGATATGCCCCCGGGGGAGAACCGAGTTCAAATCCCCATTCAGCCGTGAAACTAGCTGGGTGACTCTGGGCCAGTCACTTCTCTATCAGCCTAACCTACTTCACAGGGTTGTTGTTGTGAGGATAAACCTAAGTATGTAGTACTCTGGGCTCCTTGGAGGAAGAGTGGGATATAAAATGTAAAAAATAAAATAAATAAAAATTAAATTTGCCACTTTGTTGCCCACTCATGTGCATGATCCAGTTTGGTGCCTCCTTTGGGAAGTGCTGAACCAGCTCAGGTGCCTGCAGCTGAACTAGTTTGGTGGGGCAGGGAGCGGCAGCTCCCTTAAGAAACAGGTAAGCAGGTCCTTGCCTGCTCTACTGCCGCCCCATTGTTTCGCTCTAGCAAAGGCCGCGCATGGCTGCAGTGCTGTTTCATGCAGCCTGTGTGCACAGAGCTGGCAAGCTGGCTGCAGGCAACAGTGTGGCAGTTGTGCGTGGCCTTTGCTAGAGTGAGTACCGTGCGGAGAAAAGCAGCGGGGCAGCAGCGGAGCAGGTAAAAACATGCTCACCTGCTTCTTAAAGGGAGCTGCTCCCACCTGCATGAGCCATTCGTGCACATCTCTATTCTAGAACAACTCGTTTGTGGGAGCAAAAGGGTGGAAAAGGATGTTATTAAATGGATGAAGATTTTGCTATATGTTAAATACCTATAGAGGTAAGGTAATTAATATTAGGCTTATTAATGAAGCATGCTTGACATTTTCAAACACGCAGAAAATGGGCAGATTCCTCTTAAAAAATACTGTTGGTTTTGATTAGGTCTGTTTTGATTAGGTCAAACCTTCCGGTGTGTTTTCCAGGCTAATTTTCTCTTTCTGTCCAAGACCATGTGGCAGAGAAGACCAAGGTCGGAAGAGAGTTCAGTACCAGATCAGCTGAAATCTGTAGGGCAGATGACTTTAAACACACACACTGCACAGATGGTTGCACCCAGCCCAGTTCATAAGAACATAAGCACAGCCCTGCTGGATCAGGACCAAGGCCCATCTAGTCCAGCATCCTGTTTCGTGCAGTGGCCCACCAGATGCCGCTGGAAGCCTGCAGGCAGAAGTTGAGGGCATGCTCTATCTCCTGCTGTTACTCCCCTGCAACTACTACTCAGAGGCATCCTGCCTTTGTGACTGGCCTACAGCCCTCTGACTAGTAGCCGTCAATAGACCTCTCCTCCATGAAGATATCCAAATCCCTCTTAAAGACATCCAGGTTGTTGGCTGTCACCACATCTTGTGGCAGAGAATTCCACAAGTTGATTATATGTTGTGTGAAAAAATACAGCACTTCTGTTTGTTTGTCCTAAGTGTCCCAGCAATCAATTTCATGGGATGACCGCTGGTTCTAGTGTTATGTCTGAGAGAGAAGAATTTCTCTCTATCCACTTTCTCCACACCATGCATGATTTTATAGACCTCTGTCATGTCTCCCCACAGGTGTTGTAGCCTTACCTCATAAGAAAGGTGCTCTAGGCCACTGATCATCTTGGTTGCCCTCTTCTGTACCTTTTCCACTTCTACAATGTCCTTTTTTAGATGTGGTGGCCAGAATTGTACACAGTACTCCAGGTGTGGCCGCACCATTGTTTTGTATAAGGGCATTATAATATTAGCTGTTTTATTTTCAGTCCCCTTCCTTATGATCCCTATCATGGAATTGGCCTTTTTCACAGCTGCTGCACACTGAGCTGACAGTTTCAACAAGCTGTCCACCACAACCCCAAGGTCCCTCTCCTGGTCAGTCACCAACAGCTCAGATCCCATCAACGTATACCTGAAGTTGGGGTTTTTCATCCCAAAGTGCATCACTTTACACTTGCCAACACTGAGCTGCATTTGCCATTTTGTCACCCACTCACCCAGTTTGGAAAGACCCTTTTCGAGGGCCTCACAATCCGTTTTGGATTTCAGTACCCAAAGGAGTTTGGTATCATCTGCAAATGTGGTCACCTCGCAGCTGACCCCTACTTCTAGATCATTTTTGAATCAATTAAAAAGCACCGGTCCCAGTACAGATCCCTGGGGGACCCCACTGCTTACTTACCCGCATTTAGAGAACTCTCCATTTATCCCTACCCTCTGTTTCCTGTCTTTCAACCAGTTAGCAATCCACACATGTACCTGTCCCCTTATCCCATGACTAAGTTTCCTCAGGAGTCTTTGATGAGGAACATTGTCAAAAGCTTTTTGGAAGTCCAGGTATACTATGTCAACTGGATCACCTTCATCCACACACTTGTTGACACTCTCAAAAAGCATGAAAAGGTTTGTGAGGCAAGATTTACCTTTGCAGAAGCCATGCTGGTTCTCTCCCAGCAGGGCCTGTTCTTCTTTGTGTTTTACAATTTTATCCCTGAGGATGATTTCCATCAGTTTGCCTGGAATGGACATTAAGCTAACCGGCCTGTAATTTCCCGGATCGCCCCCGGATCCCTTTTTGAAAATCGGTGTTACATTGGCTACTTTCCAGTCCTCCGGTACACAGCCTGATTGTAGGCATAAGTTATATATTTTAGCAAGGAGGTCGGCAAGTTCACATTTGAGTTCTTTGAGAACTCTTGGATGGATGCCATTCGGCCCTGGCGATTTGCTAGTTTTCAATTTTTCCGGACAGTTTAGAGCATCAACTCCTGTCACTTCTATCTGCCTCAATTCTTTAGCCTCCATCCCCAAAAAGCCTGTTTCAGAACCAATTCCTGGTCAGGAAGGAAGCTAAGAGCTTGACCTGGCTCCGGTGAGGTGGGAGGAGTCTCCTGCCTAACTGGCTGCACACTTCTGCTGCTTGATTTGGGATAGAAGAGGGAGTGAATGAGGCATCTTTAAACAGAAGAGGCAGGAAATATTTCTGGGAAGCTCACTACCCTTTGCTATCATCCTTGTGTACCTCTATCAATAAGATAAGATGCATTTTATTTTATTTCCCCCCACACTGTTTTGTTTACATCTCCTTTGCTCCACTTCTCTTAATTTCAATAAACTACTTTGAGTCACGGTAACTGGCTTGAAATGTGGTTCATGAAAGGGTCAGCAGCTGCTGAGATGGGCTGAGTGTTAGAAGTGAGAATTCAAAAGCATTGCTTTAGAGTCAGCTTTGGGAGGACCCCACTCTCTGCAGAAGTGATATTCCTGAGTCTAAGTCTTCTCACACATTCTGAAGGGCTCTGGGTTTGGGGGGAAACACTACTTCAGTTCTCCCTGTGAGTAAAGACCAGACTGGCAGAAGCCTGAAAAGAGCTATACATTAGAGGCAGTGTGGTCAGAGGTCTGATGCTTAGGAGACGGAAAGCAGAAGCTGGGGACAGGAGGCAGCAGGGTTTATCTGATCTTTGGGTGCTGAAGATTTAGGTGGGTCACAGATCTGTTGTAAGGTAGCATCATGGCCACTTGGTGGCATGTCTTATTTTCTGTTAAACAGATGCATTCATGCCCAAGAGCATATGCTTGCTTGAATGTGTTGAGTGCTGCTTCCATCCTGGTCTCAGCTGAGGTGTAAGGAAGCATCATGGCCACTTGGTGGCATGACGTATTTTCTGTTAAATGGATGCATTCATGCCCATGAGCATATGCTTGCTTGAATGTGTTGAGTGCTGCTTCCATCCTGGTTTGTGAAGGACCAATACCCTTTTCTTGGAACTAATCATCATGCCACATCCAGTGAGCTATTTAGTGCCAATCCAAGATGTCTAAGAGGAAATACACCAGGCAGATTCTGTAACAGAATTAAAGTTTTGAGAGGCCAGAATCCTTCCCAACGGAAGGTGGTGACAATGGGTGGTCACAAGGGCTTGCCGAGATCCAGTAGCATTTCTTTGCCCTTTCCCATTCCATATTAAAAACTAGTTTGGAAATTTTCCTTAAATTTTCAAAAGTGGTTTGCCATGTGGCTTAGGGTGAGTGGAACTGCTGTTTGAGAAAGTAGCCATTTGTAGGTCTTGCCCTCCCTCCACAATTCAGAACCAGTGTGTAAACAGCTATTAATTTAGTAGACATACACTAGAAATCTGATCCCCTCCCCCAATTGGTGTGCCCATTGGGCCTTGGTGCATTCTTGATGACATTATTGGGAATACACTACAGCACAGAAGCACCCCCTGCTCCATAACTCCTCCAACCTGTATGGAACATCACCAGCCTTCCCTTCATATTACTTAGGAGAGGTAGGGGCAGCAGAAAGGGTCTTTCTCGTCTATTCCAGGAGGGACTCATGCCATGGACAGTGCACTCCTGCACATAATAGAACTCTATCAAAACTAACACAAGAATAGCCTTGCTGGATCACACACAAGGCCTGTCTAATCCAGCATCCTCTTTCCCACAGTGGCTCACCAGATGCCTCTGGAAAGCCCACAAGCAAGAGATGAAGGCAAGCCCACTCTCCTGCAACTGGTATTCAGAGGTGTCCTGCCTTTGTACCTGGAGGTAGCCTATAGCCATTGAGACTAATAGCCATTGACGTTGTCTCCATGAAGTTGTCCGAGACCAAGCTGGTAAATAACTATCACCACTTCCCACAGAATAAACATGCACATTGTGAAGAAATACTTCCTTTTGTCTGTCCTAAATTTCCTAGCGCTCAGTTTCATGGGATGACCCCTGGTTCTAGTGTTGTGAGAGAGGAAGAAAAACTTCTCTCTATCCCCACTCTGCATGCTAGCCTGGAACAGCCCAACAAAAGAACCACCATCCTCTAACTGTATGGGAAAAGTGAGACTCCACCCAGATCCATACCCCATCACTCAGGAGTGGTCCTTTCATGAGGCAAAGCGAGGCACTCAGCTGAGGCAAAAGATTGTTGGGAGTGCCAGCAGGGTAGCAAAATGTCCTCCACCTTCACCTTAAAGGGCAGATATCTCTTTGGGAACAACTTTTACAGGAAGCAGCTCTCCTCCTTGCAAATCTGACAAGAAGCACGAGGAGAGAGGAGGAGGCTGGTGGCAAACTTCCCTCTTCCCTGTCCCCAGGCACTTTCAAGCCTTGCAAGGGCTGGTTTTGAGGAAATTCTTCTCTCTCACACATAACACTAGAACCAGGGGTCATCCCATGAAATTGATTGCCAGGAAATCTAGGACCAACAAACGGGAGTACTTTTTCACACAACACATAATCCACTTGTGGAATTCTCTGCCACAAGATGTGGTGACAGCCAACAACCTGGATGGCTTTAAGAGGGGTTTGGATCACTTCATGGAGGAGAGGTTTATCAACGGCTACTAGTTGGAGGGCTGTGGGGCACTTCCAGCCTCAAAGGCAGGATGCCTCTGAATAGCAGTTGCAGGGGAGTAACAGCAGGAGAGAGAGAGAGCATGCCCTCAACTCCTGCCTGTAGGCTTCCAGAAGCATCTGGTGGGCCACTGTGCGAAACAGGATGCTGGACTAGATGGGCCTTGGTCCTGATCCAGCAGGGCTGTTCTTATGTTCTTATGAAAAGGGGCTGCCCCCACCCCCAGGGACATGGGCCCTCAGGCACTGCAATACCTTGGACTGACCCTGCCTGTCATCACCTCTGGATACATTCTCTTGCTGCAGGGCATCTCCTTTATACAAGAAAGCTTTTATACAAATACGACAATATGACAAATACGAATACAACAAATATGTATATACTGTTTTTCAACAAAAGTTTCCCTAAGTGGTTCACATAGACGTACATACATGAATAAAATGGCTAAAATGGCTCTCTGTCCCCAAAGGGCTCACAATCTTTAAAAAAAAAAAAAAAAAAGACACCAGCAACAGCTGCTGGAGGGATGCTGTCCTGGGGATGGATAGGGCCAGTTGTTCTCTCCCTGCTCAATAAAGAGAATCACCACTTTTAAAAGAAGCCTCTTTGCTCAGGTAAGAGATTTAAAACATTCTCTCACACAAACACACCTCCAGTTATATTTTCACTCAGCAATGGCAAACCTAAAAGCATCAGAGCCACAATGGATGCATTGAAATTTCCAGCCAAAGTGGAAAACCTCAAAGCTCCAAAAGGAAATAAGCCTATCGTAGCATCCTTTTAATAACCTGTTAATCAGATATGTACAGACAGTTTCTAATTGTCTACAAGCTCCTCTGGTGTAATATTGAATTAAACTGCAGTGGTAGGATTTTGGTTACTTATGTAAAAAATCACATCTGCAATTGATAGAAATATTTATCAGGATATTCACTAAACTGAAAAACCAGTGAACCAAGTAATAACATTTAAAACAAATAGGAAAGCACAAATGAAAATGAAGCAACTGAATAATTACACAATATGCAGAATAAATGACATCAAAATTCCTGTTCTGTTTCAAATCAATAATGCGGAAATGTGACAGCAAGCTGATGGTGGTGTGGAACCTTAAATAATAATAATAATAATCCAGTCAAAATATCTTTGTAAAATGCTGCTAGACAATTGAATCTTCACCAGTGTGTCCTAATGAAAAACAATTGGTTCCTGAAAAACGATTTGCTTCTTCTATCGCGAACAATCCAAGAAATTATAAAACTAGACAGAAGCCTTGCTCTTCAATTCATTGTTTCAATTTGTTCAATAACAAGAAGTAATATCTTCTTGTGTGGGACAATATTGGCTTGCTGGAACAATTTTCAGAATTGAATCGAACATGGAAGTCAACCTGATTTTCAGCTACAGTCCAAGTATGCATTTATCCTGATGTAGCACCCCGTACATGCTCTGAAGGACATGTGGGGCTCCTTTAAAATGCAAGGTAGCTCATTTCCTTCAACAGAAGGACCAGTACTGCATAAACATCTCTTTTCATGTGGGGATATTTTCAATCCATTCTGTGTGTATTTGTATGTGGCATCATAGCCCTGGCTTCTTCTTTTTCACCACTGCCCACCTGATTGGCGGTCTTTGCTCCTGCCCATCTGCCTGCCTTCCCTCATTCTTCTTCACTGCCTAACTGGCAGCCTTCACTGTTTCTTCCTTCCTTCCTCTTTGCTGCCAACCACCAGATTGGCAGTCTTCACCACCTCCTGCCTGACCCCCTTCACTGTAGCCATGCTGGTGGGGGCGGGGGAGAGAGGGTACCACCGCTGCCGACTATCCCTGTGCAGAAAACAGCCTATGGAAGGAGGAAATGTGCAGAGCAGGCTAAAGCAGGGGTAGGCACAGTGCATCTCTCCAGATGTTGGATCTAGTAGGCATTAATAGACCTGTCCTCCATGAATTTGTCTAAGCCCCTTTTAAAGCCACCCAAGCTAGTGGCCATCAAGACATCCTGTGGCAGGGTAACCCATAGATTAATTGTGTGCTGTGTGAAAAAGTACTTGCTTTTGTTGGTCCTAACGTTCCTGGCCTTCAGTTTCATGGGATCACCCCTGGTTCTAGTGTTGTGAAAGAGGGAGAAAAATATCTCTCTGTCCACTCTCTCTATTCCATGCATAATTTTATACATCTCTACCATGTCTCCCCTTAGTCACCTCTTTTCCAAACCAAAAGGTCCCAGATGCTTGCTGTAGCCTTACCTCTTAAGGAGCTGCTCCGGGCCCCTGATCATCTTGGTTGCCCTCTTCTGCACCTTTTCCAGTTCTACAATGTCCTTCTTAATATATGGTCACCAGAACTGTACACAACACTCCAAATGTGGCCACAACATAGATTTCTAGAAATCTACAAATTTTTATTTTCAATCCCTTCCTAATAATTTCTAGCATGTAATTTGCCTTTTTTACAGCAGCCAAACATTGAGTCAACACTTTCAACGAGCTGCTTTCACGACCCCAAAATCTCTTTCCATGGTCATATGCTGACAGCTCTGTTCCCATCAGTGTATATGTGAAGTTGGGGGAAGTTGCCCCAATGTGCATCACTTTACACTTGCTAACATTGAACTGCTTTTGCCATTTTGTCACCCACTCACCCAGTTTGGAGAGATCCTTTTGGAGCTCCTCACAATCTGTTTTGGATTTCACTACCCTAAATAGTTTAGTGTCATCTATAAATTTGGCCACCTTGCTTCTTACCCCTACTTCTAGATCATTTATGAATAAATTAAAAAGCACCAGTCTCAGTACAGATACAGAGGGGACCCCACTTCTTACTTCCCTCCATTGTGAAAACTGTCCATTTATTCCTACATTCTGTTTCCTGTCCTTCAACCAGTTACCAATCCACATATGAACCTGTCCCCATATCCCATGACTGCTAAGTTTACTCAAGAGGCTTTGGTGGGGAACTTTGTCAAAGGCTTTTTGGAAGTCCAAGTATACTGTCAACCAGATCACCTTTATCCACGTGCCTGTTGGCACTCTCAAAGAACTCCAAAAGATTAGTGAGGCAAGATGTGCCCTTGCAGAAGTCATGGCAGTTCTCCTTCTGCAAGGCCTGTTCTATATTTTAAACAATTTTGTCCTTAAGTATGCTTTCCATCTGCTTGTCCGGCACAGATGTTAAGCTAACCGGCCTGTAGTTTCCCAGATCTCCCCTGGATCCCTGTTCATGAGAACCCCAGCTGCCACTGTTGTGCCTGAGCCTGGCCATTGAATTAAACTAACAAGCCAATTTAGCTGCAGCCTTTGAGTCTGCTTGAATTATCCCCATAATCTACTAGGTCTTACCTACCCAGCTATCTAGGGCTCTGAGGAAAATATACCATTTGTCCAACTAGGAAGGTTGAAAATACTGAATCTCACAAGAGATAAGAGATCAATCCTATGGGCCTTCATTCTTACTTCCCAATACTAATCCTGTTTACTTGGAAGTAAGTCTCACTGAGTTCAATGTAACTTCCTAAGAGGTGGAAATATCAACTTTCAGATTTAGCCAATGAAATCTTTCATTCTATTACTAGACTGTTTGCTCTCCACTGAAGCCAGGACTTAATGGGTAGCAGATGTGATCCACAACAACCCAGCTGAAATAAATAAATAAATAAATAAATAACTCCCCTTTCGCCCATGTCCCCCAAGGTTTCCTGATAAAGTCTGTACTGCAATTTATTTCCAGCCCTGATTATACATTCCTTTCCTTTTTAGAACTTATTCAAGAAAACATCAGAGGGGATGGGAAAGGAAGAGGCTGCTTAAACACTGAGAATCTTTATCTCTGAGAAAGCAGTAGCCCAAATTTAAAAGGGATAAGACATTTAGGTTAGATACGAAGATGCTGAGTTTAATTTAAGTGAGCATACTTGAAATGAGCTTCCAGAGATAATTAGGAAAGCGAGGGCTACATAAGCCCCAGGATAAGAAGGATTTAAAGATACTGAACATCTAGCCATGGCTATAATACATTCACTGCAGTTTGCTGGCAGAGTAATTGTAGGGTGATGGTTTGTACACCACTCCCCCAAATCTCTTGAAAGTAGTTTCTAGTTTATAAAGGAGGAAATAAAATGCGTACATACAGTACTGCCACATAAACAACAGCTAAGGAAAAGTGTCTTCGCCTTGTCTATCATCTCTAAAATCACTTTCTTTATAGGAATGAGGGCAAAGATTGTATTAAATAATCTGGGTTTCTGTTTGATGGGCATAATACCATCAGAGGGTAGACCACCCTACCATTTGATGGGAAGCATATATGGGAAAAGGAGGGAGAGGTGGGTCATTGGACCCAATGGTGGGGCATTTGGACCCAATGCCTGGATTCTAGCCTGTAATAATATAGCTGAAATGGACCAGCTGTGCAAGTTGGGTGGGGTGGAGATTGGGTAGGTATATAAAGAGGGAGGGAGCAAGCAAGCAAGGGAAAGCTAAAGAATGATGATTAGTGGAGTTCACCCTTAGAGAGAGAAGTGTGGTGGTATACAGGCTTGAGGATGATAAAGACACAAGAACCCTAGAGGAAGATGCAGTCTCTCTTACAGTAATTGGGAGGGTGGGTTGAAGCTCCATGATGAGCTACAAGAAAATATCTGGTCTCTCTGTAAGGCACCCTTAATTGATTGGTTGATTACATTTTATACCACCGTATCTGAAGGCTTTGGGTGATATAGGCTGTGGGCTACTCATTGGTTGAGGTGTTAGATTTCTCACACAATGATTCTTCCTTCTGATTGGGAGGGGCAGTTGTGGCATCTGAAGACTGACACTATGAGAACAATGGGAAGCTGGCATGGCTGGAGTGACTTCAGACAGGCAGAAGACCAGTGTGTGACCAGTGACCAGGGGATATGGAGATAGGTTGGGAGAGCTGAATGGATAGAATGGAGGGGGCTAAGGTTCCTAGGGTAGGAGAATTCAAAAGAGCAGCTATCAAGAGTTCTCGCTGGGGCCATTTTGAACAAATCCTTTTATGGTTTCTGGACAAATGTGACAGTATCCCTTGAGGTCTAAATGGTGTTGCATTAGGGAATGCAGTTATCTCCCATTTTGGATTGTCTAGGGCCTTGGCAATTATTAATATTTTCAAGTCAGGAAGTGTTACTAACAGCAAGCTTTTCATTGACATCTATTTTAAACTACCTCTCAGTAGTCCCGTTGAAATTCAAGTCCTTTAGAGTAACTCACTACTGAGTCAGTAATAGGAACGTAGGGAGCTGCCTTATACCAAGTCAGACCATTGGTCCACCTAGTTCAGTATTATCTATACAGATTTGCAGTGGCTTCTCCAAGATTGCAGGCAGGAGTCTCTCTCAGCCCTATCTGGAGATGCCAGGGAGTAAACCTGGGACCTTCTGTATGTATGGGCCCATCCCCTAAGGGGAATATCTTACAGTGTTCACATATACTGGAGCACCCCACCCCCTAGTAAATATGCAGTGTTGGGTGGATTTTTTGGACCAGTTACCCTTGTCATCTCTGGAGGTGGCGGATCATGCTACCCAAGCAGTCCCTATCTTGAGTGCAGAATTTTGGTGGGTCACCAAAGGTTGAGCTGCTCATGTGACTGAAACCATGTTTTCACCTCTCTCTTTTTTTGACAGAAAGTGGGAATTAACGGTAGAAAAGGGGTGCCTGCTCTGGGGATTTAGGATAGTAATTCTCGAACCCCTTTGGGCAGTAGTCTTAGCACAGCTACATGGTGGTCATTGGGGGACTTCTAAATTGAAAGCCAGGGCTTGTAGTATAGTTTGGTAGCCCACTCTGGATAAGGATATCACAATGGTGGTTCAAGTCTGCACCCGCTGTCAGCTAAATCAGTCATGCCCTATTCCAGCGCCAATTCAGACTTGGGGGTTGGCTGACTGCCCCTGTCAGTAACTGCACATGAACTTTGGGGGATAGCAAGGTCAGAAGGTTTTTGTGTTATGGCAGGGGTTCTCAACCTTGGGTCCCCAGATGTTGATGGACTTCAACTCCCATAATCCCCTACCAAAGGCCATTGGGGCTGGGGATTATGGGAGTTGAAGTCCAAGAACATCTGGGAACCCAAGGTTGAGAATCCCTGTGTTATGGGATGTTGATTCCAAGTGGATCGAGGTCTTTCTTCTGAAAACTGCTGATGAACAGGCTTCCATTTACATATGTGGAACTTGGTGGCTTCTTATGGGCTGCCAGAGGAGCTGGTCTCAGACAATGGCCCTCCTTTTCACTCTCAGTTGTTACTTCCATTTCCCCAATAACTTGCTATTCTTCATAAGACCACCCTGCCATATCATCATCCTCTAATGGGGTAGCAGAATGGGTGGTTCAATTGATAAAACAGGCCAGGGAAAAGTATAACCCCCAAGCAGGTGGCCTACAGGAGTTCCTTGACCGATTTCTGTTCAATTACTGCACCACTCCCCATAGCTCTACAGGCAAGAATACAACAAAGATTTATATACCACTTTTCAACAAATGTTCCCAAAGCGTTTTACATAGATATAAATAAATAAATAAAATAGCTCCCTATCCCCAAAGGGCTCACAATCTAAGAAAGAAACATAAGAAACCACATGTGGTTTGAAAGGATGTGATGGCCATATGCTCAGATGTCCACACCGCATCTTGAAGAGGAAAGCAAACCACAGTAACAAAGTGGCAATATGGTGATTAATTATACTTTTCCATTTTGCCCTAATGAATTGTGAAGGGCATTTATTTAACAAGCGCCTTCTGAAGCTTTTGTACATGATTGCAAATGACATGTGTGACGTCCAGCAGCCTTTTCTTTTGCATAATGGTCACAGATTATACTTAGGAGCAGTAACATGGAGGCAAAGTGATAGCTCCAGTCACTTAATGAGAAGTTTATTAAGAAACTAGGGCTGATTATCAGCTGCAAATTAGCCATAATGTGTATAATCAGCAGAGATGTCACACTGGAGGAAGAAAGATGATAAACAGCCTGAAATGCTCATTCCCTTGTTAATCAAAAAGTACCTGCTGCTCATTTAAAGATCTCATCAGGAAGAACCCAGGGATTTAAGTTGGGGTGGGTGACAAGCATTCTTTGGGATCAATACCTACATTTCAAATTCCTATGGAGGGGGGAGCTTTAGATCAGGGTTTTTTAAAAGGGAAATTCAGATCTGTACTATGGTATGTGAATGTAATTTGTGCATGTATCATGCACTGCTACAACACACCTGTGCATTTTACTTATCTGTGCACAAACACTTTGTTGACATTTTGAAGCCTCTATAGAGTGGGAGAAAATCCTCAGAACTGGGAATCTGACTTACTGTAACAGCACTATCGCAGAAGAGTGTTATATTAACTAGAGAAGATGCTGTTGGGAGTAGCAGTGGAATCTGTAAGAAGTGTTTTTGGCAGGAAGAGTTAAAATTGGTACGTTTGATTGGGGACCTAAAGGTGCCTGGACTACCCATGTGACTTTCCTCACTGCTATCAGTCACTTTATGGGAAAATACATGTGTGAGCACTGTGAGGTATTCCCCTCGGGGCATGGGGCTGATCTGGGAAGAGCACCTGCCTGTTTGCATGCAGAAGGTTCCAAGTTCCCTCCCTGGCAGCATCTCCAAGATAGGGCTGAGAGAGACTCCTGCCTGCAACCCTGGAGAAGTCACTGCCAGTCTGTGTAGACAATACTGAGCCAAATAGGTATGACTTGGTATATGGCAGCTTCCTGTGTTCATAATATAATACAAATTTTGCATGAGTTGAATTTTTTAACTACAGAAATGTTCTTTTAGAACTGCACATTTTATTATTATTTTGCAACTGCACATTTTGTGTCTGGTTACACTTATTATTATTTTTTTTTTAGAAAGCCCTGCTTTAGAGCCATTTGTTATTAGAGTCAATACACCAAAAAGATGGAAAGCAATGACTACAGTGTGTTGCATCAAGTTGCAATAGATTTTGAAAAGTGTTTCATCTGTAGTCTTTTCTTCTTTCTCAGCTAAAGGGCCAGGGTGTGGTGTGAAGGCACATGATGGATGACCTTTACCAGGGAATCGACAGAGGGAGTGTGACTCTGCTGGTTCTTCTGGGTCTCTCGGCGGCGTTCGATACCATCAACCATGGTATCCTTCGGGATCGCTTGGGGGAGTTGGGGATAGGGGGCACTGCCTTGCAGAGGTTCCGTTCCTATCTCTCGGATAGATTCCAGATGGTGGAGCTTGGTGACAGTTGCTCCTCAAAACAGGAGCTGTTATATGGAGTCCCTCAGGGCTCCATTCTGTCGCCAATGCTTTTTAACATCTACATGAAACCGCTGGGTGAGGTCATCAGGAGATTTGGTGCTGGATGTTATCAGTATGCTGATGACACCCAAATCTACTTCTCCTTTTCATCTTCAGGAAATGGCACTCATTCTCTAAATTCCTGCCTACAGGCAGTAATGGGCTGGATGAGGGATAACAAATTGAAGCTGAATCCAAGCAAAACAGAGGTGCTCATTTTGAGGGCTCAGAATCTGAGGGGTGAGTGAGATCTTCCTGTGCTGGATGGGGTTATACTCCCCCAGAAGGAGGAGGTGCACAGCTTGGGCGTACTCCTGGACCCAGGCCTCACCCTGGTATCTCAGGTGGAGGCCATGGCCAGGAGTGCTTTCTATCAGCTTCGGCTGATTCGACAGCTGCACCCATTCCTTGAAGAGGATTACCTCAAAACAGTGTTGCATCAGCTGGTAACCTCCCAGCTTGACTATTGCATTGCACTCTACGTGGGGCTGCCTTTGTACGTAGTCTGGAAACTTCAGTTAGTTCAGAATGCAGCAGCCAGATTGGTCTCTGGGGCAACCCAGAGAGACCACATTTTTCCTGTTTTGGAACAGTTACACTGGCTGCCGATATGTTTCCGGGCAAAATACAAAGTGCTGGTTATTACCTTTAAAGCCCTGAACGGCTTGGGTCTGAGATATCTTAGAGAGCACCTGCTTCTACATGATCCCCACCTCACGTTAAGGTCATCTGAGGAGGTCTGTCTCCAGTTACCATCGGATCGTTTGGTGGCAACTCAGAGGCAGGCCTTCTCTGTAGCTGCTCCCGAGCTGTGGAATGCACTCCCAGCAGAAATTCGCGATCTTAACTCCTTACTGACCTTCAAGGGAGCCCTTAAAACCCATCTGTTTGGCCTGGCCTTTCAGGATTTTTAATTAGTTTTAATTGTTTTTAATCCTAACCTGGTTTTCAGGGTTTTAATCGTTCTGATAGTTTAATTGTTTTTAAGATGTTTTAATTGTTAATTGGTGTTTATATTTATATTTCTGTTTTAATTGTTATTGGTTTTAATGGTTTTTGTTTTAATTGTAAACCACCACGAGCCATTTCGGAAAGGTGATATAAAAATCAAATAAATAAAAATTTTTAAATGATGCAGCCATTTTGCTAAAACTAAGCAGATCTGCCGCTGGTCGGTACCTGAATGGGAGTCCAAATGAGCGTCTTACATATAACCCCTTGAGTTCTGGAAAAGACATACAAGGCATATGTGGAATGAATGATGAATGCATATATGATACCTTTTTAGTCTACTTTTGAGTAGGCTTATGAGATCACCCGCCATTCCGTGTGTGTGTGTGTGTGTGTGTGTGTGTGTGTGTTTCCCACTTTCCACTTCACAATGTCTGGACCAATATGAACCAAATCAGGTACAGTTGTAGGGACACATAGGGACACTTCAATGGTGTAGTTGTGATGATGTCATCCACACCAATTCAAGATGGTGGATGCATAAATGTTTGAGATGCAAGTGGGCTAAGTTGTGGACCATCTAACTGATTTGAACCAAATTTGGCACAGTTGTAGTGAGTAACACACAGGGACAACTCAGCGGCATAGTTTGTGAGGATATCAACCACCCAATTCAAGATGGCAGCTGCATAAATGTTTGAGGCTCAAGTGGGCTAACTTGTGGGCCGTCTAACCGATTTGAACCAAATTTGGTACAGTTATAGTGAGTGACACATAGGGACACCTCAACAGCATGGTATGTAATGATGTCATGCACCCCAATTCAATATGGCGGATGCATGGACATTTGAGGCACAAGTAGGCTAACTTGTGAACCGCTGAACTGAATTGAACCAAATTTGGTACAGTTGTAGGGACACATAGGGACACGTCAAATGCATAGTTTGTAATGATGTCATCCACTCCAATATAAGATGGCAGACACATGAACATTTGAGGTGCAAGTGGGCTAACTTGTGAACTGCCTAATCAATTTAGACCAAATTTAGTCCAGTTGTAAGGGTAGTGAAAGGAAAGCAGGCCGATTACTTCTTACTAGAACAACTTGCTGCATATATGACATTGATGCCACTTACCCATGAAGCTCACTGTATGGCTTGGAGCAAATCAGGGATTATCAGGTATGTCATGGGATGATCAAAGACCTGTGAGCTTTGGAAGCTGGTTATGCCAAACAAGAACAAAGCAGCAGACTGGATTTCTGCACAGAGGTGAAGGATGGGAGGTGCAGGTGTTGCCTATTTCTGTAGCAGCCCCCTTCCCCAGCAGCCTAAGACAGGAAATGAGCACAACTGAAAGGCATTGGAGAGAATTAATGTGGTGGGAAATGAGGGGTTCAGTACCTTCTCCCACTTGCATCGTCTTCACTGGACCCCCCACTCAAAGCTGCACACCTCCCTTTGCCATGTAGGAAGCTGCCTTCTGCTGTCAGACCATTGGTCCATCTAGCACTGTATTGTCTATGATGATTGGCAATGGCTCTCCAAGGTTTCAGGCAGGAGTCTTGCCCTGCCCTACCTGGAGATGCTTCTAGAGACAGAACCTGGGACCTCTTGCATGCAGAGCAGGTCCTCTACCACTGAGCTATGGCCCCATCTCCAAATATAGCTACACTCCCAGCTTGCATAATCATTATGCCCCATATAGGCACCCCCCAATATCTTGCATGTTCATTATATCACAGGTACACATGGCAGAAGTTTATGGTGCATAATGATGTTTGTGTACTGTGCATGCATTTTCATACTCAGAAGTGTTATCCAAAAACCTTAGTATGTAAAATATTCTTAGGGATGTTAGCATACATTGGCCAACATGCTGCACAGAGATACTGTTTCTAGTGGAAGTAATGCTGTGCAGCTGCACGAATGCTGCTTTAAGATGTTGCACAACTATCATGCAACACAGACAAGGCTGCCTTTCATATTGTGCAGCAGCTCCACTGTGTCCCTAATGCCTACTTGACACTGAGTGAGATGTTGGCCAATGTTTCTTTAGTACTGAACTCAGGAACGATCGTCATCACAGATCATAAAACCCTGTGGCCAGATAGGTAAAGTGTAAGACTAGAACCAAAGGAAGTCCCGCAAGTCCCTCTTTTGCAATAAATGCACTGAGCAACCTTGGTTAAAATGCACTGAGTGACCCTCTGCATTTAGTTTAGTTAAGAAAAAGGCGACTAAGGGCAGACATGATAGCGGTTATAAAATTATGCATGGTGTGGAGAGAGAGAGAGAAGGTTTTCTCCCTCTCTCACAAGAACCAGGGGTCATCCCATGAAAACCGATTGCCCAGAAATTTAGGACTGACAAAGTACTCTGTCACACAGCACATAATTCTGAGGAATCTTCTGCCACGAGGTGGAGGTGGTCACCGGCTTGAATTGCTCTAAAAGGGGCTTAGACAAATTCATGGAGGACAGGTCTATCAAAGGCTATTCGTTTTGATGGCTATAGGCTACCTCCAGGCTCAGAGGCCTCTGGATACCAGTTGCAGGGGAGCAACAACAGGAGAGGGAGCATGCCTTCATCTCCTGCGTGGGAGCTTCCTGCATGCATTTGGTAGGTAACTGTGGGAAATGGGATGCTGAACTGGATAGGCCTTGGGCCTGATCCTGCAAAGCTGTTCTTATGTTCTTATGACTGTCATAGTTGTGTATCTGTAACAAAGAAACATGCTGAGAGGCAGTATGGTGTAGTGGGTAAAGTGGCAGACAAATTAAATTATTCTTGCTCCTACATGAAACAATGTGATCTTGGGATAGTCACTGTCTTTCAGCTTGACCTACCTCACAGGATTGTTGTGAAGATAAAATGGGATAGCAACCTTGAAGGAAGGGTAAGATCAAAATGGGCTGAAAAATTTACATTGAATGGGCATTATAGTGACCAACTCCACGGGATAGTGACCAACTCCACAAGGATTATGTGCAGTCAAAACTGCAGTCAAAACCACAATACACTTGGCATATTATACTACAAAATTAATTAGCAGCAAATTTGTCTTTTTGGGATAAAAATTGCTTTCATGTCAGTTTCACTCTGAAACTGGCACCAGGGGGATTAAAATTGACATGATACTGACAGACTGGGTGATCCAGTGATCCAGGGTGATCTACACCAAAAGTGTGATCCAGTTGACATAGTATACCTGGACTTCCAAAAAGTTTTCAACAATGTTCCTTATCAAAGACTCCTGAGAAAACCTAGCAGTTATCGGATAAGGGGACAAGTACATATGTGGATTGGTAACTGGTTGAAAGACAGGAAACAGAGGGTAGGCATAAATGGAGAGTTTTCACAATGGAGGGAAGTAAGAAGTGGGGTCCCCCAGGAAGCTGAACTGGGACTGGTGCTTTTTAATTTATTCATAAATGATTTAGAAGTAGGGATAAGCTGCAAGGTGACCACATTTGCAGATGATACCAAACTCTTTTGGGTACTGAAATCCAAAATGGATTGTGAGGCGCTCCAAAAGGATCTCTCCAAACTGAGTGAGTGGGCGACAAAATGGCAAATGCAGTTCAGCGCTGGCAAGTGTAAAGTGATGCAGATTGGGACGAATAACCCCATGTTCAGGTATGGATTGATGGGATCTGAGCTGTCGGTGACTGATCAAGAGAGGGATCTAGGGGTTGTGGTAGACAGCTCATTGAAAGTGTCCACCCAATGTGCAGCAGCTGTGAAAAATGCTAATTCCATGCTAGGAATCATTAGGAAGGGGATTGAAAACAAAACTGCTAATATTATAATGCCCTTATACAAAACAATGGTGCGGCCACACCTGGAGTACTGCATACAATTCTGATCACCACATCTAAAAAAGGATATTGTAGAAGTGGAAAAGGTGCAGAAGAGGGCAACCAAGATGATCAGGGGCCTAGAGCACCTTCCTTATGAGGCAAGGCTACAACACCTGGGGCTTTTTAGTTTAGAAAATAGACAACTGCGGGGAGACATGACAGAGGTCTATAAAATCATGCATGGAGTGGAGAAAGTGGATAGAGAAATTCTTCATGGTCATCCCATGAAATTGATTGCCAGGGAATCTAGGATGAGCAAAAGGAAGTACTTTTTCACACAATGCATAATCAACTTGTGGAATTCTCTGCCAACAACCTGGATGGTTTTAAGTGGGGTTTGAATAACTTCATGGAGGAGAGGTCTATCAATGGCTACTAGTAGGAGTGCCACCTCCAACCTCAAAGGCAGGATGCCTCTGAGTACCAGTTGCAGGGGAGTAACAGCAAGAGAGAGGACATGCCCTCAACTCCTGCCTGTAGGCTTCCAGTGGCATCTGATGGGCCACGGTGTGAAACAGGATGCTGGACTATATGGGCCTTGGGCCTGATCCAGCAGGGCTATTCTTATGTTCTTATAAAATCTAGACAAGCAAAAGTGAAATGGCACACATTTTCACAGTACCTGAGGATAGAACAATCCTCACCCTCCCAACAAGAAAGGCTTAGGGACATTTGAGCCTTCTACCAAGTCTATCTAACTCATTATGGTCTTCACAGACTGGCAGCAGCTTCTCCAAAGTTGCCCCAGGAGTCTCTCTCAGCCCTGTCTTGGAGATGCCAGGGAGGGAACCTGGAAACATCTGCATGCAAGCATGCATGTGTTCTTCCCAGAGTGGCCCCATCCCCTGAGGGGAAAGATCTTACAGTGATCACACATGTTTAAAATCTCCCATTCAAATGCAAACCAGGGCAGACCGTGCTTTGCAAAGGGGGCAATTCATGCTTGCTCCCCTTTGATTGGAGCCAACCAGGTTGAAGGACTGCCCCAAAGCCTCCAACTTTTATGGGTAAAAGCCTCTTTCCGAGAATGCTGTGCATGAGTCTAGTGAGCAATCCTTCTGAACGGAAATCTGCCTGGAAGTCACCCCTCTGATTGTCTCCTGCCAGATGTTTTCAGAAAACACATGCAAAATAAAATTTTAATCTGCTATGCAATTTGGCCAGCTATAATTCATTTCTCTCGATCCCCCTGTCTCCCCTCCCTCCTCCACAAATCTACATCTGCTTGATTTAATCACTTTACAACATCAGAGCATTCAGCAACGTACGTTAGACCCCATCTGTGTGATTCTAACATGGAACACACACCACAGGGTTGCAGAATGGTTGTGGAGGCCCTCCCGTGGACATTAATGGATTGGAAACAGCCTACGTTTGGCCCAAAGCACCAACACACAGAGATATGGAATGTTTCCTCTTTTTTTTTCCTTTTCCTTTTTTGCATTTCATAAGCATTAATAAGACAACCAGGTTTTAATTTAAATCCCATGGCAAGCACTATGCCTTCCTTTAAGTCAGCAATTGAAGCATACGCTTAGGACAATTTAAGCACCAAAAAGCAAAGGGCTGCATCACTGCACAGTTCCCAGCCTCATTATTGTTGAGTTTTTACTATTTTGTAAGCAGCATTAAATGAAGAAAAATGGCAAAAAAGAGGCAAAGCTGATTGGATTGAATACAAGCTATATATTGAAAACCTTGACTTTGAGATTTCCCCCATCTTTCTGGTGTGTTCTCTTGGACCAATTGTTAATGGTAGAAGATATTTTTGCATCGGAACATAGGAAACTGCCTTATACCACGTCAGAGCACTGGTTTATCTAGCTTAGTATTGTCTACACAGACTGGCAGTGGCTTTTCCAAGGTTACAGGCAGGAGTCTCTCTCAGTCGTATTTTGGAGCTGTCAGGGAGGGAACCTGGAACCTTCTGCATGCGACCATGTAGATTTGCTTCCCAAAGGGGCTTCATTCCATATAGGGGGATTTCCTACAGTGCTCATATGTAGACTCCCATTCAAATGCAAACCAGAGCAAACCCTGCTTAACAAAGGAGACAATTCATGCTTGCTCCATAAGCCCAGCTCTCCTCTCCTTCACTTTTTCTTTTCTTTTCTTTTTTCTTTTGCTGCCAACCATATTCTGGTTGCTGTGCAATTAAATGCACATATACGTTTCTTAGGCCGGAGACCAGCACTATACAGGGAATATGGTACAAAGCAAAAATGAGAAATTAACAAACGATCTCCCTCTTCCTTGATACATAGCATTAAGAACAGTCACATATCCACCGAATGGGTACATAATCTAGCAAGACCTCCCCCCCCCCCCAAAGAGCCATCCTTGTCCTACTTGGTGACCTTAATGAGATGTCAGAGGGTTAATAAGAAAATCAATTTATCTTTTTGAAGTGCAAGAAGTAATTAAAGTCTAAGGGAAATCTGTATCATAATTGAGAGTGAGTAATGAGCATGCGGATGTGAAGACAAAAAAGGAGTCTGATAATTAAGACAGGAAGTTGAGGAGAACGAGAAGGAATAATGTATTTTGTCAGCTATGGCACCCTGATTGCCTGCTGATATTAGGATGGCCAGCTTAAGCCGAAGAACAATCAGCCCCATGGAAGGAGGAGGAGGGTGATTCCAGTGGCAGGAGAAACTGCTTTGGAGCTGCTGAAACAGACAGGCTCCTGATAAGATCGAGGCGTTCAGATTAATGTAAATGAAATATATTAAAAGGATTAAAGAGCAATTGTGTCAGCAATTTATATTAAAACTCCGAAAGCCATAAGTCCTTCGGACTCTGAATAGAAACATATCCCTGATTATCTCCTAAGGAGCAGCCAGTTTCTAAGTTTACCAAGCTGGGCCAAGAAGAGGTCCCCTACCATGCCCAGGAAAGTAAGCAGAATCATTTCAGGAGTTAACCCAGCCTGCCTGTTAGGGCCCATCTATCCTAGATGGCCTTAGGCAAGCCATGCCATCTCAGCGCCAGCTCCCTGGATGCAATATGGGGAGACTGTCCCTTGCTTGAATGTGCCACACTCTTCTGTTTAGCAGGCGGGGAGCTACTGTCCCTATTGAACTACAGCAGAACATCCCTCCAGGGCATGTTGCTAGTGTCTGCCTTATGTTTGTTAAAATTATGAGACCTTTGGGGACAGTGAGCCATCGTATATATTTATTTTCTATGTAAATTGGTTTAGATGCTTTTGTTGAAAAGCAGCAACAGAGGTGCTCTTACCCCTGGACTTCGGGGCCAAGGTCCAGGGTCTCTCCACCCCCTGGGAGCCCCCCAATCTTCCTTAGTCTGTCCTGGGTGGTGTGGTCGCTGGGGCCTGCTGCCAGCCCTCACTGTGCCAGGTGGCAGAGTGCGATTGTGACCTGTGCCGGGTGCTTTAGAGACAGAGAAGGGAGTGGGGAAAGAAACATGTGGGATGGGAATATGTTAAGTGTGTTGAAATGTTTCTGTTAATGCATATTTGCATAAATAGACCTGTTTTATATCCTTACTTTATTGTGAGTTTAGTTGCTGCCCACATGTTAAAAAGTGTGTGTGTGTGTGTGTGTGTGTGTGTGTGTGTGTGTGTGTGTAGGGGGATGAAGCTTAACGCAGCTGGGATGGGGGGGGGGGGGTTGGGGCTCTAAAGGCCTTTATGTCCAGGCTCCAAAATTACTGAAGTGCACTTCTGGCAGTACAGGAAAACTTTCGTATTTGCGGCAGTTCCATTCCCTGCCATTATCATGGAAAAGGAAACTGTGAATACTGAGTCATTAGGTCTATGGTACTGCAGGGGTTAGGTTCCTGGAGGCTGGGAACAGCAGTAAAAATGGACCAAAACTGGGGGGGGGGCACACACAATAAAGAGTGCCCTACCATGGTCCATGGGCCTCCATCACTCCAGCAATGCCCCCCAAAAGTGCTAAAATCTAGGTTTCCCCCCACAAAAAAACCATGGTTTTAAAAGCTTTTTAAAAACAAAATGAGCCACAAAATGGCTCCTAGTCACAAAATGGTGGGCGGAAATGACCTCAGAGGTCAATTCCACCCACTCCTGACCTGCGGATACACAAGTCTTAACCTTTTGTATCCTGGTTTTAATTGCATATGCCAAGGTTGGGTGCCAATTACTCGAACGCAGATGTGCGAAACCATGGATAGTGAGTCCGTGAATGCCGAGGGAGGTTTGACTGTATATAAATATTCTTGGCAGTAGTGGTAGTACAGAAGTACAGCAGAGGTTCTCAAACGTGGGTCCCTGAATGTTATTGGCATACAGTTCCGATCATTCCTAGCCACAATGGCTATTGTAGCTAGTGGTGATGTGTGCTGTAGTCCAATGACCCAACTTTGAGAAAACCCTTGCCTTATAGGATTGTTGCAAAGATTACATCCAGTGAATACATTCAAAGCATATTGCATGCACACAAAGTGCTATTCAGTTGCAGTGGTCTTCATTGTACGGCCCGGAGGTCAGTGGCACCCCTCCTTCAACCTTAAGTGTGGCCTTCTGACTAATTTTTTATTGGGCCAGCATGAAGCTTTTGCCAAAGCACTGACTGTTATGCACAGTCCCTGGGCACCACGAAGAGATGAAAGTCCTTGCTGTGCAGTGCTGCTCTTTGCTTGGTGCTGAGGGGGGGCTCCTTTAAGGGGAAACGGAGTCCTCTGGAGCTCCTTCGCCATCTTGGAAATGTGCCCTTCTCCACACTTGCCCACAGAGCTCTTGAGAGGGCACCACCTCTCTTAAAGGGCCCTCCCATCACTGAGAAAAGCACAGTACTGTGCAGTGTGAAATGGCACTCCTCTTGAAGGTTTGTTTGTTTGTTTGTTTGTTTTGCCCAAGTGGCCCCGGCTTGGAAAATAGTGAAGATCAATGGTTTACAGGGAAGCTGCTTGTGCTTCTGATTTGACTCTGTTACCCATGGTTCTAATTGTGAGTAATGCCCCCGGGAAAGGCAGAGTATCTTTTTCTGTGGGTGCCCCTGAACTACTAGAACATAATCAAATAATCTATAACTGCAGCCACTCACATTCATGTTTGGTTAGAGTATGGCCGGAGAGGGCAGCCTCGGGGGTGGGAAGGGCGGCGAGAGGCACCTTTAAGGAGGTAGTAAGCAGGTGCTTACCATCGTGTAAGCAGAACCTGCAAGCTGTGGCATTCCGTCCACAATCCCACATGGGGTGGTGACGCTCCACCTGGCATCCAGTGGGGCCGTGGCGGGACCCTGGTCTCTGTGCATGTGTGGAGGTTCCACACACATGCAGAGGCTAGGGCTACGCCGTGGTCTTGCTGGATGCCAGACAGAGAGCCACCACCCTGCTCAGGATTGTGGGTGGAGTGCCACAGCTTGCAGATGCTGTTTACATGATGATAAAGCACCTGCTTATTATTTCCTTATATGTGCCTCTCCCCACTACCCCGGCCCGTTGCCCTCTCTGGCCGCCCCTGGAGTACAAGAGTGACTACTCCATTAGATCACAGAAATGGTGTAGTTTTATAACTCCTGCTAGCTGGCCAAGAGGCATCAGTTAAAGCCGTGGCTGTCTTCCATTTAGCAAGGGGAGGGAAGCTGTTCATATTAAAACCAGCATAGGACCTCTTCAGTGGCTGTTGCTGTTGTCTCCCATGGGTTTCTTTTTCGACTGTGAACACTTTCGGGACAGGGAAGCATTTTCTCGTTTCTCTTGCTATAAAACTACTGCTGTTGCTGCTGCTGCTACTACTACAATTTATATCCCACTTTCATCAAAGGTTCTCAAAGCAGTCAGCACAGAAAAATAAATGAAAGTCTCTTTGAAAAACTTGCTTTGTTGAGAAGTGTGTATACATATATTTAAAAAGAAGAATTGTAACAAGGACTTCTCTAGGGACTTGGTCTTGGAGAGGATTTCAACAAAGCCCTTTCATTCTGGGATAGGGGTTCTCAGTAAGAAATTTTTTGACCTCTGTGAAAAACACAGAAGTCAGAAATAAGCTAGGGGTCAAGGGAACATGTAGTCCCCCGCCCAAAAATTTGACAGAGTACAGAATGAATTCCTTGCACCCCACAAAATGAATGCTTGCAGCATCCCGAATAGACACCACAATCCAGTCAGATATGTGGTGGGAGGCCTAGTGTGGCTAGGTTTCTTTGTGCATTTCTTGAGCCCTCCAGTGTTGTTAGGGAGATGTCAGTATCTTTTCTCCCTTGGAGCAATGGAAGCCTTAGAAGAGAACATTCATAGGAACATAGGGAGCTGCCTTCTACTGAGTCAGACCATTGGTCCATCTAGCCAGATCTTGTTCTTTTTGAGACCTTCAATGTGATGAGGAGGCAAAAACAGACACCAAATGCCTTGGAAAGGTGAGAGGAAACCTAGCACATCCTAGGCTAGGGAAGCTTCCTCTAGGTATGCTGCTAGGTGTGGGGAAGGACCATAGCTCAATAAAGAAATCAACTGCAGATGCAGAAGGTCTCAGGTTCAGTCTCCAGATAGGGCTTGGAAATACCCATCTGAAACTTTTGAGTGCTTCTGCCTGTCAGTGTACAATACTTATCTAGATAGGCCAGTGGTCTGACTGTGTATAAGACAGTTTCCTATTTAACCTATTATCTTTTTTGTCACATACTTCCAAGGCCTGCTGGTAAGCATCGGGCCCCGGCTGAAACTGTGTGTGCCCCCACCAGATGTCATCTTTCCAGCCCCGCTTCCTGTCAATGTGGAACTCCATCCATCCCTCCATATTACCTATTGTCACAAATCTGAACCCTCTGCTGAATACACCCTGTAATTTTACATGGAATGATGCTTATATTTAGTTGTGTATATGTCACAAGAGTGAGAACAATACACAAAATGAATAGATGTTTCCTGTGCCCCCTTGTGTATTTTTTCAACTACCATGTGTTGTGTTGTTTAAGAACTCACTGTCAAGGTTTACAGAGAAGGCCTACAATTAACTGTGTCAGATTTCCTTTCCTTTGTGTCTGGATTGTTGTGAAGAAGGAATGCCCTGCTTTCCTACATGCTGCCTCTTGATGGGTATTTGGAAACACTTCGGAAGTAAAGGAGGATGCAAAATACTTGTCAGAAGAAAGTAAACAGAGTTGTTTCCACCCAAGGCAGGTGCTTTGATGTAAACTTAGTAGCAGGAATCATATCCCAGAAAGTCAAGGAAGAGCATCTTCATCTAGTATCGAGTTAATTGTTTGTGAATGGTCAGGGATGCTGAGTTGACATTTCCTTCACGGTGGTTCAATTACTACCATGAAAGGTGCCATGAATTTAGTAGACAGGGGGATGTTCAACACTTCCACCATTCACTGCTTGTCCCCTGCATACTAGCCACCACTTTTTCGATTTATATACAAAATCTGGGTTCCCGGACTCAGCTTTTCACTGACACTGAATAAGGATGTACTAGGAAACCAGAGGTCCCTTCACCTTCATTTCCCTAAGCTGCATATCTGAAGTATCAAAATTGGAGTTTGTTTATTTAATTAGTTAATTTAATAAATCTGTATACCACCCACTACCGAAGTCTCTAGGCAGGAGTTAAGGGCAAGAAGGGACCCACGGTTTTCCTTCCCACTGTGAACCTTCAGTCAGAGGGGTTTTTTGTCACCCTTGCCTCCAATTTTGCAGCATCAGCATTACATCCAAATGTTGGCACCACAGTTTTGGCTCCATGGAACCAGATTTGAGGGAGGAAGCTCCTCCCTCACTTCAGCCTGATTGACTGTGTGGGTGGCCCTTTAGTCAAGAAGGAAGCCTCCACAGCCAACTCCCTCAGCTCTCTCCAGTCTTGCTGACTGCAGAGGCAGCTCTCACAAACGTCTGAAAGTGGACAGGAGAGCAGGAGGAAGGAGGAGCAGAACCACTGGACCCACGGTTCTGTTTTATATCTGAAGGTGGCCTTTATGCCTTGCTTCTCTCATAAGAGTCAGTGGAAAGACCAAAGAATTGAGCTGGAGTTGGCTAAAACTGAGATGCATACATCCAGTGGTGTAGCAAGTGCATAGGCAGCCCATGTTCTCATGGGCAGCCTCCCCGTCCTGGAGCAGGGGCAGCACGCTCCCTATCCCAGCACTGGCACACTCAATGGGTGCCTCCCCTCCCCCCACCCCAGAGATGGCACCATGCTCCTGTTGGAGCCAGTGATGCACCTAGGTAGAACTGGCACCCAGACCACCCCCACCACAAGGCCCCCCCTGCATTTGAGGGGGGGCTCCTGCCACCACCCCGTGCCTGCCCTGCTGCGCTGAACTTCCAAAATTTATATTATTTTTAGCAACCAATGTGTGTGGCCAGGAGTGGGGGGGGGGGGGTGAGTCAAGCAAGCCTCCCCCACCCCATGGTGGCAGCCATGGCGGTGGACAGAGGGGTCTCTGGGCTTGCCTGTCTGGCCCAATATTCCTTGAAAACTGCGAGGCACTCCAGTGCACCTGCATAGAAAGGAGCACCTCAAGGTTTTCAAGGACCACTGGGCCAGGCAGGCAGGCCCAGTGCTGCTATCACCATGGGGCGGGGGGAGGCCTGCTTGGCTCGCCCCCCCTACCCCCCCCAGCTGCACACATTGGCAGCTAAAAATAAGGTAACATTTGGTGATTCGGTGTGGCAAGGTGGTGGCAAGAGGCCCCTTGGAGGCCACGCTGCCCCCTAGGAGGCCCCCTGGACCTTGGAGGCCACCAGGCAGGTCTCCAAGGTTTGGGGGTTAGAATGCCTCTGGTTGGAGCTAGGACCCTGGCAGCATCAGATCTCAGCTGCAATGTCTCATAATGACCAGGGGGGGGGTGTCAGAAGTCTGTCTCAACCAATAGGTCTCAAGACTTCTCAATACTAAAGAACTCTCATAGCCCCCCAGCAGCACTGAATCAAAATGTACCTTCTGTATAAGAGCAAAGGCAACACGGCCTGCTTTTCTTCCACACAAAGAAAAAGAAGCACAGCATCCTTTGTGGACCTATGCAAGTTAATACATCAGGAGGGAATAAATATGTTCTTACTTTCATTGATGACTATTCTAGGCTTTTTCACATTCGTTTGTAATCTTTTCTTTAAATAAATCCTTTTAGTTCTTCAATACTAAAGAACTGTTTCGAGACCTCTTGCGCTGCTGCTTTCTCACCAAACTGGTTTTGCTCTGCTATTTGGGGAATGAACTGCCCGTCTTCCCCTACAGCTCCTACTGCCCATACGCCACAATCCAGCTAGCTCTGATCCTGAGGCAGCTGGGAATGAAGCGTGTGCATGCACCCCAATGACACAGGATGCGTGTATGCCCTCATTCCCAGCTGCCTTGGGGTCAGAACCCTGAGTGGCTGGGAAGCAGCAGTGGTGGGCTGCAGGACAAAGTTGGCAGGAACATGGTAGCAAGTAGCAGCAGCAGCAGCAGGAGAGGCTGGCCAGTTGGCTAGTGGGGGGAGGGGTGGGGGAGGAAGGCAAGCAAGCAAGGTGGCTCCAGAGGAAGGGGGCATGTGTTCTTGGGAGACATCTGCCCAATTAGAGCCCAACCCCTGCATACAGCCAGTTTGAGGAGGCTACAGCTATTGCCCATGGGGTAGCATAGGGCTTTTATGGTTTGGCCGTTCTGGCTGGGGTTGATGGGAGTTGTAGTCCAACAACATCTGGTGACCTAAGTTTAAGAAGCCCCGAGGTAGTATATACAAGATTAGCTGTTATGTTAACTGCTCTAGGGGTTTTGCTTGTATATTTATAACTAAGGATTATGGAGAGAACATAGGAAGGATATAGGAAGCTGCTTTATCCAAGTCAAGCAGGAGTTTTCCTCAGCCCTACTTGGAGATGCCTGGGATGAAAACTGGGATCTTCTGTATGCAAAGCTGAAGCTCTCGTACTGAGCTACAGACCCATTCTCCAAAGGTGGCCTGGTCTCCCATCCAGGCACTGACCACAACAAGATGGGCAAACCCTCACTTACCTAAATCAGAAATGGTCCACTGTTTCTAAGCTTTGTTGGGAAATTCTCATCACAGCATAACACCAGCATCAAAGCTGAAGCCTCCTTCTCCCTCTTTTTGGCCTCCAAAGAACGGCATTTTCCTCACATGGGTAGATCTCATGGTATTGTGCTGAGTTGGATGAGATCAGCAAAAAATATAATGCAACTCGGTAGTTGACAGAATGAGAGAAAATGAAAAATCAATGCATCATGAATAGTGCAGGGGACTCAAATAGAGGGAAACAAAAGCTCTATTTTGGAGCTAGCATCCTGCCTAAATTAATATGCTCTGCAACAAATGGAAGCAAAGGCCTAAGTGCCCACAGCATTATCAGCCTGAAATTCATGGTTTGCTGACTACTTAAATTACCTGGCACCCAGTGAAGGCCAGAACACAGCTCCGTCTGTGCAATTCTCTGTCATTGAAGGGACAATTAAGGGGATGCTTTAATTTAAGATAAGATGGGATGCTGGAGAAGGGGAAGGAGCAAATGAGATGTGTCACCAAAGCCTTGATGTTCTTAGAGACCGAAACAGCCCTGTGCATAGCTGTGAATTTGTTTATAAGGTCGTAAATGAGGGACCTTGTTTGCAAAGACTCTTTTGGTTATGTTGAAGTGTTTACTGTTCTCAGAAGAACTCACTGACTGGGTCCAGCTTAGAGGCTCTCTGGTGCATTCAGGGTACAGCTTTTTGCTATATCAGTGAACACTATGCTGTATTACAGGGTCCATAGCAGACTGCTAGAACACATGGCAGCTATTCTCATGACCAACAAAAATTGGGCTAGCAGAGGCTAGCCCGATTTTCATTGGTCGTCAGAACCACTGGGCTTGCAGCCGAGCCTGGTGGTTCTGGAGCGGCTAACCCGCTCGAGAACCCCTGGCAAAAAGCAGGTTTGCGGAGCGAGTGCTCCTGCAAACCTGCTTTTTGCGATCGTGAGTAGCCACGGCATGCCTTCGTGCCACGCCTACTCATGAGTAGACCCCTGGCTGGGAGGCTTAAAAGCAGCCTCCCGGCTCGGGGGTCTCCCCAGTATGCCCTGCGTGCTCGTGCAGGGCATACTGGGGCTTGCGGGGGCCACATGGCCCCCGCTCCCCCCACCCCCTGCCAGCTCTGTCTCGGAGTCTGGCCATCGTGTGGGCGGCTGATCCGGCCGCCCAGGGCTCCCTGTCCGCTCGTGAGCGGAGAGAGCGGGTTTAGCCCGCTCTTCCTGCTCACTGCTCCAAACCGGGTCTCACTGATCGTGAGACCCGGTCCATGGTATAGACATCAGATAAGGCCTGCTCTCCATTCTGTCACTGCAAGTGGTTCCTTCACATTATTATTAAATGGGGATTAGAGGAAATCATGGGGAGAGGTCTATTATTGTCTCTTTGTCATGGTGGCAGAGGTGCACTTAGGTAATTTTGGAGCCTGGACCTAAAGTAGGGTTGCCATATTCTGGCTTTTCAAATCCGGTTTCCTAATTTGCATATTATGTAACTTGGCTTGAAAACAATTTTTGAGCAGAATAGTGACTGCACATTTTGCTCCATAACTCTGCTTCTACAAGGGCTAGAGCTTAGCTTTAAAAAAAAGAAAGAAAGAAAGCTGAAATCCTGGCGAATCTGGCTGGGCTAAGCAATCTGGGTGAGATGCTTAAAATCCAGGTTAAACCAGGAATTTGGTGGGGGGGTTTCGAAACTCTAACCTAAAGGCCTTTGGAGCCCGTGCCCTCCCCAACCTGGCTGCAAGTTAAGCATCATCCCCCTACACAAACACACAGAAGCTCGTTTCAGGATCAGAAGAGCTTCTTCGGGGCTGTGGGGAGAGTGGGATTAGCCCGCTCTCCCTGCAGATGATCAAAAGGCAGCCCTGGGTGGCCGGATTGGCCACCCACATGACTGCTGGCTCCGTCATGAAGCCTGTGGGGGCTGCAGGGATCTGGGGCCGCGTGGCCCCTGGAAGTTCCATGGTGCCCCACATGAGTGCACAGGGCATCCTGGAGAGACCCCTTAGCCCGGGAGGCTGCTTGCAGCCTCCAAGTTGGAGGTCTACTCATGTGTCGCTGCACACCACAGTGACACACGAGCAACCAAATGAGGCTAATGGAGTGCTCACTCCATTAACCTCATTTAAGGGGAGGGGTAACTAGGTGGGCTAGCCGCCTTGGGAGCACTGGGCTTGCCTGCGAGCCTGGTGGTTCTCATGATCCCTGGAAGCGGGCTATGCTTCATTAGCCCACTTTCCAATGATCGTGGGAATAGCCTCACAGGGTGACACACAACATATTCCTGTCCCACATATTTCTTTTCCCACTCTCCCCCTCTGTCTCTAAAGTGGAGTTCATGCTCGGCCACCCGGCCACAGGTAACAGTCATGCTTGGCTACCTGGCACAGCATGGTGACCACACCACTCGGGAAAGACCAAAGAGGATTTGAGGCCCCTAGGGTGAGGACCTGGACTTTGGCCCTGAGGTCCCAAGGGTCAGAGTGCCTCTCCATGGTGGCTATGAGCAAGACCCATGTTCAGAGGCAGTATAACACTGAATGCCAGTTGCTATGGGGGCAACAGCAGGGAAAGCTACTAGGAGCACATTCATTTTCAAAACAAATGGGAAAGGAACCAAATGAAGCCCATTTGGTATATCTTCCTTTTTTTGCAAAACAAACATGGTGTACAATAAATTAGTATGAATGGTGGATATTTCTGTAAACCCTTATTACTCATTCAGCATGAAGGGCTCATGCTTACCTTATCTGCTGAGCGGCATAAGCCCTCTGTGCAGTAGGGTTGTGGTTTGGGGTTTTTTTTCCTGGTGGTTTTTTTCTTTCTTTTTTGGCCTGAATCCGAAACACCCCTATTTTGTTCTTGAACTTCACAGTTCTCACTCAGACCTTCTAGATTGCAAAACAACTTGAACATAAGTACATTTATAAATGAATGAATGAATGAATGAATGAATGAATGAAATATTATTTGTTCCAGAGGTTTTTGTAATTTTCTGCCATGAAACAAGCCACTTTTTAGGTAGTTTTTTTTTTTTAAGCCAGCAAATTTTCCAATCTGTTTCAAATATTCAGAGACTTCTCAGTCTCTCCCTGCCCCATATCAAAGCCCTATGGCAAGCAGATCCTTATATATGGGAGGCGGTGGTGACCACAAAAAAGAATTCACATCATACCTCCATTACTAAGCTGCCAAAGGCTGGTATGTGCTGGGCAGAGGGTCTGCAGATAACTGTGGTGGGTAAAAGGCAGCCAGCGATGGCCACTCTGCCTGCCTCCTTCCTTCCTTGCTGCCTGCCTGCTGGGGCACTCAAGTTCAAGCTTCAGGGAGGCTTGCATGGAGGCCTCTCTGGAAGCCCCATGCACCCGCCTATCAGCTGAGAGGCATGAGAGAAGGAGCTCTCTAGCAGCTTGCTTGCAGGCAAGCTGCTTAGATTGCCAGCCAGGAGGGCTGGCTGAGGGGCCTTGGGGCTGGGTGGGTGGGCAATGGGGGAGTCATGTGACATGACTCTGGGGGACCCTTCAAGGCAGTAGACCCCCAGACAACTGTCTCCCCTTGTCTCATCATAGTTATGCCCATGGTGCTGCTCCCCTGCAACTGTTATTGAGAGGCATCTTGCCTCTAAGGTTAGAGGTGGCCCACAGCCACCAGACCAGTAGCCATTTATAGACGTGTCCTCCATGAATTTGTTCAAGCCCAGAATGGTCAGCTCCATAAATTTATCCATAATTTAAAGCTGTTCAAGCTGGTGGCCATCACCACAACCCATGGCAAAGAACTCCATAGATTAATTATGTGCTGTGTGGAAAAGTACTTCCTTTTGTTGGCCCTAAATTTCCCAAATTTAGTTTCATGGGATGACCCCTGGTTCTAGTGTTATGAGAGACGGAGATAAATTTATCTCCATCCATTCTCTCCATTCCATGCATAATTTTATACACCTCCATCATGTCCCCCCTTAGTTGCCCTTTTTCCACAGTAAAGAGCCCCAGATGCTGCAGCCTTGCTTCATAAGGAAGGTGCTCCAGGCCCATGATCATCTTGGTTGTCCTCTTCTGCGCCTTTTCCAATTCTACAATATCCTTCTTAAGATATGGTGACCAAAACTGTATGCAGTACTCCAGATGTGGCCGCACCATAGAATTGTACAAGGGCATGATATTAGCATTTTTATTTTCAGTCCACTTCCTAATGATTCCTAGCATGGAACTGGCCTTTTTCACAGCTGCCACGCATTGTCTCAACACTTTCAATGATCTGTCCACCATGAACTCATGATCTCTCTTCTGGTCAGTAACCAATAGCTAAGATCCCATCAGCGTATATGTGAAGTTGGATTTTTTGCCCCAATATGCAACGCTTAACACTTGCTTACATTGAACCGCATTTGCCATTTTGTCGCCCACTCACCCAGTTTGGAGAGATCCTTTTGGAGCTCCTCACAATCTGTTTTGGATTTCACTACCGTAAGTAGTTTAGTGTCGTCTCCAAATGGTCCCAGTACAAATCCTTGGGGGGCCCCACTTCTTACCTCCCTCCATTGTGAAACTGCCCATTTATTCCTACCTTCTGAGGTTATGAAGGTACTTGGTATAAAGGAACTTGGTATAAAGGGAATGAAAATGAGTGATTTTTTTTTTTTTAAATAGAGCTGTGCAATAAATGAGGGACTAAAAACAAAAACAAAACTAAAGCTTTGGAATGAGAAAACAAATAGAGTAATCAAACAAAATCTTGCACACTCCAGAATGCTATTGCCTCATATCCTACTTTTGGATTCCTAAAAGGCATCCAGAGGCGTAACTAGGGAAAACGGCGCCCGGGGCAAGCACTGAAATTGCTCCCCTCCGCAAACAGCCACCCATTCCAAAGTCCAGCAAAGGGGAAAGCCTCTCTTTGCTCCTGCAGTGGAGATCTTTTGCTCGCTAGGACGGAAGACTCATTTCGGGTGGGGGGGAGGAAAATGAAATGAAATGAAAGAGAAAGTGAGTTTGGAGTTCAGCAATTGGGGAGGTCCTCAAATGCTTATGGGAGGATCTCCTGCACCCTTGAGCAGGGCGGGTGGAAGGGAGGTGGGAAAGAGAACTTTTGCTGCTTGTTGGTGGCAGTCCCCAGCCCTTCATTGCGGATGGAGAGGAGGCGGGCAAGGAGAAGGGAGACAGAAAGTAAACTTGAGGGGCGCATGGCTCAGGAGTGTCTTCGCTCTAAAGGGGGTGGCTTTGTGTGTTGGGCGGGCAATGTGCGCCGAGCCCAGCCCCGCATTTTCCCGCCCAAGAACTGCTCCCATTTGCTGGTTAAGGTCCCAGCCTTACTCACTTCGACAGTTTCTTCCTGGGAGCAGCCAAGGCTCGGCCGCCACACGATTCAAACAGGCGGTGCGGCACGCCTCCAGCTTCCGTTTCCTCTCTCCTCCATCCCACCCACCCTGGCAAGTCGCGCCTGCGCCGAGGTGGGGGAGGGGTGCCGCCGCCGACCCGGACTAAAAATTTTTTTTAAAAAATTTGCAAAAAAAAAAAAAAAATTCGGGAAAGGAAGGGGATTGGCAGGGGCACTTTTTGGCGCCCCCTACCAAGTGGCGCCGGGGGCACGTGCCCCCCTGCCCCCACTATTGTTACGCCCCTGAAGGCATCTGTAGACCACTCTGGGAAACAGAATGTTCAGTTGTATGGAGTTTTGGTCTAGTGTTCACCAGGCCTCATCTGACACCCTTACATATCAGGGCTTGGAAGTTAATGTTAAAGCTACTGGCAGCAGTATCTTAGTTGAGCTGAAAATATATTCCCTCAGCTTGTTATCCTTCCAGATAAGGATGTTGTTGACTCCACTGAAACATTCCCTTGTTGGTTGGAACAATAGCAACACTAATTTTCTGGTAGCAGTACAATATTTATTTAGTAAAGGGTAAGCTAAGATGCCACATTTCTTCAAGCACTGAAATAGATACCCTATCACCATCACATATACTGGGCTGAACAGTATGTTGAAAGGGTATTAACGTGGATCGAGATCACATTGGAAATATCCATTTGCATTTCTTGGGAGCATGATTGTGGTTGGCTTTGTCCAATATTTTATTTGATGACTCTGTTGAATAAATTCACAGAACATTAAACAAATTGTACATAAGAAGTTGCTTTATACTTGGATAGACTATTTGTCCACTGCTATGTAGTACCACGCAGTACTCTCCTGCACGGAGTAGGGGATTGGAATAGAAAAGATGCAGAGACAGGGCCTTTTTGATTGTGGCCCCTCAGGCCCTCCTGAACTAACTTACCCATGCTCCCACCCTCAGCATTTTAAAGAAACACTTAAAGACTCATCCTTTTTTGCCTTTTCCAGTGCATTTTAAAACTGTATATCTGGTTTTAATTGGCTTTTATCTATTTTCTACTCTTATTTGTTTTATTGCTGTGAACAGCTCTGAGGTATATTGTAGGGGAAGGGTGGGAGACAGACAGAAGGCCTCCTAGGTGCCTTCCAGGGATATGCAACTTTTTGTAAGAATGAAGGTTTCATGGGGGAAAGAGAATTCCTCTTATTTTCAAAGACATAAGGCCAATACTCTAGTCAGAAATAATTGATTGTAGCTGGAGGAGAATGCACATCTGCTGCACGTTATCAGCTCTGCATTACTTTCAGGGGAATGAAGACCACCCCATCTACATTGTTATCTAAGTAATTGTGTAGCAATGCACACCTAGAGCTATATGACAGGGACAGTCTTATCATGAAGCTATATGACAGGGACAGTCTTATCATGAAGTCCTGGTGGGCAATGGAACTGCCAACACAGTGTGGCAAGACAGAGAGGATTGGCCCAATTGCTCTTGAGGGCAATAGGAGTGAGGACCTGAGTGAGGATAATGGGAAGACACTGGCCTGGTTCAGACATAACAAGGAACCACAGGTCCAATGGACCTGGGTAAAACCATGCCCCCTCCCCTCCCCTCTCCCATCTGCATTCAGATATTGGAAAGAGCTGTCCTTCTGCAGTCAGCGAAACTGAGAGGCAGGGGACCTGGCTGTGCAGGTTTCCTTCTTTCATGAAGGACAGCCCACATAGCCAATTGGGTCAGAGTTGGGGAGGAGCTTCCTTCCTCAACTCTAGTTCTATGGGGCACTAACTGCGGTGCCAGCATTTGGATGTAATGCTGGCACCACAAAAATGGAGTTTCTGGTGGTGAAATTCCACTCTGACTGAAGGCTCAGAGTGGAGTATGGTGAGGGAAACTGTGGGCTGCTTTCCCCTGCAAACTCATTTCCCCTGAATCTAGATATCCAGGTTAGGAAACTGGAGGTGGAGAGACCTCCAGTTTCCTGTTACATTTGAACTGGGCTTCTGTTTCTTCTTGGTGACATAATGATGTAACCAAATCTGACTAACTGCATGATGTTATAATTCTGTTGTTTCCATGACATGATCCCTGATCAGCTGGGATCATGGAGTGAATAAACCCTTCCAAGTAAAATAAAGTTAAATGAGGGGGGGGAGACAATCTCAAACCCCTACCTACTAGTGCCTGTGTAACAGATTGGAGAAGCAAAACTCTTTATAGGCTCAGATGGGCAGGGATTGGCCTGTGTGGGGGAGGTCAGCTGGCAATTCTTGTACTCCAGGTGGCATACTGCCTGGTTTCAGAGGGGGCAGAATGCTGATGGCATAGCAAATAAGGCATCAAATGCTGACTGTTGGAAACCCGGTTTGCGACTCCTCCTGACACCATATATTCTTGAAATGACTATTTCAGCTTTGCATTGAAAGCTGGCTCTTATGAATTTTCAGTGCAGTGCTATTACTGACCTGGGAATATAGGAAGCTGCCTTTTACTGAGTCGGACCATTGGTGCATCTTGCTCAGTACTGTCTACATTGACTGGTAGTGGTTTTCCAGGGTTTCAGGCAGGAATCTTTTCCTGCTCTACCTGGAGATTCCAGGGATTGAACCTGGGACCTTCTGTATGCAAAGCTGATACTCTACCACGGAACTTACAGCCCTGTCCCCAGCCTCTGCATGCTACTTATATTGAGCCACATCCAAGATGAGCAACAGCTTTGGTCTTCTACTCCAGCTCTGTATTCCACCTCGTAAAACAATGGGCATACAGAATTTGGATCCCTTCTTTTTTTCCTCTGTTGCAAACATTCAGGAACTTTGATGTTATGAGAAAAGAAAAAGAAAAGAAAAAGCCGGATGAAAAGTAGCTCTGAACACCTAAATGCATGAACTATTCTCTTCCTGAAAAATGGGCAAAGGAGCTGTAAATAAAAGAGCAATATATAAACTTAGAAGTATAACAGTACTTACACTCCAAATGTGGCCTTCCTAAATTTATTGACTTCTGAAAAGGGGAAAAAAAACACACCAGATGACAGCATGAAGCCAGCAAGAAGCCGATAATAGACTGTCTTCAAAGCGGATCCTTTTATTCCACACGCAGCAGTAGGTGATAAATGGCTCCAGTCCCAGCGCTTACTACTGCCTTCATTTTCCCCCCCGTTCCTTGTGGCATATCTCAGATCAGAGACTAATAGCCCCCCAGGATAAGTTATCTTGACACAACCTCTTCCCATCAGTGACGGCTGCTGTTACCAAACATCTGTCAGTAAACAGGGAAGAGAGAGAAGGATGCAGATATTCCCCCACATGTCTACAATCGCAGCAATGCCGGTTGCTCGAAACCAGAAGACGCCGGCATGATGGGTGCTTACTAGTGAGCTGAATAATTTTTAAGACTCTTCCTTGAAATGATCTTTATTTTGGGGGGCTATGGAGCATTTACCAGGAGTCAGGAACAAAGAAATGTACAAAGGAAGGAGCTGGAAATGAAAACCGCGTGCTCATTTAGCAGTATCACAGTTGACTGCTGGCATCACACTTTATTCTGACTCCAGAGATGTTAGCAAACATCTGTTATCTCTGCATTCGTTCCCTTGGATGTGTAATTGGTGTCTATTCGAAGGAGCTTTTGTTCAAAAGTGGCTTCTGTCACCAGAGAACTCTTCGGCTCGGCAGTTGGCAGCTAGAGTGGCATGGGTTCATAGGAAAGTGAGGGGCACCATTTCAGTTTTCGGAAAAGGGCGCAAAGACATTTAATTGAGGAATTAGGTAACCCCTACTAACTTGGCAAAGAGGCACCTTTTAACGTGGTGGTTCTCTTTATTTAGCAAGGGGAGAGTAACTGGCCCTCTCTAGGGATGTGCACGGAACCACAGGAGTGTGGTCCGGCACTGGGGGGAGTGTGTCTGGGGGGGGGAGTAGTACCCCCCCCCGCCGCTCTTCCCCCTCCGGCGCTGGAGTTTCCAAAAACGTTCTTGGGGTGGCAGAGTTCCTCCCTGCCGCCCCTGCCCCCATCATTGTCTGTAAAGGGTTAAGATAGAAAGAGCTGGCGGTGCGCATGCGCCCTTCGCGGCGCGTGCTCATCTACGCCACTGGCGTGTGCGCCCCCCTTAAAGACACCCCCCCGCCCTGCCGAACCGCCAGACCGCCGGAATTCCGGAATGGTCCGGAGGCCTTTTCTATGGCCCCGGACCGGTCCATGCACACCACTAGCCCTCTCCACCCCCGGCACAGGACCTCCAGTGACTGTTGCTGGTGTCTATCTTGTGTTTCTTTTTAGATTGTGAGCCCTTTGGGGACAGGGATCCATCTTATTTATTTATTATTTCTCTGTGTAAACCACCCTGAGCCATTTTTGGAAGGGCGGTATAGAAATCGAATGGATGAATAAATGAATGAATGAATGCAAGACCCTGAGTTGGGGAATGCAAGGTTCAAGGTACCACGATCTCCACTTGGATATAATCAAGATTAAATGCCAAAAAGGGGAGGGGCAAATGCAGAGCATTTGTTGTGGTTACTTTCATGGGTGTCACCCGCACATAGTGTGTGTCACATGCACACACATATAGATGATAAAGGTGCTTCTAAGAAAAAACACACACACATGGAACATAAAAAGCATGTGGAGGATTGCCCCCTCGCTACCTGTGTAGTACTCTCAAAGGAAACGAATCCCATGCCTTCGTTGTTGCGTATGAAAATGGGAATAGATTGTGGTGCACAGCATTAATGAAAGGACAACAGGGATGAGAGGGAGCTCAAAAGTTAAAGTTAATTCAAAGCCAAAGTGACAATGGCACTGATGGATTTAACCCCTGGCAGGGGCGATTGCTTTAGTAATGGGACAAATGGATTTATTTGTACATCCTCCAGGCCCAGCTATACTGGTTCCTCCTGGCAGTCGTTCAAATGTAAGGCACATAGTCAGAAATGTGAAGTAGAGGCTACTCTCAAGCGCAACCTAACCCAAACTAGGGACAGGTTAGGCTGTGCACGAGATCTTCCAGGATTGGTCCCAATCCCAGCAAGCCAGTGCCACCTAGCCCGGCTTTTAAGCCCGGCTGTTAGCCAAGGTTAAGGGAGCAAATGCTCCCTTACACCCGGCTACCTGCTCATGTGCGAGCACGGGTTGCTTTCAGCCCGGCTGCACACAGAGACAGTCACCTAGCCCTAGTTATTATTTTGCCCAATCCACTAGTCTTTCGGGCTCAGTGCCTGAAAAAAACATTAAATGAGCCCAAAATGTCTGCTACGCCTCACACTACTACTACTACTACTACTCAGAGGCGTAACTATAGGGGGGGCAGGGGGGGCACGTGCCCCGGGCGCCATCTTTTTTGGTCACATGGGGGGCGCCGCCATAACAAAAAAAAAATTTTTTTTAATTTTTTAATTTTTTTTTGTTAATACAAATGTTTCCTGCTCAGTGCAGCAGCGCTGCAGGAGTCAAGGGAGCGCGTCGGCGCCCCCTCCCCCATGAGCGGTCCCTTCTGCACCGCCCGTGCCCCCCCCCATTGCTTTGCTGGCGCCTGGTGGCCAGTCAGTGGCCTAGCGTGGCGGTGGCGGCGGGCACTTGTGAGGAAAAACCTAAGTATAATGTAGTATGTTGGGGGCGCGGGGGGCGCCATTTCAATGCTTGCCCCGGGCGCCGTTTTCCCTAGTTACGCCTCTGCTACTACTACTACTACTACTACTACTACAAATATTTATATACCGCTTTTCAACAAAAGTTCCCAAGCAGTATAGGTAGGTAGGTAGGTAGGTAGGTAGAATGGTTCCCTGCCCACAAAGGGCTCACAATCCTAAAAAATAAACATAAGATAGACACCCATGATAGCCAATGAAGGGATGCTGTTCCGGGTTTGGACAGGGCCAGTTGCTCTCCCCTGCTAAATAAAGATAATTGCCACTTTAAAAAGTTGCCTCTTTGCCCAGTTAGCAGGGGATGTGGGGAAACCATTTGAGAAAATTATGCAATGTTTCTCCTTGGAAGAACCCTGATTTCTCTTTTGAATATGACTTTGGAGAAATTTCAGTCCCAACCCTGTGCAAACAGTGATGAGGGCTGAGGATGCAGTTGACCTGCACAGTGATCCGGACCAGAAGTCCTTCAACAACGTGGTCCAGTAAGGACTAGGGACAGTGCAGCTAGAAGTCACTGATGCTGTGGAGAAGGCATCTGATAGGGCTGTGCACTATTGCAAATGTTGGGATTGGATCTACTACAACTTCACTTAAAACAAGTATTTATATACTACTTCTCAACAAAAGTTTGCAAAGTGGTTTACCTAGATAAATAATAAATAAATAAATAAGATGGCTGTCCCCTAAAAGACTCACAATCTAAAAAAGAAATATTAGATAGACACCAGCAACGATCACTGGAGGGGTACTGTGATGGGGGTGGATAGGGCTCTCCCCCTGCTAAATAAAGAGAATCACTACTTTTAAAAGGGGTGTCTTTCCCCGGTTAGCAGGGGATCTGACCCAATCTGACAAATGTCAATTTGGGGTCCTTTGGACCCTTCAGAATGTTGGGATCAGGGTTGAGATCAAGTATTTTCCTGACCATCCTTTAAATTGATTTTTTAAAGTAGGAACATAGGAAACTGCCATATACAGAGTCAGACTATTGGTCTATCTAGCTCAGTATTGTCTTCACAGACTGGCAGCGGCTTCTCCAAGCTTGCAGGCAGGAATCTCTCTCAGCCTTATCTTGGAGAAGCCAGGGAGGGAACTTGAAACCTTCTGCTCTTCCCAGAGCGGCTTCATCCCCTGAGGGGAATATCTTGCAGTGCTCACACATCAAGTCTCCCATTCATACCCTGCCTAGCTATGGGAACAAGTCATGCTTGCTACCACAAGACCAGCTCTAACTAGAATACTCACTATGAAACCCAGAAGAAACACACCAAAGAATCACAGGGTAAGTGATGTAACTTCAGAGAGTAGTGGGAGAAACCCAGAAATTGGCTGCCTTATTCTTAAAAACTGTATATTTTTAAAACAAACTTTTTAAAAAACCACATAAATTCTCATAAGCATGTTTTAAGAATTTAAAACATAAATCAGGCAGGTGGGCAGATAGATGCCTGAAGATGCCTTTTTTTAGTCAGCCATGATTAGCGGCAAAAGAAAAGGCAGGGCATGGGGGGGGGGGAGAAAAGTAAAGAAAAGAAAATAAGACTCCTAACATTATTTGGAGCTCCAAAATGCTCCGAAATTTACCTGTGCCACATGGGAGAACTCTGAACCACCCTAGGATTTCCAAGGTCAGTTTTGGGTTTTCTCCAACATGACCCAAATAGAAATATCTCCAACCTCTTTCATTTGCACTTGCACAGCCCTGGCATCTGAGAAAACTACTCTTTGAATTTCAGTTGCTTCTTCCTGAAGGAATGTTGGTTGCAGCCCTCTGGTAATAATACTGATTATTGTTATTTAGCCATTGTTTGTTATAATAATTAGAGTAGTAGTAGTACTACTAGTAGTAATATAATTTATAGAGCACCTTAAAAGTTGTATAAATATTATTATTATTATTTATTTACACAGTCAGACAGGTGTTATTGACTGGTTTGTTTTATCCAGACATCGAGTCCTTCCCAAGGACCTGGGATGGTTGAATTTTGTCAGTGTTGTTGCTGTTGTTATAGATATCGTCGCAGAATATAGGCTGTTCCCAGTAAAGTTGCTTTCAGGGGAATGAAGACCACCCCATCTACATTGTTATCTAAGTAATTGTTCCCAGTAAAGCTGATGGTGATTTCTGTGGCCCCTATGGTGTTGAGGTGCTCTTCAAGTTGTTTTGGAATTGCACCTAGGGTGCCAATTACCACTGGGATTATTTTGGTCTTTTTTTGCCACAGCCTTTCCATTTCAGTTTGTAGATCTTGGAATTTTATTTTATTTTTTTCGTCTATTCTGCTATCCCCTGGTATTGCTATGTCGATTATTTTAACTTGCTTTTTTTTCTCCTCGACTACAGTTATATCATGTGGCAGATGTTTGTCTGTTTGTAGTCAAAAGTCCCATAATATTTTTGCATCTTCATTTTCTTCAACTTTTTCAATTTTATGGTCCCACCAATTTTTGGCTACAGGTAGCTTGTATTTTTTGCAGATGTTCCAGTGTATCATCCCTGCTACCTTGTCATGCCTTTCTTTGTAGTCAATCTGTGCGATCTTTTTACAACAGCTGATTAGGTGGGCCATGGTTTAATCTGCTTCTTTACAAAGGCGACACTTGCTGTTTGTTGTTGACTTTTCTACTTTTGCTCTTATTGCATTTGTTCTTAGTGCCTGTTCTTGCGCAGCCAGTATTAAACCCTCTGTTTCTTTCTTCAAGTTGCCATTCTTAAGCCATTGCCAGGTCTTGGTGATGTCTGATTTTCCACTTATATTGTGCAAATATTGACCATGCAGGGGCTTATTTCTCCATTTTTCTGCTCGGTTCTTGACTTGTTCTTTCTTGTAGGCCTGCTTGGTTTCATTGGTGTTGAATAGTTTCTCGTTCTTGACCATTTTAAGTGCATCTTCGTCACTGTCATGTATATTTTCTTCAAGGCCTCTTTCCTCCTCCTCTACTGTTTGATGGACTTGTAGCATTCCTCTTTCACCAGAGCTGCGAGGGAGGTATAGCCTATCGACATCACTGCGGGGGTGCAGAGCATGATTGATGGTCATGATTTTCCTGGTCTTACGATCTAGCGTCTCTAGCTCTGCCTGGGTCCAGTCTATTATTCCTGCAGTGTATCTGATAACAGGTATATCCCAGGTGTTTATGGCTTGTATGGTGTTCCTGCCATTGAGTTTGGACTTGAGGATTTTTCTAACTCTCCTGATGTACTCACTTCCAATTTTTCTTTTAACTTCAGCGTCTGCAATGTTATCAGCCTGGAGAATGCCCAAGTATTTGTAATGTTCTTTCTCTTCCATGTTCTTGATGTTGCTTCCATTGGGCAGTTCTATTCCTTCTGTTTTTCTTATTTTTCCTCTGTTCATTATTAATGCAGCACACTTGTCTAGTCCAAACTCCATTGCTATATCGCTACTGAATATACGGACAGTGTTTAGCAGTGATTCAATTCCTGACTGGGACTTTCCATACAACTTCAGATAGTCCATGTACAGCAGATGGTTTATTTTACTTGATGTTTTAGATGTTTAGTATCCGAGGCCTGTTTTATTTAGTATTTGTGAAAGTGGGGTCATGGCGATTACAAACAACAGAGGGGATAGTGAGTCCCCTTGGAAAATGCCTCTTCTAATGCTAACCTGTCCAAGTGTCTCGCCATTGATTGTTAACAGTATACTCCACATGCTCATTGATTTTTAATTAATATCTGAATGTTTTTGCTGACACCAGTTGTTTCTAAACATTTTAGTATCCATGTGTGAGGCAATGAATCAAAGGCTTTCTTGTAGTCAATCCATGCAACACTTAGATTTGTTTTTCTTCTCTTGCAATTTTCTAAAATCATTTTGTCAATCAGTAGCTGGTCTTTTGTGCTTCTGGTGTTCGGGCAATTTCCTTTCTGTTTGTTAGTTAATAAGTGTTGCATCACTTCATCTGCTATTATTCCAGTTAATAATTTGAACATGGTTGGCAGGCAGGTTATCGGTCTATAATTACTTGGAACCACACCTTTTGCTGGGTCTTTCATTATGAGATGAGTTTTCCCACTTGTTAGCCATTGTTCAATATCACCTCCTTGCAAAATGTGGTTGAACTGTTTTGATAGTTTATGAAGGCTTGTTAGGTTTTTATTATTATTATTATTATTATTATTATTATTATTATTATTATTATTAATCAATTAATTACATTTATAAACCACCCCATCCAGAGGCTCTGGGCAGTGTACAACAACTTTTAAAAGACATAAACCCTACAATTAAAACAATGCTAAAAACAATATAAAAACAATTCAAAAATGATTAAAACAATTTAAAACCAATTAAAATACATTTAAAAACAACAACACTTTACAAATATTAAATATTTAAATATTTAATTTTTAATAAAAGATTCTGCCCACAGCTTTACAACTGAACAAGGGTAAATCTCCACTGAGTCTGCTCAAGCCTGGAAACCATTCCAAACTGGATTTCAGTTGGCAGAGGAAAGAATTTGGCATCATTTCTAAATTGACATTTTTCTTTGTCAGTCTCCTGGAGTTTAAAATTGTGCAGACGTCCCATATTCTACAGGCCCAATGAATCAAAATGATGTTTTCCATCTTTTTCTAAGAATGATGCATAATTTGGCAGATCTAGGACTCTGGACTTTTCCCCTCACTGCCCTACTTTACCTCATTCAGATGGATGCTAGAAATACTACTCCAAAAGCTAACTGTCTCATTTTTCAACAAGACAGTAATGAATTGTTAGGGCGCATTTGTGCATGCTTGTACATCACTGCACTTCTCACTACTTATTTGCTCTAGACTTGTCTTGAACCCTTTCCAGACAGTCACGTTTATAGACTCCACATATGTATTGGGGAATAAGAAAGTTGTGGCTGGTAAACATATGAAGATTGAAGGTTAGAAAACCGGAAAGAGCCTCCTCTCTCTTCCTTTTATAGCATCTACATGAGGCCTGAAGGTTGGAATAGAAACTTTAATTCTGTCTGAAGGGTGGACTAGAGTCTATTGCGTACAACTGTGAGTATGGCTCTCTATGTGTGATTAGAAACCCGAAAGAGCTGTGTTCCCATGTGAATAATGTTGCATATGTGTAGGTTCAATTCTAACTTAGCATAGTTCCAGTTCTAACTCGGGGCAAGGACCGTGCACATGATCCAGCTCGTCCATCACGTGTATGGACAGGATATCTGAAAAGATCTTTGAAGACACACAATTTAATGCGAAAACAGATCCCACTGAAAAATATTGAGCCCGTTCTGACAATCATTAACTGGGTAGGACAAGCATGTGGCCCAGCTTCAGGGGCTGTGTGTGCTCCCAATTTTTCATCATCTGCAAATAAACAATGTGGTAGGAGGAGGGGGGGAATAGCCATGTGTGAGTATCCCATTCGGTAGGAGCACTTTTCGTCCTAATGTGTAACTGCTGAGGATGAGAGCTGGGTAGGATGGCATCATCCTACCCAGTGGAAGCCTCATACAGGAGCACTCTCTCTCTTCCACCCTTGTTGTTTACTCACAGATGATCAAAAATTGAGGGAATGCACAACTCCCAAACCTGGGTAGGACACTCATCCTACCCAATAACCAGGGGCGTATCTAGGGTGAGGCAGGCAGGGCACATGCCCCGGGCACCACTTGAAGGGGGGTGCCATTTTTTAAAATTAAAATTATTATTTAAATGGCTGCCAAAAACAAAATGGCCACTACGCATGCTCAAATGGTCTCTGTGAGGCCCTAACCATGCCAGGCAATTACGGAGGCCATTTGAGCATGCATGGCAGCCATTTTTTTTCCAGCAGCCATTTTTAAAAATATATATATATTTAAAAATGGCCACCACACATGCTCATATGGTCCCTGCAAGGCCCTAGAGGCCAGCGAGGGGAGGGGGAACCTTTGCAGACCCCCCACCCCATGGCCTTTAGGAAGCCCCCCGAAGGGGATACAGGTAAATAATTTTTTTTTAAAAAAAATTAATATAATATAAGTCACTGTACACATATTCAGTTTGGCACTATGTACAGAGAATCAGGGCTTGTGAATACTGAGCTGAAGCTTATGAGCTAGGATTGTATTCATTTGCTCTTACTTTGCTTCTTGTAATAAGTGAGTTAAATGTGATGTCTTAATAATATGGCTATTAATGGTGTTTGTCTTTGAATCAGTGTGAAATCCTTAGTATTAAGGCCCACTGGAAGTTTCTTGCTCTCTTTCTCTCATTTTAACTGTCTTTCTGAAATACTAGAATATGTTCCAAGCAGTGACACAGTTTACTCTGCATATCCTTTAATTATTTTCAGAGTATCTGGGAAAAGTCAAATTCTCCATTTAGTTTTAAAACTTATGTAATAGTGATGCTACAATGCATAGTAGAGAATTAGACAGGCACTTCTGTTTAGTTTTCCAAGTACACCTCCATATAGTATTTGGGTATTTCATGAGCCCCAGCATACTGAAATTTGTAGTTTTCAGCAATTTTTGATCTGGCTACATCCACTGCTAAATAGTTTTTGAAAGATTAAAAGATTAACAAGGTTGACTTGTATTTTTCAGTTGATATTATGGTAAAGTTATCTGAAAGATGTGTGTCAGATGTTTGGACAGGGGGCGCAATTTCAGTGCTTGCCCTAGGAGCTATTTTCCCTAGATATGCCTCTGCTAATAATAATAATCAGAACTTATTAATGAGGCTGTTTACAGAATACAACCAAAAACAGGGTAGGATACTTAAGTCTGTTTCAGTTATTGTTATTGGGTAGGATGAGTTTGGGAGCTGTGTACACTCCTGATTTTTGGTTGTGTGGGAGCAAACAGCGAGGTAGGAGGAGGGAGAAGTGATTTTGTTGGAGATAGGAGCTGGGTAGCACAGCTTTTCCTCCCACATTGGTCAAATGCTGGGTATGAAAGCCGGGCAGGATAGTGCTGTTCTTCCCAGCTCCCGTCTCCCACACAATCATGTCTCCCTCCTCCTCCCTCATTGTTTGCTCCCACACAACCAAAAATCAGGAGCGCACACAGCTCCCAATCCTGGGTAGGACACTAGTCCTGCTCTGTTTTCAGTTGTGTGAACAGCCTCATTGTGTCTCAGAAGATGAGGGATATCTGAAGGTACTCACTGCATATGAATCTGACTACCCACTGAGGTTCTTGGGGAGGCTTTGCTCTGGATTCCTCCACTTTTTGAGATGAGGCTGGTGGGAAATTGGGACCATCTTTTCCCTAGCTGCACCCAGGTTAAGAATCCCCTCCCCTGTGAAGCACATCTAGATCTCCCCATCACCATCTTGTTGATAGGCACATGCAACATATGAACAAATTAGTCTTCTGCTGAGTCAAACCCTTGGTCCATCTAGCTCACTATTGGCTACATCGGCTGGGAGTAGCTCTTCAGGGTTTCAAGTGGGTTTTTTTCTAGCCCTACTTGGAGATGCTGAGGTTGAATCTTGGGCTTGACTTAAGATTTCTTGAAACAATGCCTTGCATAGTAAACTGCTGTGATTCTATTTTTCCTATGATCTTGCATGTGTGTGTGTGCATGTGCATGCACGCATATTTAGTCTAGGCCTGCTCAACTTAGCCCCCCCCAGCTGTTTTTGGACTACAACTCCCATAATCCCCAGCAACAGTAGCCAATAGCCAGGGATTATGGGAGTTGTAGGCCAACATCTTCAGGAGGGCCGAAGTTGAGAAGGCTAGATTTAGTATATTCTTTCAGTTTGATATTACACTGTACACCAGCTTGAATGTCTTTTTTAAAAAGTGGATATATGGTGTAAAAACCTTTAAATAGGAACAATATTTGAAAAGTTATTTACATCTGTGATGGCTCATTCCCATGCTAACTTTAGCATGACGCTGCAGCTATCAAGCGAGGAACATACATTTGTGAAGCAGCTCTTCTTCATGCCATGCTGGGCTATTTTTCCATGTGATTTTCTTTTTCTCCAGTTGCATAGGAATACAACAACCTGTGAATTTCCTTCCTAGAATGTCTCAGTTTATGTTTATGCCCACAAGCTGCTGGTCTAGTGCCAACACTGCCTTCTGCTTGAAAGCAGACACATTTTTCCCCATTTTGTTAGGAATGTTAGTACCTTTTCACCGCTATACAGGCAAAATGCATCACAGATTGCCAGTTCCTGCTGTGTTCAATAGGTTGCTGACCTAACTTTGATACTGCTTTTTTTTCCCCTGCCTCGGGTAACTCAAGCATATTCTCCACATGAATCATGATGGCCTCATTGCTTCAGCATTTTACAGTGGCAGAATCCATAATAGGGGTGTGCATGGAACCGGTTTTCCTGGTTTGGTTCGAATTTGAGCTCAGTTTGAACTGAACCGGGAGGCTTGGACTCGGGCTCGATCAAGCTGTACCCGGTCCAGCCCAACCACTGAGGGATTGAGGGGTTATATTTGTAAGGGGGGAATCTGGCATGTATTCCCCTTTACAAGTAAAGGGTTTTTGGCAATAGTAATTGTGGAGCAGGGGGGGATGAAAAATGCTCTGCCTTGCCTATAAAAACTGCAATCCAATGGCAGCAATTGAGGTAATCACGCCTGGCAATTGAGCTGGCAATTGTGGTTGGGCTGATGGTGAATGGCGGCTGTGGCCATGGTGGGGTTTCCTCCCGCCCCACCACCAGCCCCCAAAATCACAGGCCCGTTCACGCCTGTGGCTAGCTTCGGGCCTCTGCGCAGGCACAACTGCCATTATAGTGAGCAGGCTGATTGTGTAACAACGCAGTTTGTGCGGTAACACAAATGGCCCATTCCCCCCTCCATTACAATTGCCAAAACTCTTTATTTGTAAAGGGGAATCCATGCCAGATTCCCCCTTATAACGATGCCCCTCGAGCCGGCTTGTGAGTTGGGGCTTTGAGCTGGGGGATGGCTCACCTCTAACTCGGAGCGGCCCCATTTTTCAGGGTGGGGGCAGTTCAGCTCGCGGGCAAGCCTTTGAACCTGCCTAGTTTGACCATGGGCTAGCTAGACCTTGAACCAGTTTGCACATCCCTAGGATATAAGAACATATGAACAGCCCTGATGGGTCAGGCCAATGGCCCATCTAGGTCAAGATCCTATTTCACACAGTGGCTCACAAGATGCCTCTGAGAAGCCCATAGACAAGATGCTATTGTTCCCCTGCAACTGGTATTTAAAGGCACAGTGTAAATGTGAAGTTGGGTTCTGAGGCTGGAGGTGACCTACAGTCACCAGACTAGTAGCCATTGATAGACCTGTCCTCCATGAATTTGTCTAAGCCCCTTTCAAAGCCATCCAAGCTAGTGGCCATCACCACATTCTGTGGCAGAGATTTCCATAGATTAATTATGGGCTGTGTGAAAAAGTACTTCCTCTTGTTGGTCCTCAATTTCCGGGCCTTCAGTTTCATAGGATGACCCTTAGTTCTAGTGTTGTGAGAGAGGGATAAACATTTCTCTCCGTCCACGCTCTCCACTCCATGCATAATTTTTACACCTCTATCATGTGTCGCCATAGTTGCCTATTTTCCAAATTAAAGAGCCCCAAATGCTGTAGCCTTGCCTCTTAAGGAAGCTGCTCCACACCCCGGATCATCATGGTTGCATTCTTCCACAGCTTTTCCAGTTCTACAATGTCCTTCTTCTTAAGATCTCAGAATTGCACGCAGTACTCCAAATATGGCTTCACCATAGATTTCTATAAGCGCATTATAATATTAGCATTCTTATTCAATCCCCTTCCTAATGATCCCTAGTATGGAATTTGCCTTTTTCACAGCTGCCGTGCAGTGAGTGAACACTTTCAATGACTTCAGTGTAACTTCAGCAGGCACAACATGCAGATGCTAGAGTTCTAACGAGCACTAGACACTGAAGTCATGTTATGCCTTTGGTATTTCAGGTGCACTGGTTGCTAGTATGCTTTCAGACCTGGTTCAAAGCATTTGTTGTCACTGTCATGGCCGGGCTTTTAGAATGCTGCAGTGTTTGAATGATGGTGCCAAAATATTTCACTTCTGGCTATGGTGGCATGTTGCAGGTAGACACTGTATGCATAAGGACGTTTGAAAATCCACTAGGAGACACGCTCTCACAAGCAAGTTGTAGACTGTAGGGGGCACTTTCCTAAATGCTGCCACAATGTCTTTGTAGAAGTCCCTCAGTAAGCTGTAGAGCTTAAATGCTGTAAATATCCCTGTCTTCAGCTTCTCCAAGTGGCCAAGAATAACTCCCAAAAGCCTCCCCCCAAAAATTTGGCTTATCATTTTGGATTTTTAATGCCATGGATGTGCCCAAAGGGTTATATCACCTGAATTATGCCTCTGATTGCCAGAAGTGACATATATTCCACACTAAGCAGCAGAGTGGTAGTGTTTGTGTGGCAACTGGAATCAGTGGTGGGGAGAAAGAGAGACGGATGTGTTTGTAAGGGGGCTGAAATGGGCATGCCAGAAACAATGAGCAATTAATGTTAAGAACATTCATTTATATGTTATTTGGGATTTTTTTAAACAGTAATTAAATGTTGGGTTCAACTGTCTCTGCCTCTTCTATAAAATACTGGAGGAAGATAACCTTTTTGACCCTAGGCTTAATATTACATTACCTTTAGAGGAGCAGTACCTCAAATACTACTTTCCTCTAAATGAATCTATCTGCCTCCAGTGGTGTGGTGGATCAATGGAGAGGCAGAGTAGGCATTTGCCTATGACACCAAATTTTGCCCCTCCTCAAATTTTGCCTTCCCTCTCTGTGGGCAGTGGTGGCTGGCAAGGAGAAAGTCCCCCCTTTTACCTTAAAAGGGGGGGGGGGGTTAAACCTTTTTTGTTTAACATAAAAGGGCAGCAAAAAGCCTTTTTGCCTATGGGTGGCAAAAAGCTTAATCTGCCCTGTCTGCCTCTTAAAAGCATTGTGATAAGCCTCTGGAACATCCCATTGCCTTCCAAGGCTTGGTTGGTGGTTGCCTTTCAGAGGATCTGCCTGCCATGGGAGATGCAGTTGTCTTTGCCAGTGTTTTCTTGTAATCTGGTGGTCTATATACGGCATCCAGGATGCTGCTGTTCCGTGAGAGATTCCCGGACGTAGTCTAAGTGATAGTTATAGCTCTTTTTGACTGAGATCTAGACTGATACTACACGGGTACAGTAGTGTTAAGTTCCAGTAGCAGCCTAAGTTGTCCCCTTTGCTAAGCAGGGTTTGCTTTTGTTTGTGTTTGGATGGGTATAAGATCATATCCCCTTTTGGGATAGGGTCATAGCTCAGTGATAGAGCATCTGTTTGCTTGCAGAAGGTCCCCAGTTCAACCCCTTGCATCTCCAGGTAGGAAATACCATTCAAAATGCAGAGTGCTTCTGCCAGGCAGTGCAGACAATAATACTGAGCTAGATGAACCATGGGACTGACTCGGTATCAGGCACTTCTGAAGATCCGATGCTGTGCTTTTCCATGAGTGGAAAAGGGGGTGATTTTGGCTGATATCCTCTTCCCTAGTCTGATGACCATTGTGTGTCACAAACATATGCCCCTATGGTTGCTCAGTGTCAAACTCTTTGTGTGTGTGTTTCTGTTTCTGTTTCTATTTCTTACTAGTACTGATGGTTTTAATTCATTCTTGAAAGCTGCTTTGGGTTCTTGTTTGGGGCAGAGAAGTAACCTGGATGCAGTATATAGACCACCATCTCCACTTCAGAATATACCCCACGTCAATATATATAATTTTTAATATTTCTTTCAACACCAAAAGTCTTTCTTCAAGGTTTGGAATGCAGTAACACCACAGAAAAGCCTTGAGTGCAGTATAACAATTTTATACCTGCCAATAAATATTCTTAAACAAGGCTATAGTTCATTTTGAAAATTAAATATGGATTTAGATCTAAATCTTGTAAGTTGGGCCTGGGCTCCATCTGTGCAACTAATATTTTAATTTGTTTTGTAAGCATGCCAGGGATGTACTGAATTTGGGGATGCATCCCTTGCTTTGTTTTGCTTTGTTTTAAATTCTTTGAAGGCTTCTTTAAAAAAAGTTGCTGCCTTAGAAATGGATGCTTCATTGCAGTTTAGAGGAACAAAATTAATTACGCTGTGGCTAACAACCTAAAAAATAAAACTATGATGTATGATACTCCAAAATATTATGCAAGGTTCTCTTGCTGGTTCTAAAACACTAATAAACTGTGTTCTCAGATATTCTGTTCAGTCTTCATATGATCATCAGTTATTTAAAAAGGATCCACTAAACTACAAAAGGCAAAATTGGTAGGGAAATCAATTTTTGTTATTAAAGGAATAAAAAGAAAAGACACTTGCAGAAAATGCAGATAGCAGTGGCCTCTTCTTGAATGCCTTATAAGGTAGAGAATTGAGGGCCAAACTTCACATTTTGTTGGGAGATCCATGAATGATATCCCAACATTTTTTTCTTTTTCGTTTTTCTAAATCCAGCCACAGGGAGCTTCTAATTTGAGTGATCAGAGCAAGGGATGCAAGAGTTTAAACTGACTCCTCTCAAGCTGCTGATTGCTCTATGGGGAGAAATTATAGGCATAATCCAGGTGTCTGTATTCTGCCCACCGAGGAAGAAAAAACTACAGAGGCTAGATTTAGCAGCTTGATTAAGCTCAGGAAAACTGGAGGAAGAGTAAAAGTCTGGGGGAAGAGTAAACATGAGGTTACTATTCCCTGTCCCATGGGGAAGCAGATCCCCCCAAGCATTTGAGAAGTCCCCCCCTCATTTTACTGTACTCTCCTCCCCACAAAACCTAATAATCAATCTCTTCAGTCCCCAAAACATATTTTCTCCCCCTCCAAAAGTCTCTCCTGTCCCCCCACCAACAAATTTAAGGGAGGAGTTGCTCCTTCCCCCATCTGCAACCCTGCTTCCTCAATCAAATAAGCAGCCCAATTCCCCTACTACATTATTTTTTAAGGGTTGAGAGCCATAGAACTTTGGAACGGACTTTAAAGGTTTTTGAATCCAGCCCCCTATTCAGTGCAGGAAACTGCTACAAAATCCCTGATAGGTGTCTGTCTAGCTGCTGCTTGATAACCTGTAGCAAAGGAGAGCCCACCAAGAAATTGACTGTTCCACTGTTGCACAGCACAGCTCTTACAGTTATGACATTGCTCTTAATGTCTATCTTATTCATTCATTCATTCATTCATTTGATGTATATACCGCCCTTCCAAAATGGCTCAGGGCGTTTTACATCAGAAACAAAAACAATTAAAATCAATTAACAGTTAAAATCAAATCTAAATTAAACAATTAAAATCATTTAAACATTAAAATCATTTACATTAAAATCAGTGCCTTTTTAAAAGCTGCCAGAGATGGGGAGGCTCTTCCAAAGTCCAGAGGCAGCAACAGAGAAGGCCCGTTCCTGAGTAGCTGCCAAACGTGTTGCGGGCACAGACGAACCTCTCCAGATGATCTTAACAGTCAGTGGGGAAGTCATGGTGAAGAAGATGTTCTCTTAAATACCCAGTTCTCTTAAATATCTTTAATCTGCTTCCTTGTAATTTCGACCTATTGGTTCTAAGTCTGGCCTCAGTAGCAACAGAGAATAAGTCAGCTCCTTCTCCTATGAGACAGCCCTTCAGATACTTGAAGATAGCTATCATATCTCTTTAGGAATATAGGAACATAAAAACATAGGAAGCTGCTTTCTAGCAAGTCAGACCATTGGTCCATCTAGCTCAGTATTGTCTACACAGACTGGCAACAGCTTCTCCAAGGTTGCAGACAGGAGTCTCTCTCAGACCTATCTTGGAGAGGCCAGGGAGGGAACCAAGCATGCACAGCGGCCCCATCCCCTAAGGAGAATATCTAAGAGTTTTCACACATGTAGTCTCCCATTCAAATGCAAACCAGGGTAGACCCTGCTTAACAAAGGGGACTAATCATGCTTGCCACTACAAGAACAGCTTGCCTCTCCTCTCCTCTCCTCTCTCAGCAAAATAGACCCAGCTCATTCAACGATTCCTCATAGGGGTTGGTATTGTCACCATCTTGGCTGTCCTCCGAACCTGTTCCAGTTCATTCATTCATTCATTCATTCGATTTCTATACCACCCTTTCAAAAATGGCTCAGGGCGGTTTACACAGAGAAATAATAAATACAGGTGAAACTCGGAAAATTAGAATATCGTGCAAAAGTCCATTAATTTCAGTAATGCAAATTAAAAGGTGAAACTGATATATGAGACAGACGCATTACATGCAAAGCGAGATAAGGCAAGCCTTAATTTGTTATAATTGTGATGATCATGGCGTACAGCTCATGAAAACCCCAAATCCACAATCCCAGAAAATTAGAATATTACATGGAACCAAGAAGACAAGGATTGAAGAATAGAACAATATCGGACCTCTGAAAAGTATACAGTGTACTGTGCTTGATTGGCCAGCAAACTCGCCTGACCTGACCCCATAGAGAATCTATGGGGCATTGCCAAGAGAAGGATGAGAGACATGAGACCAAACAATGCAGAAGAGCTGAAGGCCGCTAATGAAGCATCCTGGTCTTCTATAACACCTCATCAGTGCCACAGGCTGATAGCATCCATGCCACGCCTCATTGAGGCAGTAATTGCTGCAAAAGGGGCCCAAACCAAGTACTGAATACATATGCATGCTTATACTTTTCAGAGGTCCGATATTGTTCTATTCTACAATCCTTGTCTTCTTGGTTCCATGTAATATTCTAATTTTCTGAGATTGTGGATTTGGGGTTTTCATGAGCTGTACGCCATGATCATCACAATTATAACAAATTAAGGCTTGACTTATCTCGCTTTGCATGTAATGCGTCTGTCTCATATATCAGTTTCACCTTTTAATTTGCATTACTGAAATTAATGGACTTTTGCACGATATTCTAATTTTCCGAGTTTCACCTGTAAATAAGATGGCTTCATGTCCCCAAAGCGCTCACAATCTAAAAATAAACATAAAATAGACACTAGCAACAGTCACTGGAGGTACAGTGCTGGGGGTGGATCGGGCCAGTTACTCTCCCGCTGCTCAATAAAGAGAATCACCATGTTAAAAGGTGCCTCTTTGCCAAGTTAGCAGGGGCAAAGTTAACACCTTGAATGTCCTGTGGCTCAGAGAGCAACCATGTCTTGAATATACCTGTGCTCTCTGATACAATCAAAGTGTGTCTCTGCTGCTTCCCCCCTCCACTCTGCAAAAGAAAAAAAAATGCTCCAAAAGTATGTAACAAAATTAATTACAACATTATTGTAACAAAAATTATGGAATCTGCATGAATCAGGCCAACCCAGCTCTTGCATTTGTTGCCCAGCCATTTGTCTGGCAGCTAGAATAATCCAATTGCCTCAGAGAGGGAGGTTCTGCAGCAGAACTGCCTTTTCTTCTTTTCAAGGGAAATTTGAGCAATTTCTTTTTTTTAAAAAAATTGCCTCTTAATTATTGCATTCATCACATGTTTATCCTGTCCTTCCTCCAAGTAGTTCAGAGTAACCTACAGGGGTTCTGCCCCTTCCTCCCTTTTTATCCTGATAACAAATGTGAAAAATTGAATACATACATACATACATACATACATACATACATACATACATACGTGGTTCGGGATATAGTTGCATGGCTGAGTGGGGAATATGAATCTGATCCTCCCATTTGACACTCTAACCACTACACCCCTTTGGCTGGTGGTAGCTTTTGCCAGGGCCATGAAGGGCCAAATAGAGGCTTCAGCGTCTAGATCCTGATAAAATAGCTGTCAGGGCTAGAACTGGGAACTCATAGCTGTGTGGTGAGTCCTCAAGCCTACAACTTGATGCATCTCTCTGGGCAGTGAAGGACTTCCAGGTCACTAGAGTGATTTCTCCCACACAGGCTGGCCATTGGCTCTGCTCAAATGGAAAGGGCTATAAAGCCTTCCCGTTCTGGGTGGGACTTGGTCGGAAGTTTTTGGACTGCAACTCCCACCATTCCCAACCACAGTGGCAAATGGTAAGGAATTATACTATGCAGAGCCTTCTCTATGGTTGCCCCAGGGCTTTGGAAAAATGCTTTCGGTCAAAACAAGAACCTTTATCTCTGGCTGCCTTTAAAAAAAACACCAAACAACCCTTAACACACACCTACTTTTTTGAGTGTTTAGTTCAACATCTTTTAAAAACGGTGTTTATAGTTTTTATTCCCTTTCTATTCCTGCTGTGTCTTTGAATCTTGTACACTACCTGGAGATGCATGTGTCAGGTGATCTACACATATGACAAATAAAGAAATTTATGGGAGCTGTATTCCAACACCTGCAGGAGGGCTAAAGTTGTATAAAGGTAAAGTGTGCTGTCGAGTCAGTGTTGACTCCTGACGACCACAGAGCCCTGTGGTTTTCTTTGGAAGAATACTGGAGGGGTTTACCATTGCCTCTTCCCATGCTGCCTTTCAGCACCTTCCTATATCGCTGCTGTCTGATATAGGTGTTCCCCATTGTTTTGGAAACATACCAGCGGGGATTTGAACCAGCAACCTCTGGCTTGGTAGTCAAGCCATTTCCCCACTGCACCATTGTCTAGGCCTTGTTTATTCCCTGGCTTGACTGCTTTTTGGCTCTGACTCCCAGTTCAACCCCCCTCCCCCTTAGCTCTAACCCCTGGCTCCCACTTTTTTATTAATAAGTTTTCAGACAGTATGAATTTTTTAAAAATAAAACATACATTATTACACATTAAAGCATTGTATGCCTACAGCTCAGTCCTGACAGTAACAGAGTAATGGAATTCTAGGAACACCATCTATAGCCTGCAAATGAACAAGAATTATGTGATACAACACCAGAAATCAGGGGCACACAGCTAACATGGCCATCCACTATGAGTAAACATTAAAAATTAGGCTCATATAAAGGGAACCTATGAACAAAATAAGCTCATAGGCACCACCCATCCATGGCAAGAGCTTTCACAGACAGCAGGCTTCACTGTGGGTTTACTGCGAGGTTTTACGGCGAGTTTGAATTTGCTCAAAAAAACAGAACCAAAAAGTGGGGTTTTTTACCCCGGACATAAATCTGGCTAGGCTCTAACACTCAATGAAAAACCCAAGTTGTGTGTGAAGTGCCCCCCAATATCTCACATGGACTTCGGCACCAATCCAGCCAATGTGTGAATGCACATCCTTCATTCCAGTGGAGAATTCCAGGCAAATTCCTTCCCCTCATGATTTGCCATGGAAACTACCCTCAATTATTTATGGATGAAAAGACATGATGGACAACAGGTGAAGAAAGAATGAGAGATGTCTTTCAACTATCAGCTTTAGCATCACTGAAGATGCTTCATATCAGGTTCTTTGGTTTATTTCACTGTAGAGTGGTGTTGTGTCAATTCAAATTGCCAGGCTGGGCAACCACATGTGTCCCTCACACAGGGTAAAAGAGACTACAGTGGCACGACTACAGAAGGATCCAACAGTGGGGCAGTCCCAGAAATTCACAGACAAGGTTGAAACAGAGGTTGCCCCTGCTGTTAGCATGTCCTCCCTGCCAGTTCCCCTCCTCAAGATCAAGACCATTTTGCCTGAGTGGCAGATAAATTCCAGGTGAGTGACTCAGCTTGTGGGGGTCACATTCCTGAGAGCAGTCATATTGCCAGCAGATCTTGAAGACAAGACTCAGACCAGAGGAGTTTTGCTCTCAGGAAATTTGCAAACAGATATCAAAGGAGTTTAGCAGGAGATTGGTGGGGAACTCTGTGGGGAAGTACACAAGTGGTCCCCATTCATCACAGAGGAAACATGCAGCACAGGGATAAGGTGAGTACTACCGAGCACAGAGTGTGCATGTATGACTATCTGCTGAGGGCAGAAGTCCTGGATGTGCACTCGGTGCAAAGAGCTCCTGGCTCTCATTGAACAAGTTCATTCCCTCAAAGCCAAGGTGGCTGATCTGGAGATGCTCAGAGAGGTAGAGAGGAGTGTGGATGAGACCATCAGGGATGTGATAGAAGCATCCCACTCCCAGGCTGATGGCACTTCTGCTGTCATGGAGAATGAGTGTCTCAGGGAAGGAGGACATCAGACTGAGGAAGAGGGAAACATCCCTTAGCAGGGACCCTTTCCTTGGGTGATATACCCATATCTTCTTGCACAAAGGATACTCCTCCAGTGGGGGCCCTCCTAGTAGTGGGTGATTCAATTGTTAGGGACAAAGAGAGATGGGTCTGTGACCCACGTGTAGACTGCACAGTGACTTGCCTGCCTGGTGCTCCCCAAAGGTATCTGGCGGGCCACTGTGTGAAACAGGATGCTAGACTAGATGGCCCTTGTGCCTGATCCAGCGGGGCTGTTCTTATGTTCTTATGTTCTCAATGAAAATGATAGAAAGGGGGGGGGATAATGTCGGGGTAAAAATACAATCCCATATAGACCCACAAGAAAATGTTGCACTACATTCCTGGCATGCAAGTGTTACCTGAGCCTGTAGCTGAGCATGGTTAAAAAATGTACAATGGGGGGGGGGGGTTGGGGGGTTGGGAGTGGTTCTTGCGTGGACGAGGGCACTGGTGCTCAGTTCCAGCTCCTTTTCATCCAGTCATAAAGTGACAAATGTTAAGAAGCAGGGCTCTTCAGTATTGTGTAAGCACTACAGAGTGGGCTAAGACACATTTCTTTGGTTAAGCCTTATTTTAGTCACCTGAACCTCCAGAGTGTTCCCATAAACCTGGGGAGTTGTGCAGCAATTCCATAAAAATGTGCCCACCAGCACTTAGGAATGCAATACTTCATAATATCAAGAGATTGACTTTGCCGTTCTCCTTCAGAAAAAGAACAGGGCTACCTTCAAGCATAGAGTCTGCCCACCCTTGAGTCTGAAGTTGGAGGAGCAATTATCCAGACATGTTTCCTCCTTAGAAGTCATTGGAACAGGGACCATGACCGCTTTGAAGAGTGACCACCTAATCACCCTTCAAAGCCAAAGGGCTTAAAGAGTGGTGGCAATGACAAGACTCCCTCAAGACACCCTAGAAGGTATTGTTAGGGGGATGCCAGATCAGGGCTTATACAGATGCTCAGTTCAGAGTCCGGGCGTACTGTAGTAGTTTCCCTAAAGATGTTACACTAGTCTGTGATAGGCTAGAAGGTAATGTGTTCATCTGCAGCCTCTGTAGATACCTATAGTGTGGGCTTAGAAGTCAATTTTAAATATGTTGCCATACTGTCACAGATCCATGGTTTAGGTTCATACAGCTGTGGCCATCTCTTTATCTTCATTACTGAGTACAGGAGTATTGTTTTCCCCTCAATTAGTGATATGCATGGTCCCAGCCAATTAGGAATCACATACTGGGATGGCATGAGAACACTATGGAGCCAGTTTTGGCTATATAATATTAGGGTAAACAAATTCAAGTGCAAGTGAGTGCAATACCCTGGTGATACTAGGCAGTCAGGAGTCAGATAATAAATGGTGTTGAGTCATGAACCATGATAACCTATGATATGATTAGGTGATGATACTGCTGAGGGCAAATGAAGAAGGGGGGGCAACTTAAATGAATATGAAATGCTTTCACAGGCACTATTGGAAAAACCATACAAAGAGCTCTTAATGATGCTGCCAAAATGTTTCTGAAATTCAGTGAGCAGTTTCATCTGAACCCTATCAATTTCTAACCAAATTCTAATATGGAATTATAAATCCCTTCTATCTGCTATTCACTTATGAAAATCCTGATTTCAAGCACACCTCCTCTTAGCCATATATTTTCAAAGTCAAAGAGGGTTATTTTTTCAAAATACTTGCTTCATACAGAAGGTGTTTTATTCCCTGATCATTTTTGTTGCTTTTCTCAGTAGCTATTGCAGTTAATTACAAGGTACAATAGCCATCCTTGTCCCTCAGCTAAAATTAATGTCTGTTTATACCACTACAGATTTTTAAGTAGTGTATTACAAATGCAATGAAATTACTCTGGCACTCACTTTAGAAATAACAGGCATCTCAAGCCTATGAGTATGTGGATATGTAGGCGGGCAGAGAGGTAGGCAGATGTCCCCGGAGAACAAAATATCTTGTGGATGCTCTTGAGGTATCACAAACCTAGGTGAGCAATTTGAAAGTTATGAGTTGTGAAAACTGATCAATCATAATACCATATCTTTCATTCACAAATTCCTTCCAGACCCTGTGGGGGGGGGGGAATGGAAATCCAGTACAGATTAAACCACCTGGTAAAGATCTGGTATGGTGCCAGATCCATTATTGAATGTCATTTCTCTCTGTAATTATTCCATGCAAAAATTCCATTTGCATCCAATTTACGGGCATCTCACATACTACTATAGATACTGAGATATACTCCATGGACACTGGAGGTTAGTTACACACATGGCAAATGATTGCCAACTTTTTATTTCAAAAAATGCTGGCCATCTGGGTGGGGCCAGAGGTGGGTTCTTGGCATAATCTAGACAGTAATTCCTCCAGGTGACCCCATATAGAGGTTGAACTGGAGTGGGGATTAGATGGAATTGCACAGGAGCCTGTATGGAAGTTCTGAAGAAGACAAAGCAGTCAAAATCAAAGCAGTTTGTGGATGGATCTGTAGCTCAGTGGTAGAGCATCTGCTTCTCATGCTGAAGATCCCACGTTCAATCCTTGCTGTCTTTGGGTAGGGCTAGGAGAGATTCCTGCCTCAAACCTTAGAGAGCTGCTTCCACTCAGAGTAGATAATATTGAGCAGGATGAACCAGTGATCAGGCATTGGTTCGGGTATAAGGCAGCTGCTTATGTTCCACCAATTCCTCATCCTATGTGAACTTTCTGGCTGTGGTGCTGTCATAGAAAAGAAAGGATAGATTACTGAATGCATTATCAATGTGGAAACCTAATAATGTATCAGTATGAATGTAAATGTATGCATGTAAAATCAAAATGTGTGGAGAGTGAATGGGTGAATGGAAAGTTATCAGAAGAACAAGTATGTACCATCAACACTAACAAGAATGTGCTGATGCAGATATGGATGGAGGACAGAGGAAAGAGGTCTTCTTGACCAGGTGTTGATGTGGAACACGATGAGAGAAGAAGAGTAAACAGGACAATGTTCTGAGCAAGTAGGACTATTTTCTACAGATAAGAAAGCTGAAGGTCATCAGTACTATAAAAGGTCCCAGCCAGAAGGCAATGAGAGAGACCCCAACCTCATCAAAAGCAGCATAAGGGCATTGACACAACTCTCTGCTTCATGTGTACAGCTTGAGCTGGCCACTCAACACACGACTCCAACTAATTCAGTGTCTGTGTGCACGAGTCGGGAGACTGAGACTATGAACATGGAAACAATAAAACGGTAGTAAACTGGGCAAAGCCTGGATCACTTGGGCACGCTTGGTACGCCACCTTGAGTTTCATTGCATAAGAAAGCTGGGGTCTAAATATCATAAATAAACTGGATATTTGCTTCAAAAGTAACACATACAGCACAGCCACATTAACAAAGAGATGCTCACTCTCAGAACATTTGTGCTGTTTTGTGTCATGTGATGCTCCTTTGTTCCCTTGGTTGCTCCTCCCTGGACCGATTTCCTTCCACTGCTTTGGTGCATTGTCTCATGTGCCCGCACTGCCATGTAATATTAATGGCTGAGGCAAGTCACAAGTAGTAGTGTGCACGGATCGGTTCGGAGGCCATTCTACTGGCCTCCGAACCGGTCCGGACAAGGGGTGGTTTTAGTTCGGGAGGGTTAGGGTGGGGGGGTCCATTAAGGGCGGGGGGGGGCTTTACTCACCCCTCCCGCGCTTTGCTGCTTCGGCGCCATAATTACTTTAAAAAATGCGCCGCAGTATCATTTGCCGCTCCAGGGCTCCTTCTTGACTGCAAAATCGGGCGGCAGGATACTTCCCTGCCGCCCCCAAAGCCCCCTCAAGCCATTTGAGCGCTTTAAATCTCGCCCCGGACCGAGTGCTAAAGCGCTCGGGCGGGCGGCGGGGAGATGTCCGTCCGTCCGCCCGCCCGCCCCCTTCCCTGCCTTCTGCGAAGTGCAGGGAGCCTTCTGCGTGCGCGTGCGCAGAAGCAGGGAGCCTTCTGCGTGCGCGCGCGCAGAAGGCTCCCTGCACTTCGCAGAAGGCAGGGAAGGGGGCGGGCGGGCGGACGGACGGACATCTCCCCGCCGCCCGCCCGAGCGCTTTAGCACTCGGTCCGGGGCGAGATTTAAAGCGCTCAAATGGCTTGAGGGGGCTTTGGGGGCGGCAGGGAAGTATCCTGCCGCCCGATTTTGCAGTCAAGAAGGAGCCCTGGAGCGGCAAATGATACTGCGGCGCATTTTTTAAAGTAATTATGGCGCCGAAGCAGCAAAGCGCGGGAGGGGTGAGTAAAGCCCCCCCCCGCCCTTAATGGACCCCCCCACCCCAGTGCCGAGCCGCAGGTCCGCGGTCCGGTGCACACCCCTAGTCACAAGATTCATCTTCAAGATGCCCCTGACCAAACTGCCTGGGTCACTGCAGTCAATAGGATGCAATGGTCATGTGGGCAGCTGAGGGAGAGAAACTGAAGACAAAACAGAAGAAAGGAAATTACTTGAAATTACTTGACACAACACAGATGTCCAGAATTTAAAGATGCGGAAGTTCAGCTTCGTGGAGGTGGTCTTCCAGCTGCCGCATCTTCAGAGGTTATCAGGAAGAGGACCTTCTCAGTTACGGAAATGTTTATGGTGGAATGCTGATAGAATGGCAGGCAGGTTTGGATGAACTGACTCTTTTATCGTTTAGTCAAAGGGTCAAAACCTTATTCTCCAAGGCTTTTAACAGATAATTCATTGTCTGTTTCTCTTTTTGTCATAATCTGCTTATTTTTAAAATACTTTAAACTGTGTTGCCGCTGCTTTGGATTTTAAAGAAGTGTTCTACTGTGTGAAGCTTTATTCTGAATGTTGGTGTGGTGTCCACCCCACCCCCTCCGAGAAGAGCAGTGTGCAAAACTTAAATAAAATAAATGCTTGTGTCCGTATTGCAAATACAAGGGCCAACACAGTGAAAACAGGAGGCATGTTTCAACACTCATGAAAAGAAACTTGCAGTAGTGTGAGCATGAATGGTCCCCTTGGATAAGTCGCCTTGGATAAGTCCCCTTGGGTCTTGCCCTGGTTTGCATTTGGATGGGTGGCTACATGCAAGCACTGTCTGCTTTTAAGTTATTCCCCTTAGTGGTTGGGACTGGAGCTCAGTGGTAGAGCATCTGCTTTGCATGCGGAAGGTCCCAGGTTCACTCCCTGACAGCATCTCTAGGTAGGGCTGGGAGAGACCCCTGCCTGCAACCTTAGAGAACTGCTGCCAGTCAGTGCAGACAATACTGAGCTAGATGGACTAATGGTCTGACTCAGTATATGGCAGCTTCCTATGTTCACAGGAAGAAAGCTAAGGCTCCTATCTATCTATCTATCTAACAAATTTTTATACTGCCCAAAACTTATGTCTCTGGGGGGTTTACAACAAAGCAAAACAAACAGAAAAAGTTAAAACAGAATAAATGATAACAAAAAAGTTAAAACATTATAACCACTTAAAAATTTTATAACAATATTTTGCCTTCTGAATAAATATGTGCATACACATGCTTAAAATGGTGTCGAGTGTTGCTTTGACTATGCCCTGTTATCAGCAACTGTGCTCCTGATGTAAGGAAAGCCTTATGCCAGGAGAAGTTGACCAATGCTAAATGCTTGCGGCAGTTGTAGTCGGGAGAACAATGGAATCTAGATGTGTCCACCGTGGTCTGTTAATGAATGACCTTCCCTACAACAGATATACCTCCCTTTGAATGCAGCGCACAGCTGTGTGATCAGCGTTGTAATTTAAAAGGATGTTAATGGAGAGGGGAAAGCATTGTTTAATTCTAAACCGCGGCTGTCCAATTTTAATCTGATTTTGTGTATTGGATGTGATTATAGCTGATTATAAATGAGAAGCTTTCACTCCAATCTACTTAATGCCTTTAACCTCTACCACACCTACACAGTTTGCACATCTAAGCAATTCCTTCCATTTCTCTGCTTCTACAGTTCTGACTTTGTTTTTACGAGGGTAAAAGGTAAAGTGTGCCGTCAAGTCAGTTTCGACTCCTGGTGCCCACAGAGCCCTGTGGTTTTCTTTGGTAGAATACAGGAGGGGTTTACCATTGCCTCCTCCCACGCAGTGTGAGATGATGCCTTTCCACATCTTCCTATATCACTGCTGACCAATATAGGTACCAGAGGGGATTCAAACCGGCAACCTTCTCCTTGCTAGTCAACAAATGGATGAAGCCTCAAGACCAGCTGAGGCTCTTGGATATACAAATACGCTGTATTCTTTATTAACTGGCTTACAACAGTTTTGCACTTTCAGCTTTTTGGCTCATTTGGAGCACCATACAAATATGTACACATGGAAAGGGTCATGTGACGACATTATTGTTTGTTTACAGCGCACACTTGAGTCATTCTGTGTCACTAATACTTTCTGTGCTCAGGACAGGCTTGCCATTCTTTCCTCTCATCCCTGGAGCTGGGGCTGGGCAAGTGGAGAATTGTGCGGGTGTTGCAGTGGATTGCTACTGAAATTCAAACTTCTTCATGCTCTGATTGCTCCTTCTGATTGGGAGGACCAGGAAAAAAAGAATTGAGGGGAGGCACATTAGGGGCAAAGTGCATTTCTGGGTGGATAAGTGGTGTCCCACATGTTAGATTTCTGATGGGGCAGAGCTATAATTGAGCAGACATGTTCAATGAACACAAACCACCCAACTCCTAGGAGCCACCTGGCTAAGCCCTTTGCTAAGCAGGGTCTACCCTGGTTTGCATTTGGATGGGAGAACACATCCCATCCAAAGTAAGATATTCTCCTTGGGCAATGGGGCCGCTCTGTGAAGAGCACCTGCATGCTTGAATGCAGAAGGTTCGAAGTTCCCTCCCTGGCATCTCCAAGATAGGGCTGAGAGAGATTCCTGCCTGCAACCTTGGAGAAGCCACTGCCAGTCTGTGAAGATGATATAGAGCTAGATGGACCGATGGGCTAACTCTGTATAAAGGGGATTCATATGTCCCTTCCCTCCGAGCTCCAGCCAGCCTAATTCCCAGACGATTTCATTGCTGACTGCATATTTTCTTTGTTCTTTTCCTCACGTGGAGCAAGGGAGAAAATGAAGAAAATACACAGCCGGTGCTCATTGCCAGCTGGGAAGTGAGCTCCAGAGGGCCACACTGGGCCCTTCCAAGTGCTGGCCACACCCCCTGTGTGTGATGTCACAAGTAAGGGGCATAGCTGGTGCATGCAAGGTCCATGACAAAGAGATATGCCAGAACACCCTTGGAGAATGTTCCCAGGGGCATGATCCTGGTACATCCCCTTCCAATTCAGTGGGCCATTAAAGAGTGTGTGGGGGGGGACTAGTATTGTGGCAGCAAGCATGAACTGCCCCATTTGCTAAGCAGGGTCCACCTTGGTTTGCATTTTGATGAGAGCTGATCTGGTGGTAGCAGCATGACTTGTCCCCTTAGCTAAGCAGGGTCTGCCCTGGTTGCATATGAAAGGGAGACTTGATGTGTGAGCACTGCAAGATATTCGCTATAAGGGATGGAGCTGCTCTGGGAAGAGGAGAAGATTCCAGGTTCCCTCCCTGGCATCTCCAAGATACGGCTGAGAGAGATTCCTGCCTGCAACATGGAGGAGCCACTGCCAGTCTGTGAAGACAATACTGAGCTAGATAGACCCATGGTCTGACTCAGTATATGGCAGCTTCCTATGTTCCTATGAGTAACGGTATGTGAGCATTGTAAGACTTTCCCCTAAGAGGACAGCTCAGTGGAAGAGCATCTGCATGTTTACCCGCAGAGGGTCCTAGAGAACTGGCATCTCCAGGTAGGGCTGGGAGAGACTCCTGCCTGAAACCTTGGAGAGCCGCTGCCAGTCAGGCAACACAACACTGAGCTAGATGGACCAATGGTTTGACTCGGTATGAGGCAGTTCCCTATGTTCCTTATGGTAGGAAATTGCGTAACTTCATTGTTCATCAATATATGGTGTGCATTTTGGTGTCTGTTCTGCAACTGTTTGAAGGTTGTGCCCAGGACAATTCTTGCACATGACTAGGACTGGTTCAAGAAACCATTTTTTAGCTTTCCTCTGAGGTGTCTGGTGAGCTACATTAGAGAAAGCTCCAATTATGAGGTCACTATGGGTTTTTTGTTACAGAATCTTGCTACTTTTAACCAACATCTCTCCTCCTTTGATCATTCAAGATAACAGACATTTGGAGCTTTGAAGTCTCCATGTCTCCTCATCAAGAATCCTGCCATGAACATCACATTCAAAAAGGTGTGGGGCGGGGGAGCAGGCAACAATTCTTGTTCGCTCTGATGTGTTTCTGCAGAGGTGAAAATTAATTCCTGCTTAGTCACATGATTAAAATGCGTGTGAAAATGCAGTGAAGCCACAATGACAACGCATGCCGCTACCTAGCAAGTGAAGCAACAATCCCTGTGGGCAGGTGTGTAGGCAGATCATTCCTGTGGGGTAGAAGCATTTCTCAAAAAGCTCTTCAGATAATTGTCTAAACCGTCCGTGGAGGGTAGGTTATTGGTACAGTTTCTCCCCTCCCAGAGAGACTCAACTGTTCACATCTGTGGGAAACTAAGCTATCTTCCATAGCTCAGTACCTCCCAGGTACACTAAATATCGGTGCAGTTTCCAAGGCCTGCAAACAGGAAGCCAATATCTAGCGGTGCATCTGTTTAGAAGCAGATGAATCAATAATGCAGCGCCTCGTGGGCAGGAAACTAATCTGACCTGCTAGAAATGAAGGTCATCAACAAGGATGCCTGCAAGGCACATTACTGTTCAATCAGCCCCTTCATCTGCTTCTGAAGCTGATAACTGGGAGAGAACCTGGATGGAAGCAGAGGAAAGGTAGGCAGGTAGCTGGACGCCGTTCGGCACCACAAAGTTATTATCCAGGTCATTTTCTTTGAGCATTCAGTCTGTTTGAAGGTCTGAGAATGGATCTTGTAGACATGCAGGAAATGAGCTCCAATTATTCTGTTGAGTCAGTTGTAGCTCTTTACATTTAAATGGGGGTGTGACAGGTGCTTGCTTGAATAGTCAAAGAGAATTTCAGCATTTAATTTGCTAGCTTTCAGTTTGTTTTAGCCTGAACAAAACCTCTGCCTGATTCAGAGGGGGGAATAACAAACAAATTCTGATTTTGGAAACCTAGAAAAGAAATGGGTTGGCTATTAATTATTACTAATGTATATATGTATACATATCGCACAATTTATTTATTTATTGAAAATATGTCTGGGCTGCTTGTCTATTGAAGCAAGATGCACCAGTAAGCCATGGCATCTTACAGCCTAATATAACCCTTGCTGAGAAACATTTCACACTCATGCCTGAAACAGGTGAATCTTGAGGGTTAGGCACTCTTACATAGTGCCCCAGTTGCTTCTTAGCCCTAGACTGTAGGCAGGGTAGAAAGACAACAAGCAAGAGAACAGAAAGGCAATCTGCACTTTACCTTGCTGTACAAAAGTCTTTTCTTCATTAAATTTTTAATGCTGTTAATTATACTCCACTGCCTGCTCTTTGTGTGCTACAACCCTTCCCTTTCTGGATTCTACAGAGTCCACTTTGCAGTTGGCCAGGTGCCTGGGCAGGAAGTCTACCAGTCTGTGGAACTCCCTGCCATGTGAGATTTGATCACTCTGCCAGTGTTCCTCAAAAATGTAAAAACCTTTTGGTTCTGGCAAGCATTTGATTTGTTCAGCTGGTTAATGCTCTCTGTGTTAAGTTGGATTATTGTTTGCATTTTGTCACTGCTGTTTTTGTTTGGGGTTTTCTTGTTGCTTTGCATTTTATTGATGTAATCAAATTGATTGTAAGCTGCCTTGAGCAAGGAATACAAATGTGTGGGCACATATGCATGTAAAGATAAATATTCTAAATTTTGTTCACATTACGAATATAGCTGCTGATAGGTGATCTATTTACTAGGGCTGCAAAGCTGTATCAGTCCAGCAGACATTATGGACCAACGTGCCCTCTGACAGGCATTGTTGGAGGGAGTCCTGCCATGACACTGGAACCATTGGGAGTCCTGCCATGACAGTTAGAACTATTGGAAGGCCCCCTGTTGTAATGACTGAGGCCTTTAAAAAAAAACTACAAATCCTAGATCCACCAACAAACATTTTGGGTCTGTAATCCAACACAACAATTGGGAGGACCAATATGATCCTTCTCCAAAGTACCATTGTTGGGTTGGTTTGCGTCAGAATCCAACATTTTGGGCTGTGCATAGGCCCGCTATGTATTGAGGCAATTCTCACGATCAACAGGGGTGGACTGGAAGGGTGTGGGGAGAAGGCTGCTCTTAACCTACCTTACCCCCAAATGACCAAATCGTCCATCACCGGTGCGCCTCCCACATACCCAAAATGGGCAGCCTTGCTCCGTTCAGATGCCTGAGGCACAGAGCAGGGCGGAGGGATCCAGGACTGGCACTTGTTGTTCCGGCCTCCAGATATCCCACAATGCAACATGTGACACGCACGTAGCATTGAGGATTCCACCATCAGATGGGTGCTCTATGCACCCATCTCTGTGTCTCCTTGGGCTGAACTCAGCCCGAGGAGACACAGGATACCTGATAGCCAGAGTAAAGATGCAAGCGCTCCTCTAGTCTTGGCTAACAGCTGGGTTTCTTAAGAGGGTTTTGTGGGTGAGAGCGGATTGATCTGTGAAGATCCCCACTTCTTTTCATGACTAGCCTAACTGTAGCTGGGCTGCCCCAAGCTGGGTTAGGCTAGTCGTGAGAACAGCCTCATTCCCATTGTTTATTGGTTAATGATCTTTTAAAATACCGTTTAAACACACACACAGTTACACACACACACATCTATATATTTGCAATATTTGACTGTTCACCAAGTTCCTGAATCTGAGCCTTCCTGAACAAAGGTGAAGAGTGACAATTGTTCCTAAAAGACGTAAAGCAGGCCGAACAAATCACTGAAGTCAATTTCTTTCTCTCTTTTTGACCAAATGCATGTACCAGGGAGGGGGAAAATCGTTCAAGAACAGAGCTTTTTGCATGGGGTCCTTTTTGACCTCGGCCACAAAAATCTTCATATACAACCTCATGTGCTTGTATTCTGCATGAGTGGATTAATGAATACAAGAATAATAGGGCTCTGAGGTGATTTACATGCATTGATTAAATGTCAGCACTGAAATGCAGTAGGTTCAATTACCACAGACATGGAGAATAAAGGCAGGAAGATTGTTGCCATTGTTTAAACAAGTTACTTATCCATTCTTTTTAGCATATGATTATGTTCCCTCCTTTAACCGAAAGGATACCTGAAATAATCCAAACACGGAATAAACTGGGCAAGAAAGATTACCACATTTAGTGCACTGCAAAGGCCAGTTTTTTCACAGTTCCTTTTCTAGGCACACTGGGTGCTTCCACAGTATTCTTTCCCCCTAGGAAATGATCCCATTGGCCCCCTTCTTTCACATTGAGAATGTAGACAATATTCCCACCACCCACCGCTAGGCATTTGTTTCTATTTTCTTTCCCCTTTTATTTCCAGGTGCTGCCCTGTTTTTAAAAGATTGCTACTTAGTTGTTTCTGGAGCTTCCCTCTCCAGTCAATGCCGGTGACTCTTACCCCTTTTATCTTTCCCCTCTTTTAAAATCACACACACATTCCTTCTTTCTCTCAGATCTCTCCCCCTTCTTTCCTTTTTATGTTGAGATGGGAAATAGAACAGCCTGTCTGGTGGCTATTCAGGGACCAGGGACTTCTCTATTGCCACCCCGAGGTTTTGGAATGTGCTCCCTGCAGAAATCAGAGCCTCCCCATCTCTGAAGGTTTTGAAAGGGCTGCTAAGATGCATATATTCATCCAGACTTTTAATTAGACTTATAGAATTCATCATGGTTTTAAATTGTTTTAATGTTTTGTTTTAATCTGTGTTGTTTTATTGTAATCCGCCCAGAAACATGCATTTGGGGAGGTATATAAATATCTAAATGTAACAAAATGCAACAAAATGTAAATTTGTTACATTTTATATAACAAATACATAAAATGCATACATATGTATTTTATTTTATTTTATTTATTTATTGTTCAATTTCTATACCACCTTTCATTAAAACAATCTCAAGGCAATTCGCACAAAAGTTAAAACAAGACTATTAGAAATGCACAGTTAAAATATTAAGCTAGAATATTAAAATGGTTTAAGGTGTTATGTGTTTTTGTTGTATGTTTTAATCCTCTGTTGTGAGCCACCCAGAGAATTAATTTGTTATGGGGTGGCTAATAAATAAAGATGATGGTGATGATGATGGCAACGACGACGACGATTTTATTTATTAAAAGACAGATCTGATTTTAAAAAAAATTTCAAAGCACAATATAAACATAAAAAATACAAAGCAGCAATCATGTAAAAGCCTGGGTAAAAAGCCAAGATTTTACACCCTTTCTAAAAACTGTGATGGAGACTGTGGAGTGGATGGCCATCGGGAGAGCATTCCAGACTTTGGGGACAACAACTGAGAAGGCCCTGTCTTGCATGCACATACTACAGCATGGTACCATTTTGCCTTCCTTCCTTTGCAGGTCATCCATGGGAGGGGGCACCAGACATGAGGCTGTAGTTCTGTGGTAGAGTATCTGCCTTGCACACAGAAGGTACACATGCCAACAGCTGCCAAAGCTCCTTTGTCAAGCACACAGGACAAAGCCTTCTCAGTGATTGCTCCCAGGCTTTGAAATGTGCTCTCAGTGAGATCTGCATGGCTTCCTCATCCCCAGCCTTTTGGTGGTAAGTGGTGACTGTCCTTTCTCTCAGGTCTGTGGCTAGGGAGTAGCTGTCCTCCGGCTGCCTTTTAATAGGTTTTGTAGCTGTATCTGCAGTCTTTCAGTTGTATTCTTATGAAACGTTTATGATTGTTTAAGGTCATTTAGGAGGAACATAGGAAGTTGCCTTCTACCAATTCAGACCTTTGGTCCATTTAGCTCAGGATTGTCTGCATCAGGGATTCTCAGTGTTGGGTCCCCAGATGTTATTGAACTTCAGCTCCCATAATCCCTAACCAAAGGCCATTGGGGCTGGGGATTATGGGAGTTGAAGTTCAATAACATTCTGGGGACCCAACGCTGAGAATCCCTGGTCTACATAGACTGGCAGCAGCTTCTCCAAGGATCTAGGCAGGATTCTCTCTTAGCCCTATCTTGGAGATGCCAGGGAGAGAACTTGGAACTTTCTGCATGCAAGCATGCAGGTGCTCTTCCCGGAGCAGCCCCATCCACTAAAGGGAATATCTTACAGCCATATCTCCCATTCAAATGCAAACCAGGGTGGACCCTGCTCAGTGAAGGGGGCAATTCATGCTTTCTACCACAAGACCAGCAGACAAGCTCTCCTCCCTTTATTGTTTATTAGTTTGCTGTTCATCACAACAGGGTCACATCACAAAGGACAGTATATGAATATATATATATGGAGGCCTATTGATCCCATTTAATTTAGGATTAACTTTTCATGATTCAGAGTGTTCTTTTGTTTTCCCTTTCCTACAGCTCAATATAGTGTGAGAAAGCAAGAGAACAACAGAAGATTCATTCATTTTCCAGGAAATCTTTGAGCTTTATTCATAGAAAACATCAACCATAGATCATGTTCTTCAGTCAGGATGTGCCCGAACCAGTTTGGAGGTCTGGCACTTTGGATGGTTTGGTGGTGGGGGTGGGGGTTACCTTTAAGGAGCTGGGAGGGTGCTCTCCCACCCGGTCGCATTTCCCCCACTGGCACTGTGCCCAAAATTGCTGCGTGGGGCGGCAGCATACTTTCTTGCCACTCCGGTCAGCATCAGACCAGAAGTGGCCGGTATGCAGTGATTTGGGGCACAGCACCAGCAGGGGAAATGTGGCGGAGTGGGTGTAAGAGCACCCTCCTGATCCCTTAAAGGGAAACCCACCACCACCAAACCATCAGTCAGATGGTTTGTGCACATCCCTATTCTTCAGTGCTGCGTTCATATATTTGGACTGAGCACAGCACATAGATGAATGAGGAAGTGCATTGATTTCAGTGTGCCCCAACCCACATTTTTGCTCTCATCATTGTGTTAATCCAACAAGAACCATTGGGGGCAAAAGAGATAACAGGTAGGCTGCTTATGAAGTCATCAAATGGTTAAATTCCCCTGGTTTAGGGGTGGGGGAGAAGAGATAGAGATGCTCCCAGAGGGTTTATGTTGCATCTTGGTATTTATTGAACGTTAAGCTATAACCAACAGGCTGGTTAATAACAATTCATGCAGCTGCCAATCTTTTTGACCAATGCCATCAATATTTCACACTTCCAAATAACAACAATTAAGAGCCAGGACAGGAGGAAGCACCCAGGGCAAATGTATTCTAACACCTGCTTGAAATCAACCATATAGAAGAACCAATTTTTTCCAATAAGCATCACAAAGGAAGTGATGGGTGTCAATCTTTTCTTCCCCTTCATGATTTTCTTTGTAAAACTCTGTGGAGGATCGCTATGTTTTATCAGGGATTTTTCTAGTGGGCAGCCAGACACAAGATTTGCGGTTCCAAAAATCAAGTGCAATTCTAAAAGAACATGTGTGCAGTTCAAAAATGGAAGTCATGCAAAAATTGTATTATGTTTGATGATGTAAAAATGGACTGATAACAATGAGAAAAGTAAAGTGAGTAGTCCAGACTCTTCTGGAACCCAGACCCTGACCAAGCACACCCATTTCTCCTCCCGCTGCCAGAGATGCATCCTACAGACTCCACTGCTACTCCCCACAGAGTCTTCACCAACAAATATAACACTGTTCTGCAATAGTGCTGTCAGATTTCCAGTTCTGAGGATTTTCTTCCACTCGACGATGGCTTCTAGAGTCATGGAATGCGACTCTAGTCATGGAATGCGGTAACAAAGTAATTGTGCATATGTGCAAATAATGCACTGTGGTGGTGCATGTTATGCACACAAATTACACTCATGTACCATTGTGCACTTCTGCATTTTCCTTTTTTTAAAAAATCACTGCTCTTTAGTGTGCCCATGCCAGGCTGCACATGATATTTACCAATGTCATGATAACCTCCACAATACTGGATACGTTATAAATAAATAATATCATTATCAAGATGTGTGTGCACAGTCGTGTAGAAGAGGAGAGTTGGTCTTGCAGTAGTGAGCATGAATTGTCCCCTTTGCTAAGCAGGCTCTGCCCTGTTTTGCATTTGGATGGGTGAGTACATGAGAACACTGTCTGCTGTAAGTTATTGCCCTTAGTGGTTGGGACTAGAACTCAGTGGTAGAGAACATAAGAACAGCCCTTCTGGATCAGACCCAAGGCCCATCTAGTCCAGCATCCTGTTTTGCACAGTGGCCCACCAGATGCCACTGGAAGCCTACAGGCAGGAGTTGAGGGCATGTCCTCTCTCCTGCTGTTACTCCCCTGCAACTGGTACTCAGAGGAATCCTGCCTTTGAGGCTGAAGGTTGCATCTACTTTGCATGCATCTGCTTTGCATGCAGAGCATCTGCTTTGCATGCAGAAGGTCCCAGGTTCACTCCCTGGCATTTCCAGGTAGGACTGAGAGAGTCGGACTTTCTCCAGGTAGGACTGAGAGCCTTGGAGAAGCTGCTGCCAGTCTGTGCAGAGCAGGCCTGCTCAAATTTTGGCCCCCAGCTGTTTTTGGACCACAACTCCCATAAACCTCAGCCACAATGGCCAACAGCCAGGGATTATGGGGGTTGTAGGCCAACATCTGCAGGAGGGCCAAAGTTGAGCAGCTCTGGTGTAGAGTGGCAATACTAAGCTAGATGGACTGATGATGATGGTCTAACTTGGTACAAGGCAGCTTCCTTTTTTCCTAAATGTATTGTCCTTAACTTGTAACATTGATTGAAAAGGTCCCTACGTTAGGGCTCTGCCACACAACCAAATGGAGGTGAGCAGGAGGGAAGGCAGGATCTGACCTTCGTGGTCCCAGACAACCAGATCCTGCTCTTGACTCCTCCATATGCACTCCTGCACAGACACCACAGAGGCATTCTCCGCAGCTGTGATGGGAGTTCGGGGCCCCAGCAATGCCACAATGCAGTGCAGGAGCCTGCCTAGGGGGTTCTGAACAATGTATGATGGTGCTCTAGAGATCAGCCCCCCACCCACCCCACCCCACCGCCACTACGCATCTTTTTTCAGAAGGAAAGGAGAAGCTGAAGCTAGCAAGTGAGTTGATAATTTAGCATCGAACCCATTTGTTGTATAACCAACAATTCTAAGCAAAGAGTGACTTACAGCATAATGCAGTCATATGGATTAAGTCCCACTGTGTTCAATGGGGCTTACTTCCAGGTAATTGTGCATCAGATTGCAGCCTAAGGCACCCGACTTTTCACTTAACTGTCTCCTGCATTAATGGATACCACACTCACTGGAAACCAAGCAATACGTCCCCCCCAATATCTTCATGCTGTAATTTCTGATACAGTGCAAACCTCCTCCCTTCCCCAGCCAATGTCTCTAATAAAGCCGAGTGCCTCTTCTCTTAGGAGGAGAATTAGCATTATAAACCAATTCTGGTTAATTTATCCTTCTACAATGGCATCTCCTCTGGATGACCCCTTGGCTGCTGAATGTGGTAGTTAAGTTGGAACATGCTGTTAAAAATATTGGTCTATTTTTGCCGTTAGCAATCGCTCCGCAACATATTGCTCAGCATGAAAACGAAATGATAAAGATAATGCAGTTAATAATTGGAAGATATGCTACTGTATCATGTATTATTAAAATGAGCACCAGGCAATGATTCTGAATACATATTCCTTATTATGTTTTTGCTGGGCCAACAAGGAAATAGAGACCCAATGTCAGAAATTAAACTGAAGGCACATTTTATTTTTCATTTCTATTTTATGTTTCTACTTTCTATTCTTTTCCTATGGGCTCCAAAGACACATGCTTCCATGCAACTCTTTTTTACATCCCATAATTCCCACAGATCCCACAGCTGACAATGAGGTCATTCACAAGACCTCATGCTGTCGCTTGCGAGGGCAGGAGAGTGCCAGGCGTCTTTGCCTCCGCCACGCCCCGAACGCACATGAGCAGTGGCATGGCAGAGGCCAAAGCTAGGACTGGGAAGAGGATATCCTCCCGCATCACAGAGAAACCTGTGGCTGCAGCACAGCAGTTGCTCTCATTAGAGCAGCCGCAGCTCAGCACGGCCACTCCTTCCCACCAGCTTGCTGCCCAAAATGGTGGCAGGCCGGGAGGAAGCAATTGCCTCCTGAGGTAGAATGAACCCAAGTTTAAATGCCGAGTAGAAGAAGAAGGTTATCCTCAACTGGAGCATCTGGGAGCAAAGGGCTCCTCATGCTTCAGACGGCATGAGCTGACTGGGTTAACCCTTGTACCATGAGAATAGCCTTCATGTGTTTCCATTTGACACTGAAAATGCTAGAGTCTATCTGATTTCTTTTATTATTCTCTTTGCATTTTTCTGGAGAAATAATAGCCTTTGTTAAAAGCTAAGCCTACAGTAATCATTTTCCAGGCCCAGTTCACACAATCACTAGAATCTAGGCTTAATGCGGGTAACTGACATGAGTGTTTATATCAACACATGGGCATCTCAGATTCATCTTGGGCCATAAACCACCTTGGTGTGGGTTCATGCAATCACACTAATGTTGGTAACCCACATTAAAACTAGATTCAAATGATTGTTTGAACCAGGCCTCAGACTAGCAAAGCATTCATTTTCTGGATTCCTCCCATTTATTCTACATCTCAGTTTGAGAGAAGTGTAACTCATACTTTATGAATGGGGAAGTTTTCTATTCCTTTATAGCTTCTTTCCTTACAAATACAAGAACCAGGTTTCAAAAAGGTAGTTGTCACATTGAACCTTTTTCATTTCTTATCCCTAAAGAAGAAAGTTCCCTTCATGAAAATCTTGTAAAGAAACCTCCCACAATCTTTATAAGCCATTGGTTTTAGCTTTCTAAAGAAAGCAAAACTTCCATTGCCATCCATTATCGCTTCACAGAGCTCTAAATGGAATGGGCTGTGACTTAATTATATTATCAAATTTTAATAGCTAATTTCTTTTGCTTTCAACAATACGTTATATTTCTTATATTTCAACTTAGAGAAAGAGCCTTCAGAAGATGTCAAACTGTTTTATCGCAATACCAATTCATTAGAAAATGATTTTGCATAGTAACGTAGAAAGCTGCCTAGATCAAGTCAGAGCATTGGGCCATCTAGCGCAGTATTGTCTACACTGACAGGCAGAGAATTTGCAAGGTTTCAGGCAGGACTCTTCCCCAGCCCCACCTGGAGATGGAGGGACCAGGGACTGAAAATGGGACCTGTTGCAGAGAAATTACTTGTCCTCTATAAGTAATTGGAAGCAACTTTAACCGAGAAATAAGAGTTTGATATTTATTACTAACTAGACATAGGCTAAGACAACAATAAACCACCTAACAGTCCCTTGTGCAGAGAGAGGGAGGACCTCTCAGTTTGAATTCAAGGCAACAACCAAGGAGCAAACAAACTGTGACTCAACCCCAAGTCAGTACATAGAGCCATTCACATAGAGAAGCATGCCCTGTACAAAGAACTGAGACGACATCTATGGGAAAATACCAACACGACCTTCTGCATGCAGAGTAGATGTTCTGCCACTGAAATATGGCCCCATCCCCTAGAAGCTGTCTTATACCAGACCCCTGGCTCATGTGGCTCAGTATTATTGACACGAACTGGCAGCAGCTCTCCAAGATTTCAGGCAGGAGTCTTCCCCAGCCTTACCTGGAGATGCTGCCAAGGACTGAACCTGAGACATCCTGGTCTACAAACAAACATACCAGCAGTGGCTGGTGCAGGCACTGCCAGTGCGGGGCAGTGGTGGGAGGCATCTTTAACTTTAACTCTAATTTACTAGGTGCTTACCTCTCCTCCTGCCACACCTGAAAGCTGTTTTAAGCAGCAGTGTGCCACGCAGCACCCCCATGAGTGGAGGATCAGCGCCACCACTCAGTTGGCCTCCACACATGCATGGAGGCCATTTTATGGCCATGCAAATGGCCTCTGCCTGTAGGGTGGCAGAACCGATCCTCCACTGCAGCACATGCTGGGTGGTGCACTACTGCTCAAAACAGCTTTCTGGTACAGTGGGAGGAGAGGTAAGCACCTAGTAATTTACAGTTAAAGGTGCCTCCCGCCTCCCTGCTCAGCTGCGCCTGCACCAGCAACCACTGATACATACACTGAGCTACAGCCCCATCTTTGATAGGACGGATAAAGCATTGATCATTAGGGATGTGCGAACCGGTTCGAATTCGAACCAGGGTGGTTCGAAGGTTTGAATTCGAACTGAACCAGCCATCAGGTTCGAGCTGCAGGTTCGAATTCGAACCGAACCAGGGGTTGGTTCAATTCGAACTGGTTTGAACCGATTCGAACCAGTTCAGACATCCAAAAATTGGTAGGATGGTAGCTGACACCCAGGGGTACCTGCCACCCAAACCCCAAAGCAATCGGACACTCGGTGGTGCCTCTTTGCTCCATTAGCAGGGATAAGCGGTGCTTTGTCCATAGGGAATAATGGAGACTCAAACCCTAACCTTAACTTAGGGTTGACCTACTGATGCAGAAAAAAATTCAAAAACTCTTTAAAAATCACTTGATTGTTTTGTGGATTGAGTGGTAGGTAGTACCCAATATATAAATCTGCATCTACAGAGATCTTCCAACATCTCTTCGATGAGAACTGCCTTCAGTGTGCCAAGCTGAGGGACAGGGAGGGGGAACATCCCAAGATAAAGAATGCCATATTTGGAATACTACTACTGAAAGGCATCATGATATGTTCTCACAAGTACTGATTCAAAGGTTCTCATTATTAGAAGGCAACTTTCTGGGTAGAGGGCTGTAGCTCAGTGATAATGCATCTATTTTTCATGCAGAAAGTCCCATTTTCAATCCCTGGCACCATCTCCAGGTAGGGTTGGGAAAGTCTCCTGCCTGAAACCTCGGAGCACCACCGCCAGTCAGTGTAGAGTAGGCCTGCTCAACTTAGGTACCCCCGCTGTTTTGGATTACAACTCCCATAATCCCTAGCCACAGTGGCCAATAGCCAGGGATTATGGGAGTTGTAGGCTAACATCTGTAGAAGGGCTGAAGTTGAGTAGCCCCTGGAGTAGACAATACTGAGCTAGATGGACCAATGGTCTGGCTCAGTATTAAGCAGCTTCCTATATAAGCTGATGTAGAACAATGTACCAAAATATTAAGAATTGAGCCAGCTGCCTCAGCAACTCATCTGCAAACATCTTCAATACAATACAATGCAACAAATATTTATATACCGCTTTTCAACAAAAGTTTTCCAAAGCAACTTACACAGAAATAAATGAATGGGTGGATGAATGAATAAAATGGCTCCCTGTTGCCAAAGGGCTCACAATCTAAAAAAGAAACATAAGATAGACACCAGCAACAGCCACTGGAGGGATGTTGTGCTGGGGATGGACAGGGCCAGTAGCTCTCCCCCTGTTCAATAAAGAGAATCACCACTAAAAAGGTGCCTCTTTGCTCAGTTAGCAGGGGACTCCCTTTTGACCTTCACACCCTTTTGAACTCCCATCCCAAAACTGTCAAAAGGGGGATTAGGAACATAGGAAACTGCCTTATACTATGTCAACCATTGGTCAATCTAGCTCAGTACAGATGGCCCTCATTATTCGCGAGGGTTCTGTTCTCACCTAGGCGCGAATATGGAAACTGTAAATAAAGAAACCTTGCCCCTAAGGGAATCCAGGGGTTGGATTCCTAAACACAAAAAAGGGACAAAAAGGAAAGAGGGCAGAAATAAGAGAAATAAGGTATTGTACCTTGCCCTCCAGCTCTCTGCCTCTCCAGGAATGCCCCTCTAACTTCCCAATTCCTCTAATTTTTCACACAAAAAATGCAGAGATTTTTTAAAGAGCTACAAGATGGCTCTGCACTGTAAAATGGCCACCAGAAATGACATGGGAAGTCATTTCCCAGCCACTCAGGCACATTTTGTCTATTTGTTATACTGCAGATAAAGAAACCGGGTCTCTAAGATCCAACCGCAGATACACGAAACTGCGGTTGTTGAAACCGTGGATAACAAGGGCCACCTGTATTTCTACACTGACTTGCAGTGGCTTTCTAAGGTTTCAGACAGGAGTCTTCCCCAACATGACAGGCAGGAGTCTTTCCCAGATTTACTTGGAGATGCTAGGGACTGAACCTGGGGCGTTATGCATGCCAGCAAATGCGCTACCACTGAGCTATGGCCATTGAGCTAGGCAAGAGTTAATAAGGCTTGCTGCCCATTTAGGCTGCCCAAATAGAAATCAAGGTCTTTTACTGCTCAATAACAAAGAATTACAACTCCTTTAATGCACTCTGATAATTTATAGTGCACTTTTATTCAGTCTCATTTTAAAGCTGTGCAAAAATATGTGAGAGCTTCTTCTTTTTTTCCTTTTGGCAGATGAGTAGGTTAATTAGTTTTGTGATCAACATTCTATAACTGCCAGCTAAGGTCCTTCCACAGAACAAAAACATATTCATTAAAATGAACAGATGTTATTTTAAAAGTAATTCTCCATAACTGCAGCGGTTGTGTGCACTCTATTGTCGTTCAGGTGGTGTCAGCACTTCCTTTGTGCAAATTCCTGTTTGCTAACATGTTCCCTTAGTCCATCCTGTGCCGAATGAGAGAACCTGCCACCCAGTGGTGCAACTGAATTCTCTTCATGAGACTTGAGGTGGGTTTTCAGTCAAGGCATTAATATCAGAGTGGAATGGACTTCCTACACAGGGCTGACTATGCCATGCAGACTCCTGGAAAGAGTGGCCAGCAGGCAGGCTCACAAAGTTGTGAATCCACAAGACGATCACACGGCTGTGCAAAATCCCAAAGTTGCCGCCTTCTGCCAACATTTCCTGCAGCGTATATGGATTGAAGAATAGAGATCCTCACGAAATGAATTTTTCAATTCATTTTGAATTTTAATTGATTTCAAAAAAATCGATTCAAATTAGAATCACATTCAAATCAGGTCTGAAAATTCGATTTGAAATGCCTTTTTAAAACAACCGATCAGAGGGCCTGAATGGTTTTTAAAAGGTGCCAGACTGCTCTTGCATCGAATATAAATCTATTCTCAACAATTCAATTCAAATTCAAATTGAATTGCCTCTTAGAAGGGTGATTCAATTTGAATTCGAATCACTCATATCAGCCAGATTCGAGTCAAATAAATTCAAATTTGAATCAATTTGCACATCCCTACTGAAGAAGAAACTTTCCAGCAAGTGGTGCACCAGTGTGAGGATGTATGGTGTAAGTACAACACTAGTCTGGAACACAAGCTCCTGACATGGCAGAACTAGTGCACAAGCACAGCAACTGGCTAGATGTCAGCCACAGAATGCAGGCCCTGTACACACAGAACTCTCTGGAGGATCAAACTGTACCTTATTCCCATTACTCATGGTAAGGCTGTAGTGGAAGCCAGAAGATTGATGCTGGATTGTTTTGGCCCAAGAAAGAGGGTTGCCACCTGTGACTGAAGCTACCGCTGGAAGTATTTTTCCTTCCTGTATTTTTCACCATCTTAAGTCATTAAAACCCACTGCTTTTAATAGTCACCTCAAGCCTGATCTATGGGAGGAGAGCCGGTTTTGTGATAGCAGGCAAGAATTGTCTCCTTTGCTTTAGCAAGGTCTGCCTTGCTTGCATTTGGGTGGGTAACTACGTGTGAGTACTGTCTTCTGTAAGATATTCCCTTTAGGGGATGGGGCCATAGCTCAGTGCTAGAGCAGATGTTCTAGCTTTCATACAGTGGTTGAGCTAGATACTCTAGCTTTCATGTAGAAGGTCTCAAGTTCAGTCCCTGGCATCTCCAGGAAGGGCTGGAAAAGAACCCCGCCTGGAACCTTTGAGAGCCACTGCCAGTTAGTAGAGACAAAGACTGAGCTAGATAGACTCAGTATAAAGCAGCTGCCTATGTTTCACTATGGACCACCACACACAGCTATGCTACCTGGTGTGCAGATTGCACTTGTGTTTCTGTTTTATTGGGTATATGCATTGAGAAACTGAGGATAGGACCATAGTGGAAGAGCATCTGAGGTCCAAGGTTCAGTTCCTGGCATTTCCAGGTAGGGCTGGGAGTGACTCCTGACTCAAACCTTGGAGAGCAGCTGCCAATAAACAGTTCTGAGCTAAATAAACCGATGGCCTGACTTGGCATAAGGCAGCTTACTTTGTTCTTGTGATGGTGACGCCTGGAGATTCTAGGCCAGTCCTGGAGGGTTGGCAACCTTACCCAGAAGCTCTCACCAGTGGAGGAAAATGAGTACCTGAAGCTGCCTTATAATGATTTTGTCCACTGTCCATTTAGGTCAGTGCTGTCGACACTGGCTGACAGGCCTGTCCAGA